>NC_136493.1:71281525-71661525 GCF_053919585.1 Euprymna scolopes | reverse complement strand
TTGAAACGGGAATCAAAATTACATTAATTTCATAAAAATATATATAAAGATATTCGGGTGTGGTTAACGTTCTAGAAAAAAGAGAGGTCTATACTTTATGAATGTGAGCAGTTGGAGTTTTTTTGGAGGAAGGTGTGGTGAAGGAAGGAGGTGTAGTAGCGGGAGGGAGTGGGAGGAAATACGATTTCTTTTGGTTAAGCTGATATAATATAACTGCTGCTATACCACCTTTCATTGATTGAGTTTGTCGGACTGACTTCCTCATCTTGGTTGTTATCAGCCTTCATCAGGTGTTTTGTATCGAACCGGCGAACCGTTTGGTAGGAGTCTCGAACGCAACCCTTTATTATTATTACGGAGGTACCGTGTTCAGACTCCAGCTAGGCTCTGGGACATAGTTGCTGATTCTGTTTTGAATGTTACTTTTTACTGCCTTCATTCAGAATTGAACTCAGCACGTTTGGGTAACAGTAAACTTTGATACAGCATCTAGGACCACTCGGCCATATGTCACTAGGACAACTCTTAGTTGGTTTTTGTCAATGTTAAACCTATGTTGTTATTCAAGGTTTTCTTTCTCTATCAGAGGTGTCCAAATTGCATTCAGCTCTATGCTTGGTTTGCTCAGTAGGTTGTTATGTCCGAGCATGTTGGCTGTTTCTTTAAGTTTTCTCACTTTCGAGTGGGTCTCTCTGTTTATTATTTTTACTTCATCCCATAGGGGGCGATGGTCTCCCCTCTCCATCCAGACATGGTTGGCTATACCCGATTTTTCCGTCTCCCCTTTAGTTACTGCTTTTCGGTGTTCTTTAAGGGGGCGGCCTGTTTCATCCTTGTAAACCTTTCTGCAACTGCATGGGATGGAGTATATGCAGTTTTTGGTAATGTTCTCCTCTATGCGGAGCTTCAGGTGTCGTCTGAGTGTTGACTCGCTCTTGAATACCGTCCTGATGTTGTAAGGGGCACATATTCTCTGAATCTTTTCGGAGATGCCTCGTATGTATGGTAGGCAAACCGTTGGAGGTTTTTGGGTTTCATTCTCCTCTCTTATACTATTAACACGTCTGGTGGATAGTATGCTATCGGGGTAGTTGTTACGACGGAGGGTATTCTTCAACCTGACCATTTCTTAGTGGTATGTAATGGTATTGATACTTATTAATGGATGTTGTAAGCAGCGTACGATTCTATGTTTCATACTGTATGGGTGATGGGAGTTGAAGTTAAGGTATTGTCTGGTGAAGGTAGGCTTGCGATATATGGATGTCTTAAACCCATGCTCTGTGCGTGATATGAGTATATCAAGGAAGGCCAGTTGGTTATCTTTTTCTTTCTCCATTGTGAACTGTATCGATGGTCTTATTGAGTTCACATGGTCTACTGCAGGACGGTATTCAAGAGCGAGTCAACACTCAGACGACACCTGGTACGAGTGAAGCCTCACATGGAGGAGAACATGACCAAAAACTGCATATACTCCATCCCATGCAGTTGCAGAAAGGTTTACAAGGGTGAAACATCTGAGTGTTGACTCGCTCTTAGTTTAAGACATCCGTATATCGCAAGCCTACCTTCACCAGACAATACCTTAACTTCAACTCCCATCACCCATACAGTATGAAACATGGAATCGTACGCTGCTTACAACATCCATCAGAGACAATAAGTAGCGATACCATTACATACCACTAAGAAATGGTCAGGTTGAAGAATACCCTTCGTCGTAACAACTACCCCGATAGCATACTATCCACCAGACGTGTTAATAGTATAAGAGAGGAGAATGAAACCCAAAAACCTCCAACGGTTTGCCTACGATACATACGAGGCATCTCTGAAAAGATTCAGAGAATATGTGCCCCCTACAACATCAGGACGGTATTCAAGAGCGAGTCAACACTCAGATGACACCTGGTACGAGTGAAGCCCCGCATAGAGGAGAACATTATCAAAAACTGCATATACTGCATCCCATGCAGTTGCAGAAAGGTTTACAAGGATGAAACAGGCCGCCCCCTTAAAGTAAGGGTGGAAGAACACCGAAAAGCAGTAACTAAAGGGGAGACGGAAAAATCGGGTATAGCCAACCATGTCTGGATGGAGAGGGACCATCGCCCCCTATGGGATGAAGTAAAAATAATAAACAGAGAGACCCACTGGAAAGTGAGAAAACAAAGAAACAGCTCACATGCTCGGAGCAAACCAAGCATAGAGCTGAATGCAATTTGGACACCTCTGATAGAGAAAGAAAACCTTGAATAACAACATAGGTTTAACATTAACAAAAACCACCTAAGAATTGTCCTAGTGACATATGGCCGAGTGGTCCTAGACGCTGTATCAAAGTTTACTGTTACCCAAAGGTGCTGAGTTCAATTCTGAACGAAGGCAGTAAAAAGTAACATTCAAAACAGAGAATCAGCAACTATGTCCCAGAGCCTAGCTGGAGTCTGAACACGGTACCCCTGTAATAATAATAAAGGGTTGCGTTCGAGACTCCCCAGTTCGATACAAAATACCTGATGAAGGCCGGAGGGCAAAACGGCCGAAACGTTGTGACAATAACAACCAAGATGAGGAAGTCAGTCCAACAATCTCAATCAATGAAAACACCTCATCTCAAAAATACAGACAATTACTATACCACCTTTATTTAAATTATATAAATAAGCCCACTTCTACTGAACTAACTATGTATTTGACTACAGGGACACATATCTTATTTTAAAAAGAAAATAAACAATAAATAAAGAATTAAAAAACTAGAAATAAATGAACGAATAAAAAGCTAAGAATAGAATAAGAAAAAACAATACATAAATTAAAGATAAATGAATAAATAAAACTTGTCAATATGAAAATGAATTCGCCACCAGAAAAGGAAAAATACAAGCATAAAAATCTAAGATAGAGAAGTAGCGACGATAAGAGTATAATATTACTTCAGATCAAAGCAAAAGTCTAGGCCAATAAATAAGTTAAAAGAATACCAACAGCTCTCTTACTCTTACTGGGACACGAAATCGTACTTCCCCTTCCTCCCTCCCTTCTTTCATCACATCTCCTCCCAAAAATCCCTACTGCTCACATTCACAAAGTATACACGCCCACTTTCTTCCAGAACGTAAACCACGCCCGAATATCTTATAAAGCTAATGTAATTTTGACTCCCGTTTCAATATCGATTTTTTTTGGTCTGATGAAGTGTTATCCTTGAATTAGGATTCCACTGAAACATGTATGCACATATAGTGTTTGCATAATAAACAGTGTGTGTGTGTGTGTGTGTGTGTGTTGAATATATGAATAATCTGTGAGAAACTAATCTTGGCTCGGGAGTCTATTTCATTGAATTGTAATCAGTACTGATTACTTTTTTCCGGCAGTTCATATTAAAATGTGTTCTTTAAATAATTTAAATACTTTAAATACTGGCAAAGGAATTTCAGTTCAATCTAAAACATACAGTTTTCTGATTGATATCGTTTTTATTCATATAGTTTCTGATATTTGATTTTTGATATTTAAGTTTTGTAATTTAATTTTTGATATTTATTTTCTGATATTTAATTTTTAATGTTTAATATTTATTTTCTGATATTTAATTTTTTATATTTATTTTCTGATATTTAATTTTTTATATATTTTTTTTTATATATTTATTTTTTATATTTATTTTTTGATATTCAGTTTTTTATATTTATTTTTTTATATTTATTTTCTGATTTTTAATTTTGGGTATTTATTTTCTGAAATTTAATTTTTAATTTTTGATATTTAGTTTCTGATATTCAATCTTTGATATTTAGTTTCTGATATTTAGTTTTTTATAATTAGTTTCTGATATGTAATTTTGGATATATAATTTTTGATATTTAGTTTCTGATATTTATTTTTTATATTTAATTTCTGATATTTAATTTTTGATATTTTATTTTGATATTTAATTTTTGATATATTTATTTTGATATTTAATTTTTGATATTTTATTTTGATATTTAATTTTTGATATTTTATTTTGATATTTAATTTTTGATATTTTATTTTGATATTTCATTTTTGATATTTTATTTTGATATTTAATTTTTGATATTTTATTTTGATATTTTAATTTTGATATCTAGTTTTTGATGTTTAATTTTTTATATTTAGTTTTTTATATTTATTTTTTGGACCAAGTAAAGAATATATACCCCATAGCAGAAGACAACGATTGCCGACGACCGGCGCACATTTCAAGTGACACCGGTGATTCGACCTTGACATTGGCACAAGCATATGGCGTTGGTTGCTTGTAAACACGTCAAATAGCAAACATGGTCGAATATTCGCGAGCAAGATTTTTTAAAAATATATTTACAGAACTTTAGAAGCTTTAAAAGAAAACATATATATTTACAGAACATTTTTAAGTAACAAAACGAACGTATTTAAATAAAAGATATTTAAATAAATGGGTGTCTTTCTGAGTGCGTTTTTAATACATTTACAGAACTTTTTATAAAACTTATAATAATAATAATAATAATAATAATAATAATAATAATTATAATTATAATAAAATAAATAAATAAATTTTAGCCAAACTTATTAATGGCAGAAACAAATATAAAATAACTTATTTTACATTTGTTTCTGCCATTAATAAGTTTGGCTTAAATTTATTTATTTATTTTATTATAATTATAATTATTATTATTCCAAGTTTTATAAAAGATTCTGTAAATGTATTAAAAACGCACCCAATGTTTTGTAAATGTTTTTAAATCTTCCAAAAAAAAAATCTTGCTCACGAATATTCGATCATATCTGCTATTTGACGTGTTTATGAACAACCAACGTCATGTGCTTGTGCCATTGTCAAGGTCGAATCACCGGTGTCACTTGAAATGTGCGCCGGTCGTCGGCAATCGTCGTCTTCTGTTACAGGGTATCTATTCTTTACTTGGTCCTAATTTTTGATTCATAGTTTCTGATATTTAATTTTCGATATTTCGTTAAAATGTTCAACATTGAAAGATCAACTAATAAATCCCTAGCCCCCCCCCCTCCCCCGATACTTTTTTTCCAACATTTCATTTTTTTTACTTCATCGAATTTTATTTTCTTGTCTAATATGCTAATCTCGGCTTGTTCATCTACATTTAATGTTTCTTTGTTTTTGGTTTACATGTTTACTCATTTCTTCTAAGTTTTTTTTGTTGTTGCGTTGAGTCGCGACACACAATGCTTATCGCAAGTATTTGATGGCGCCAAGCGCATGCGCCGTCTGTTATGAATGTGCACGTGAACAACCGATCATTACACGGATACTTTATCAACCAACGAAATAGCCATTTGAAAACAAAAAGAAATGGATTAGTTCGTCCAACGTCTAATTCATAGATGATAGAAAGTTATTTTGTCGACTATCGTTTTGGTGGTTGATTGTTTTGAAAGCCAACTCACTGGTGGATTCATACGAACTGTCAAGTAAAGAATGTATCTACATATATTTTTACGAATAAATTTTTTTAAGATGGTAAAATATCTTCCGTGTACACTTTTCTTTTCTCTTTCTTTGTTTCTTATATAGGTTGATAAACTGAAAATGTGATCCATATATACTGTGTTTGTTTAGATTAAACCGCAGATCAAAAATCCTGCAATATAACGGAAATCAGTGTTCTTACATAAAAACTAACAAGAAAAGTAACACTTTTCGTTAAATTACTTTAAAAGAAAATGTAATATGTTAATGAAGTTAAGCCAGCTACGAAATATCTGGGTGACAACAGCAGTGGCGGCGGCGGTGATGGTATATATTGGCAACAATGGTGGCTGTAGCTGTAGGAATCGATTATTCTCTTGAGAGAAGATATTATGAACTTGTTATTTCTGACTTCTGGACTAAAAAATCAGACACACTTTGCTTGAGTCCAACGGTTTGTTTTTCGCTCAATTTTCGAAGAGGTGAGATTCTCGAAGGATTTTCAGCCAAACTGATGTGGGAACACTGCGACAACCTCGGTAAGTATCCAATTCCCACGATCGGAAGGGTATGGCTAAATCACACGGGGCCCCGAAGATGTTTTTCCGAATTCTGTGTGGCCAGCCCTGGCCTTCGCTGATCTGCGGCATTGATCTCGTTAGCACCGACCTACTTTCCTAGATAAGACAGAAAAGAAAACAAAAATTCAAGTTAAAAACTGAGCCAAGAAAGAAAACACAAAAAAACATCGTCGTCAGTAGATCCGCTATGTACATGTCTCCTCAAAATAACAAAGTTGCACATGAGGGAAATTTTCCCACATTTATTTAATGTGGGAAAATTTCAGCTTCACTAAAAGGCATGGAAAATATCTACATAAATATCTAAATAGAAAATATCTAAATATATATTTTAAATATCTATATAGATATGCATAATTAATTTTATTTATTAAACATTTGTTCAAATATCTATTATAATATATTTGTTCAAATATCTATTATAATATATTAGATATTTGTTTAAATATCTATTATAATATATTAGATATTTGTTTAAATATCTATGTTTATTTAAATATCTATTATAATATAATAGATATTTGTTCAAATATCTATTATAATATATTTGTTCAAATATCTATTATAATATATTTGTTCAAATATCTATTATAATATATTTGTTCAAATATCTATTAAATACTTTTGCTGTGCATAAAAGTTATCCATGAACACATGTTTCTGGATTTACCCGTCGTCAGCATGACTAAACTTTTAACAAGGTTTGTTTGAAATGAGTGGAAGTCATTTAATAAAAATAAGTGGAAGTCATTTAATAAAAATGTGTGGACACATACCTCATCACCGGAGCCTGCGACATCCAGAAAGGTTTTAAAAATGACTATGAACACATTTTGTTTGACGAAATAGTAAGACGCACACAATGTGTGTGTATTTTATTTACAACATGGAGAACTGAAGAGTTACAATAAAAGGGGAGAGAATCCCCACAGTAAAAGGGGCAGATAATCCTATAGCAATTGAATATATATCAACACTCCTCCTCAATTGTTGACAGTCTGCATTATAGTTTATGGAGTCCCAAAAGTTCCCTGAGCCTTACAAACTGTGTGCTTCCAAGTCCTTTAGTTAGCAGGTCGGCTACCATCTCTTTACTTGGACAGTATTCGAGCTTAACAGTTTCCCGCTCGACCAGTTCTCGAACATAGTGGAACTTTATGTCCACATGTTTGGCCCTTCCATGATACTGTGGACTCCTTGCCATACATATGGTTGACTGGTTGTCCTCATATATAAGGGTTGGTGTTACTGGAGATCCTAGCAAGGCACTTTGAAGATTCTGCATCCAAACAGCCTCCTGTGCTGTACTTGCCAATGCCATGTACTCAGCTTCGGCTGTTGATAGAGCAACACAGGTTTGCCTTTTGCTTCTCCAGCTGACTGCCGCACCACTCAGCTTAAAAACATATCCAGATGTTGATCTGCGATCATCCAAATTACCAGCCCAGTCAGCATCGGAGTACCCCAGGAGATTGGTGGCTTTCTTCTTGTCATAAAGTAAACTATATCCTTGTGTACCGTTTAAGTACCGGAGGATATGTTTCACGGCCTTCCAGTGTTCCATTGTAGGGTGAGAGCAGAATCTCGAAACATTTCCAACGGCATGAGCAATATCCGGCCGTGTCCTTGTCAACAGGTACAATAGGCTCCCAACTGCAGACTGATACAACTCTTTGTTGACCAGTTTACTTGTTTCCGTTGCCTTCGTCAATTTTGTTCCGGGATCAATTGGAGTAGACACAGGTTTGGAATTCTCCATCTGGAACTTTCTCAAGACATCTGCTGTGTATGTAGGCTGTCCAATCCATATTTTTCCTGCTTCGGGATAAATAATCTTCACACCAAAAAAATGGTGTAGTTTTCCCAAATCTTTTATTTTGAAAATCTTTGATATCGCTTTCATGAAATCTTCAATAAGACTTGTGGATTTACATGCCACAATGATGTCATCAACATAAACAGCTGTTATGAAAATGTCTCCTCCTGAAGATTTTATGTAGATGCAAGGATCACTTTCCAACTGTTTGAAGTCCATCTTCTTCAGCTGACCATGCAGTGCATCATTCCAACATCTTGGGGACTGCTTCAAGCCATAAATACTTCGCTTCAATTTACAGACAAGATGTTCCTTGCCTTTAACTTTGAAACCCTCTGGCTGCCTCATGTAGATTTCCTCCTTCAGCTCTCCATTCAGGAAAGCAGTGGCTATGTCCAATTGATGCAGCTTCAGATCATGCTGTGCTGTTAGTGCAATAACTGTTCGCACCGATTCAAATCTCACAACTAGGCAGAAAGTCTCGTCATAATCGATTCCTTGCTTCTGAAGAAAACCTTGAGCTACAAGTCGAGCTTTATAGTGTTCCATATTACCATCAGCATCGTATTTTCGCTTGAACACCCACTTGCTACCAATAGTTTTTCGTCCACTGGGCAATTCTGTCAGATCTCATACTGTATTAGACTGTAAGGAAGAAATTTCGTTATTCATTGCCTTCAACCATTCATTCTTTTCAGGACCAGAAAGTGCTTCCTTCATGGTCAATGGGTCATTTAAGTTATGAGCCATGTAAACCCATTCGCCATACGGATCTGGGGTTTTCTTTAGCCTTGATGATCTTCGGGGTCCTGTTAGCTCTTGTGGGTTGTCTTCATCATCGGAGCTATCTTGGTGTCCAATTTCTACCAGAGATGGATTTACAATTTCTTCTTTCTCCTGTTCAGCTATTGAACCTGATTCATTGAAGATGGCATCTCTGCTATGGAACACTCTGGATTTTCTGGTATCAAAGAGTCGATACCCTTTTATACCAATCCTGTAACCAAGGAATTTGCACTTCTTTGCTTTTGAGTCCATTTTGAATCTTTCATCCTTCGGTACATGGACAAAAGCATCACATCCAAAAATGCGTAGGCGTTTCACATTAGGCTTACGTCCATTCAGCACTTCATATGGTGTCATACCTTCTACTGCATTTGTTGGGCTCCGATTTCTATTATACGAAGCCGTTGATAATGCCTCAGCCCAAAATTTCTTAGGCAGCTTAGAATCCGATAGCATTGATCGAACCATCTCCACCAATGTTCGGTTCATCCTCTCTGCAACACCATTTTGTTCTGGCATTTTTGGAACAGTATACTCGTGCTTAATCCCCTCCTTCTTCAGGTAGTTTTCAAATTCTTTTGAAGTATACTCTCCTCCATTGTCGGTTTGTAAAACCTTTATATTTTTACCAGTGAACTTTTCCACCATAGTTTTCCATTCACTGAATTTTTGGGGGACATCTCGTTTGTTTTTGAGCACATATATCCACACAAATCTGGATTTGTCATCAATGAACGTGACAAAATATTCGGCACCACCAAGCGATTTTGCCTCTATCCTTCCACAAACATCGCTATGCACAATTTCAAGAAGCTGAGTTGCTCGCTTTCCTCCAGATTTTGGAAACGATGAACGATGATGTTTTCCATCCAAGCAAGGCTCACAAAACTTAATTTCCTTGCTTATATTGTAGTCAAGGCCAGTAACTAGTTGGTCCTTTACTAGTTTTTGCAAGTTCTTTTCTCCAAGGTGGCCAAAGCGTCTATGCCAAATCTCCTCCTTTGTGTTACCATCTAAACAGAAGTTTGCTGCATGGGTTGATTCATTTATATCAGAACAGTTTAAATAATAAAGGTTCCCAATTTTGGAACCTGTAGCCACCACCTTTTGCTTGTTATCTAAAAATTGACAATTTGAGTCACTGAAGATACAGGTTTTTCCAGATTTAGTGGCTCTGGACACACTCAAAAGATTGTAGGACAATTTAGGAACATATAAGGTCTCATACAACCTGCATTTCTGGTGTTTCCCGTCCGGTACACCCAATTTTAGCTCTATTGTTCCTGTTCCTATTGCCTCAACTGAGAATCCATCACCAAGGGTTATTTCCTCAGCTACATCCAATTTTCGAAAGTTAGAAAATTTTTCAATATCACTACACATATGACATGTGGCTCCAGAGTCCACAATCCAGTCACTCCTTTTTCCATTAGACAATAATGCATGATGTGTAAAAAGTCCAATACACTCACCTTCACCAGAGTCGCTGGAGTTGTCCTGTATTTTCTTAGTAAAGAAAACTTTCTTTCTTGGAGGGTTCGACTTAACATTCTTTGTTTCAAGTAAACGGCAGTCACGTTTAATATGTCCATTTTTTCCACAGTGAAAACATTTAGGTCCCCGTTTGTTGACATGATGTTTTGATGTCATGGCTTTCAATTCCGTACTGTTAATTTCCCTCTCTTTAATTTTTCTTTCTTCATGCAACAAGCGTTCAGTCACTGACACCCATTTAGGAACGTCCTGACTTGCTTCAAGTGCTGTTACCAACATATTATAATCGTCTGGGAGAGTAGCCAGAAGGTGAACAACTCTATCCTCCTCGTCAATGGAAAGCGCCAATGACAGCCAATTCGTCAAATAATTCCATCATAGTCTTTATGTGTTCATGGACAGAATCGCCGTCTTTTAATCTAAGGGAGTATAATTTTCTTCTCAGCGCTAGTTTATTTGCCCATGTTTTCTTTTGAAATTGGTCTGCCAATTTCTTCCACACAACTGCAGGGTCGTCAGGGTCTCCAATTAAATACAGTAGTGAGGTTTCTACTGAAAGCACAATAGTCGCTAAAGCCCGGTCTCTTCTCGATAAATATTTCACGTGGGATGCTGGCTCATTTCGTTTGTCCGGAACAATTTCTGTTTCATTAACTATATTCCATAGTCCATCCTTAATTAATGCCATTTTGCATTGGACCTTCCAGGTATTATAGTTTGAACCATTTAGTGGAACCAAGTTGCTTAGTTTTGTTTCCATTGTTATTTAACTTAAAAGAAAAAAAAAAACAATACAAAACTTCGACGACAAGAAAAAAAAAATCCAAGATGGCGAAAAATTACCACACGTGTTTGCTTCACTATTATTTTCAAGACGTTATCACGTAGACTGGGCCCATAACCAATGTTTAAAATGAGTGGAAGTCATTTAATAAAAATGTGTGGACACATACCTCATCACTGGAGCCTGCGACATCCAGAAAGGTTTTAAATAATACTATGAACACATTTTGTTTGACGAAATAGTAAGACGCACACAATGTGTGTGTATTACAACATGGAGAACTGAAGAGTTACAATAAAAGGGGAGAGAATCCCCACAGTAAAAGGGTTTTGGAAAGGGGCAGATAATCCTATAGCAATTGAATATATATCAACAAGGTTCGATGTCGTAACACCTCAATAAGTAGCCTGGTATTTTACCACCAGACCACGGTACCTCGTCAAATTTTATGCACGATTTTTATCGCTTTTAAATGTAAGATCTATTGCTAATTTTTTTAAAAATTTTTTGTTAGCGATTCTGTATTATTTAATTGTTACGTTCACCATGGTTAACTTTTATGCACATAAACATATTTAATACATATATGACTAAAGTATTAAAATGTTTAATAAATAAAATTAATAATGATAACAGCAACAATAAAAAACAACAAGAAGGCGACGCGAATATAAATAAAAGGGCAGGTAACTCCCTCAAACCGTTCAGGTGAACGTAACAATTGAATAACGCAGAATCGCTAATAAAAATAAATAAATAAAAATCAGCAGTAGATCTTACATAGATATGTACATATTCTAACATATGAACAAATATATGCTTAGTCCCGTCCATACCTCCCCACAAATAAGTGCGCTTTTGGTGACTGGCAAAACATATTCAAAACAGAGTCAGGGCAATAGCGGGATTAGTCATGTCATGACATGTATAGTACATCCATGTAAATTACATAAAATACGGCTTTGAAATATGTTGAAATTAGTTTGTTACAAATATCTAAAAAATAATTGGTTTTAGGACATCATAATGTATTATATACCCCCCCCCCATAATGTGGCAATTCCAGCCATTTTGAACGGTCATATGACCACCTACGCCCGATGGTTTCGGAGATACAATGCTGGTGGGTGGTCGCACTTCACTAAAAAGGAGTGTGGCCATTTCGCCGTCAGTGGCAAAACAAACATTTACCAAGCAAACATTGATCAATAACCTTCAATTAGTTGATTTCTGAAGAGTTTAGCTCTGTACATAAAAGTGCATACATAACCAGCATGAGCTATTAGAGTATAAAGCACGTGAATGCCTGGTCGCCCGATTCTAGTTTTCATTTTCTATTCAACGGGAGAGTGTTTCGAATATAGACTCCAAGGTCGTGCATATTTCTGTCAGAGTCCTTACGGCAATGCCAAGTGTTTTTATAATTGTTCCGGAATCAATTTATTTTGATTACTTAAATGGAAATTTATCATTTCAAACTATTTATGAGACATTTTTTAAAAAAATCAGGAAAATAAGTAAAATTCCTCATCAGAAATGTTATCAAAATTGTAATAAAATATGTTAATTATATCAATTTTTGTTTACAAAACATATTTTTATATTTTTCAAATCCTTCTTCAGTTCACTCAACTTATATCTTTCGTTATCTTCAGCCTGTTTCAAAAATAGGTAAAATAAAAACATATTTTACACACTAATCAGAAAATAGTAATATATTAATCGGCTTGACTGTTTGTGTTTCAAATATATTTATTAATCAGTTCTATAATTAGTCGATTTTTCGATCAAAGTTTATTCTAACGTAATCTCCAAACCTTATCCCCATGATTGTCATGGACATGGAATGAGTGCCTACATTAGGGATGGCTTCCTCTGCGGCAGGGACATTTCCAAAGAAGATCCCAAAACTACCTTACATGTACTTACACACAACACCACATTTCTATTTGCCAACGGTGTCACCATCTATATATTTACAAACGAACATGCTTAAAGTATGCATTACAAATCAAACTGACCACATCCTGAATGCCCATCCCTCAGCCAACATTCACGTTTCTGGTGACTTCAACATCCACAAGGTTGAATGGTTGATCCACTCTAATAAGAGAGATTATAAAAGGAGGTTCTGTTATTATTTCTCTCTTGCCTATGATCTAACCCAGATTATTGACGAACTCACTCGTGTTCCCAATGCCAATAGCCAATTTGCAAGCTTTCTGGATCTTTTTCTAACTTTTGTCATGAACTGTTCTCATCCTTTGTTATGTCTCCGCTAGGATTTTCTGATCATTCGGCTGTCTCAATTAAGGTTAAAGCAAAAAGTCCTCGGATGTCCCTCTCCACCGTATGATGTATCATTACTCCATGGTCGACTGGAACGTTTTAGTACATACATATTGGATATACCCTTAAGCTCTCTCTTCAAAAATTTTATAGCATCCGGCTTTGAAAGATTGGCTAACTATTGGCATTGATAGCTATATATTCTCTAAAATCATCAAATTAAACCAAATAGCCAATCGTGGTACACCCCTAAATGTGCTGCTGAAGTTGCACATAGAAATTACTATTTAAATTGCTTTAAGCCAAACAGATGTTCAGGTTTGTCGAAAGCTCATCAAAAACGGCCTAACTGTAAAGTCTAAAGTTTTGATGCATCAGAGAGTTCTGAGAAGATGCGTAACTTCTATCCCAATCATAATCGCCGGTTCTGAAGTAATTACATCAGCATCCAACAAAGCCTCTTCACTAAGAACATCGCATTTAATGGCCGCCCACCTCCTGAATTTCCTCCTAGAAGTGACAATAAGCGACATCCATCGCGATGTCTCCAATGTTATCAAGAACTTTGATCTCAGCAAAACAAGTGGCTCTAAGAACACCCCACTTATCGTACTTTAAAACTACAACCAGAACTAGCTTCAATATTAACAAAATTATTCCATTAATTATATTTTACCTGGAGAGAAAAAACTACCGTTATGATATGGAGTAAAGTGGTACCCTTTTATCAGGTATTTTAACATTAAAACATATATTTATTATTAAAATGAGGATTGCATTTTAACCAGTCTTTTTGGTTAGGATGAAAGCGTGGATTTCAGATAAACCTTAGAAGGTATTATCTTCTCCGTTTAGATGGGTGAATATTTTTTGCCAGTCACCAAAAGCGCGCTTATTTGTGAGGAGGTATGGACGGGACTAAACATATATTTCTTCATATGTTAGAATATGTACATATCTATGTAAGATCTATTGCTGATTTTTATTTATCAAAACTATGATATAAATGTGGTTGTACCCCAGGGATAGATCCTTGGACTTTTATTATTCCTGATATTCGTAAATGACCTCCCTGATAAAATTGTCTCTGAAATGAGTATATTTGCTGATGACACCATACTCTGTGGCAGGCATGAGGGGAAATTTTCATAGCCACACGCCCATGTTTTTGATCTGGAGTGTTGTCTTGTAGGAAGGGATACATTTGCTGATCTTGCATCGCTTCTTTATTTTGATATCTCCTTTTAATTTCCTCAAAAGAAAGGATCCTATAATTGTGGTAGCCTTTGAGAGGAAATCTGTTATCACTAGTCTGTCGTAGTCCCAGACGGTTGTGAACATGACCTTGTCAGCATGATAGATTCAGGTTTCATCCTGTGTAATCAGTCTTGTGAAAAACTTGGACTCTTCTGCTTGGCACATCTCCAAATTCATCCTTGAACACTCGACACATTCTCACTTTTGAAAAGGAGTCAGCGACCTGGGAATCTATCTGGCATCATCTTATGCATGTGTCAATTGTCATGAATGATAGTTTCCATAGACCCTGTACTAATCTTGACCTTTTAATTTAACAAATAGTTGATCTTCCAAAATGGTAGCCTGAACTTGACTGACAGATGCTTCATCGGCAGAAGGGGAGTAACCAAGTTTGGGCGTTTTTTCCATAGAATCTATGTTTGAATTCACAATGCCAGCGTTTTACAAGATTATGTGATGTAGCATCATTACCATAGTTTCTTTCATTTCATCAAAAGTCTTGTGTGATGCGTGTCCATTAAAATACAAAAACCGGATCACTGCGTGAGACTCAACAGCCTTCATTTCACACCCCAGTTCAAACACCTGTAAATCAGAAACCTCAATTAGTTCAGGGTTGTAATTTGTTACACAACCCATAGAGATATAAATCATTATACGTGTAAACTTTCAGCAAGATCGGATCCCTGGAAGTGGGTGAGAGGCAATAATTATTGAACGCCCCTCGTAAGTATTTAATATATTAAAACTATTTCGAAAAATGGATGAACCATGAAACTGTATTAACGTATTTAAATGAGTCAAATATGTTATTATTTGCTATTATTCTGAAGATTTTCCCAGAAATGTTTAATGTTTTATTAAAGATGAGTTAATTAACGTTTGATTTTCTTAATTTTTTGTTTTTAAAAGTGTGTCTACAAACATAACACAAAGATTTGAATTAACTTTTGTTTGAATTAAAACAACTTTCATATTATGTTTTAATTGGCCAATTAACTCTTCTCATGGTCCATTTGTACTGGAGTTTCTATCTTTCAATTTAATCATCCTATTTCCTTCTCTCTCTTGTTCTTTCGCTCTCTTCAGAGAGAGAGAGAGAGAGAGAGAGAGAGAAAAAAAAGTGGGAAAGTGACAGAAGCGAGAGGGATATTGTATAAAATAAGAGCAAGAGTGAATCTTGCTCTTATTTTATACAATATCTCTCTCGCTTCTGTCACTTTCCCACTTTTTTATTCAAATTTAATAAAGAAAGAAAAGAATAAACGAAAATTGAAATAGTCCATTAATACAAAAGGGAATATCGCAAAAATTAGTAATATTAATTAACATGTTATCTCTATATCAAGTTATGTATGTGTGTGTTTAGATAATGAACCAACGCGCTAATCAACTGAGCTAACACGACGTACATGAAATTTAATCAGTTTTTCAACTATTTAAAGTAAATCAGGTCATGACGTCATCTGGCGCATGCGTAGAACCGGTCGTTTCACGAGAGGACCGTTTTTGTTGACCCCCCCCTGTCGAAAATTGTCGATCTTGGAGTGAAAAAATTAACGTTTTTGCCCAATGTTTCGATATTTTTGGAGCGATATCAATATGATACCGAGTTTGTGAATTTTCGTCGTGCTTGTCGAAAGTTTTTAGCGGACACACAAACACACATACAAACATACTAACATACATACATTTTCGCTTTTATATTTATAGACTAGCGGGGGTACTCGGCGTTGCCCGGGTGTTTGTAGGTGTGTGTGGTGTTAAATAAAAAAGAAATAAGGGGGTAGGATCGAACCCGAAGCCCTGAGGCGAAGTTTGAAAATAAAATCGGCTAGCCAGAATGAGTTAGTGAAAGATGTTTGAATTTATTTAAGTAAGAACCAAATCGACAGGTGCGCACATGGAGTCGTCGAGCGTTACGACGACGACGACGACGACGACGACGACGACGACGACGACGACGACGACGACGTCGTCAATGACCAGGTTTGTTTGTTATAAGCGAAGTAAAAAAAGAAAACAACGTTAAAACTTAAGCGGGGGCGGTAATCAAAACATCGAAAAAAACACAAAAAAAACTAACGTAAGGCAAACGAATGATGAAAACAGAAAAAGAACACGTGAAAAATGGCTTAAATAAGCCTGTTTCGATATTAAAAGTTAAAAAATCGGTGGGTACCCGGGTGTTTTTGGGTGTGTGGTCGGGGATGGATAAGCGAAGTTAAAAAAAAAAAGCAGAAAAACGAACGTTACGTGAAAAATAGCTTAAATAACACTGGTTCAATATTTAAATTTAAAAAACCGAAAAAAAAAAGAAAGACAGACATCTCACACCACGATTCGAACCCAAAACCTTAAGATAATGAACCAACGCGTTAATCAACTGAGCTAACACGACGTACATGAAATTTAATCAGTTTTTCAACTATTTAAAGTAAATCAGGTCCTGACGTCATCTGATGTATGCGTAGAACCGGTCGTTGTCACTAGAGGCCGTTTTTGTTGACCCCACCCCTGTCCAAAATTGTCGATTTCTGGGTAAAAACGAACGTTTTTGGCCAAATTTTCGATATTTTTCGAGCCAAGGATGGAGTTTCGATATGATACCGAGTTTGTGACTTTTTGTTGTGTCTGTCGAAAGTTTTTAGCAGACACACAAACATACATACATACATTTTCGCTTTTATTATATTTATAGATTGGATTTGGAAACTGTATCAGAATCCAGAATTTAGTATGGAATTGGTAGTTGTATTGGAATCGGGAAAAATATTAGAATCGTCCTATATATATATATTAATGGCTAAATACTGACGGAATTTTGGGGTTGTCACCAAAATCCGCTTTTAAGGGTAACAAAATAAAGGAAAAAAAAGGGAAAATTAACAAGCAATGCAAAGAGTGTATGGTCCCTTAACTAATAAACTGATTATTATGAATTCAGAACACTGCTGCTATGTGTAATGAGTTGTAATGTGAGCTATATTTAGTTTAATTAAAGTGAATGAAAAGAGATAAAAAATGTGCTGGAAGACATTCCTGAAAACCAAGTCAGGTAAATATTCTCAAATTTTCAGTTCCTTTGGAATATGTTAAAGAGGTTTTTAGAGGGACATGAGATGGAAAGAATCGGCATTTTAAAATTTAAATATGTCATATTTGCATTGAATTTGTGTCATAAACTTTAGAAACTAATTAAGCAATATTCTCAGAATTTCAATTGTATGCAGACAATATAAATTAAATGAATAAAGCATCCAGCTAACATCAACCGAAAATCATTAATATGATAGGAATATAAAGTTAAGTAAAATTACACAAGAAGAGCTAAGTAAAAAAGCAAAGTTATGCCTAGGTTTTGAAAACTATTAACATTTATATGTATATTATCTTATATGATTTTTTGTTAAAATATATATCCATATAAATATATACGGTTATAGCAAGTCATAGATGTATTTGAATAAATTTATTTATAAAGCTCGGTGTTCTAGGTATGTAGTTGTAGGAATTGCATTGCCATATTGCATGGGGCAACACTTATTTCCAACTTTTATTCCTGATATATTTCAAGCGCTTCTTATTACATTTGATATTCAATTTTTTACAGATATTTGCACACTCCATTGTGTTGCGTTGTATAGTAGCCGTCCCCCAGCAAAACCTTATGGCTGGATGTCAGGTGGCTCACACTATGTAAGTGAGAATGTATGTTGGAATATATAAGTGTGCTTGTGTAATTGTTTTAATATATAAGATACACACATTTATATATATATATACGCTTGTGTGTGCGTGTGTGTGTATGTGTGTGTGTATGCATCTATATATTCGCTCAGATATGCACACATTATTAATAGTTGTATTGATGTGTTTTCGGGGAGGAAGTTTAGAAAGAAGTAAATAGACAACATGAGAGGGCAAGATGGTTTGTCAAGTTGAAGGTAGAAAAGAAAGTGACAGGTTTTTGATCATCACGAATTTAAGGCAGACAATTAAGTCGTGTGGGCAAGTGCTGCTGATTGAAGAATGTGGTTCACTGTAATTTCTAATTCTAGCACTTCCGGATAAATTGTTTTCATTGTCATCTTCTGGCCACAACGATGTACATAACGTAAATGCATTTACATAGATCATTTTTAATATTCACACACACACACACATACACACACACACACACACACACACACACACACACACACACACACAGATAGATAATATGTTAAAATTGCGAACGTTTACTACTTACTTCAAGAACATTGGAGAGGCAGGTATGCGAGTGGTTGTAGGATGATATGAAATCAGTGAAGTTGCTTCCGAAGGAATATTCGTGTGCCAGACAGCTTGTTATTACTTGAACATTTCCATGGTCCTCGGATCCACTGAATGCATCAGCAATACGGCCCGCATGACTCTGATCGACGATAAGGAAAACTGTTTCGGCCATGCAATGTTTCAAATCCTTCTTCAGTTCACCCAACTTATATCTTTCGTTATCTTCAGCCTGTTTCAAAAATAGGTAAAATAAAAAAATATTTTACACACTAATCAGAAAATAGTAATATATTAATCGGCTTGACTGTTTGTGTTTCAAATATATTTATTAATCAGTTCTATAATTAGTCGATTTTTCGATCAAAGTTTATTCTAACGTAATCTCCAAACCTTATCCCCATGATTGTCATGGACATGGAATGAGTGCCTACATTAGGGATGGCTTCCTCTGCGGCAGGGACATTTCCAAAGAAGATCCAAAAATTACCTTACATGTACTTACACACAACACCACATTTCTATTTGCCAACGGTGTCACCATCTATATATTTACAAACGAACATGCTTAAAGTATGCATTACAAATCAAACTGACCACATCCTGACTGCCCATCCCTCAGCCAACATTCACGTTTCTGGTGACTTCAACATCCACAAGGTTGAATGGTTGATCCACTCTAATAAGAGAGATTATAAAAGGAGGTTCTGTTATTATTTCTCTCTTGCCTATGATCTAACCCAGATTATTGACGAACTCACTCGTGTTCCCAATGCCAATAACCAATTTGCAAGCTTTCTGGATCTTTTTCTGACTTTTGTCATGAACTGTTCTCCGCTAGGATTTTCTGATCATTCGGCTGTCTCAATTAAGATTAAAGCAAAAAGTCCTCGGATGTCCCTCTCCACCGTATGATGTATCCATATATTTGTCCGCGATGTTTCCAATGTGAAAGTGGTCGTTGATTGAAAAAATACGATCACAGTATTAATGCTGAAGTAAAAAAATGATTAGTTACCTTTAATACATCCAAAAGTAAACTTCTGTCTTTTCTCCCACAACGGTCAAATGCCCGTTTTGCCCCAGTTGAAATAAATGGCTCTCGATTGGATGAAGCACCCGGCCTCAACAAACTTCTGAGACTGACCTTTATCCCTAATCTAAAATGGAAAGCCTTCATCAAATTCATTGTCAAAATCAATGGCGGGATCGTTCTACCGCTCCAGAAATTATTTCACTCCCGGCGCAATCTACCTGTACAAGAGTCAAATATGGCCTAACATGGAGTACTATTGCCACATCTGGAGTGGAGCCCCCCAAAGAGCACACTTTCCTGTCTTGAGACTGTGTAAAAAAACCGTCTTCGAAATTCAGTAACCTTTTCGCCTTCTGCTATTATTTCTCTCTTGCCTATGATCTCACAAAAGACGTCATAAGTCTGTGTCTGCTTTATCGATACTTTTATGGTAGGTGTTCGACTGAGCTTCAATTTATGGTCCCACCCTCATAAAATGTTCATAACAAATACTCGCCTAGCTAAAACAACTCCCAACAACCTTTCTACATCCCTATCTGTGCCCATGACAAAACGAAAATTTAATGAGCAGAGTTTGTTTCATAGAACTGGACGTCTGTGGCACACAATACCGTTTATCTGTTTCGCGGCTGATTATAACATGGTCGTCTTACAGTCTAATGTGAATAAATTCTTATTGAGTCTTTTATTTAGATAATCTAGCCCTAGCCAAGTTCTACTGTAACTGATCTTGTCTAACCATTTACCTAACAATTCTTATCCTTGAGTTGTCTCCAGGCCTTGATAAATGGTGACCTTCCCAGAAGAATGATCAAAGTAAGAATACATCTGATTTTATTTAATGAAATTATGAAATAGAAACATGAATGGAAGTGATATTTACCAAGCCGTTTCCATTAATGTCCCATAACAGAATTGAGCCGTCGTTCTTCATCGGACTGTTCATGTATATCACTAGAGAGTCGACGCATTTTGCCGTGTTGCATAAACTTTGGATATGGTTCCGTAACGCCATTTTCATGGCGGCTGGATAAACGAGTTGACCATGCTTTGTTTTCTGCGCTGGAAGAAATAATACCGATAAAATGTTCAGCGTGGAATGTATACTCATTCCCTTGTTGTAAACCTAAAAATTAAACAATTTTATTTCATTATTTCAGTTTTATTTTTGTAAAAAAATGAAAATAAAAAAACAAAAAAAACAAACGCTACATTCTATTTGCAGTCAAGTTTAGTAAAAACTTAAAAATGCAGTACTTAAATTTTGTTTTGTGTGAAACTAGCAGGCCAGTCCGGCTTTGCTCGGACTCTATTCATAATTTTTCGTGCTTATGTATACATATTTTTTAATATATGTATACATAAGCATGTGTTTGACTCCAGGTGACCTACATCTAAAATTTCAAGGACCCAAAATTGGCCGACGATTTTGGTAGAGTCTGCAAAGATCAACTCTTTCAACTTTGACCTCTTGGCAGCCAAATTTTCGCCCAAAAACTGCTGAAAAAACTTGCTGCTTATCTAAATACCCTTTATGTAAAATTTCAAATGTTTAGACCCAAAATTGGCTGAATAGTTTGCTAGAGACTGCAAAGGTCAAATATTTATCTTGGCAGATAAATTTTCGGCCAAAAACCGATTAAAAAGCTTGCCCTATGTTTTAATATACTTTATGTAAAATTTCAAATGTTTAGACCAAAAATTGGATGAGAGGACAAATTTTTGTAACTTTTACCCAAATTTTGACCCCCTTAACATTTATTGTTTTGGGTTCAAATCAAATTAAAACGTTCGATCCAAGGAATCTACATCTAAAATTTCAAGTGTTTTGACCCAAAATTGGCGGAGAGGTTTGGTAGAGTTTTGAAAGGTTAAATCGTTGAATTTTGACCCCTTGACAGCCCAATTTCTGGACGAAAACAGATCAAAAAGATTTCACAAATCTCAATACTCTTTATGTCAAATCTCGAGTGTGTAGACTGAAAACTGACAGAGTAATTTGGTAGGAAAATGTACACACGCACACACACACACACACACACAGAAAATTTCACTTTTATATGGATTACCGTTAATCATGTTGTTTGCATGTTTTTCAAAAAGTCAATCTTTCATCACTTCTAAAACAGTGCATTTTTTTGCATTAATCCTTATTGAAAAATTGTAAATTCAGATTTGTGGAAAATCTGTTTGATACACTTGGCTTGACAAATTTTATTACTTTTTGTTTTTGTTCTGTATTTTTTAAGGGAGTAGTTTCAGTTTAAAAAATAGGTTCGAATTTTAATACGCGATGATCCAGAAGCTAGCTCTGAACAACAGCCATATTGTTATTTTTTTTTTTTAGTCCACCGCGATAGCGGAAGGACGAAGTTTTTCAGAGCTGAAATGCGCACATGCCTTCATAATGTTGTGTAGCAAGGGTTTCATATTTAAAGATAATGGGAACATATATAACGATGATGAGGTAGAGAAGAAGACATTTATATATATTACAGTTCTTTTAACACATATTAGAGAGGAGGAGATACTTCACTTATGATGATGGAGGTGGGGGACACATAATTTGGAAGGGTTTACAATGTTCATCATAATTGATGATAAAAGCTTTTCGTTCGTGATGAAAAATGACACAAGACAACAGTTACAACATAAATGATGATTTCTTTATTCATCTGATCGACCGGTCGATGACGTCAGGAATTCAAATTTGGATCCACATAGTCTAAATGTTCTCCCTTCGCTTCCGAACTGACCAACTGACTGGCTCTCTTGTAACTGACTAAAATCCAAACCCATAATATGGAGAAATGTCTTTTGTCTATGACGCCAGAAGTGTGTTTTTCAAACGTGACCAATTTCACACTTTTGTTTATAAACACACTTTTGACAACAAAAAAATTCTCAGTTCTAATCCAACCTATTTTAAACAATATAATTTAATTTGCATTATTCATTTTTTAGCGGACATTTTTAATATTCCGATTTCTAAAAGAATGAACAATAAACCCTTTTTTCCCGCTATAAATAATATTTAACTATTCTAATAGAATTTAACAATAGACTAAATTTCTAACATTCCGTTTCTTAACTTTCCCTCCAGGGTTCGAATCTCGGCTTATCCTAATCTCATTTTCACTTATTTAATATTCTTCTTATTTACATGGAAAGGGGGCAACCCTTTTCTATGTAACAATAATAAGGCATTTTTTGTTCACTGTCACATTGAACTGAATTTAACAAGTAGCCAAAACAATTTCAAGGAAATCGTCTGTTAAGCTTGTAAAATTCTCATAAAAAATGGATTACGTAATCAATTTAACAACTGTTGAATTATGTTGTTTTTTTTTTAAATTTTGTTTTGTTTTGGTTAAAAGACTTCCTATCAGAAGTTTGGAAATACACTAAAGTAAATATTTGTATACAAATATTTACTCTCACAACTATATATATATGTGTGTGTAGATATATATGTGTGTGTGTAGATATATATGTGTGATAGACATAGAGAGGACCTACCTCAGAAATGGGCGAGAATCTGTCTCGGCAGCAGACTGAAAGACAGATAAAGAAAAAAAGAGGCCAAGATGGTGGCTGTTGTCTTTTAAAGCCTCCGGTCACGCGTAGATCTCAAGCAGTCTCGTATGGTATATGCAAATTGGGTATGCCTGAAATATTATAAAAGGCAAGTCGCTGGGAGGAGTGGGAGAAGCGTTTAAGACATGTGAATAGAAAACGTCGACGTATATCTCGTGTTGTGAACAACGAACTCTACACGACTGAACTTGTGACTAGCGAACAACCTCTGCTTTTTAGCCAAAATGTTTTGTTGCTTTGCATTAGACAAAGACTTCTGTTACAATATATATATATACACACACACACACACACACACACATATATATATATATATATATATATATATATATATATATATATGTGTGTGTGTGTGTGTGTGTGCGTGTGCACCTTGTGATGGCGCCGTTGAACACTGTGATAGACTTTAAGCATGTTCATTCGTAAATATATAAATCAATATTAGTTCTCTTGCTTTTAGAGAAGTTAAAATGTTGACTAAGAGCCAAATAGTATGATCGACACCCTACACTGATGATTCCCGGAAAAAGTAAATTCTTGGTACAGCAAAATGGAAGGAGAAATTTCAGAGGAAACATAATTTAATTTAAATACGAAAAAACAAAAAAAACGGGCAGGTGAAATTATTAAAATTTCCTAAGGCCTTATCGTCTGACCCTCTAAAAGGAAACGTCAGAATGATAAATTAAAAACTAAGAAACGAATGAGGAAAGAAGGGAATTTGGTTTCAGTTGGAAGACAGTGAGAAAGAAAAAAAAATAAATAAAAACAAATAATTTCACCTGCCCGTTTTTTTTTTTTTTGGTATTTAAATTAAATTATGTTTCCTCTGAAATATATATATATATATATATATATATATATATATATATATATATATAATGAAAATAATGGAAATAGTATTCCGACAAAATAGAGAAATAAAAAGGAACAAACCGTATTATGTGTTCATCAACGTT
The DNA here is from genome assembly GCF_053919585.1 of Euprymna scolopes. Lineage (NCBI taxonomy): Eukaryota > Metazoa > Mollusca > Cephalopoda > Sepiida > Sepiolidae > Euprymna > Euprymna scolopes. Next base: position 71,637,178 of record NC_136493.1, on the reverse strand, counting down.
TCGTCTTTATTTCGAGACTTCCTCTGGATGAATGAGATTAAGAAACAAAAAATACCAGTACAAAATATTTGAAAATGTTTCACGTGCAAAGTGTGACGCAGTTCTATTTCAGAAAAACGGAAAAAGACGTTAGAAATTCGAAAAGGAGGGGGAGGGGAGCTGGTGCTGTTAAAGAGAGGAAAATTTTAGTGACGTCATATAGTCGTTCATGTAATTTAAAAAAATATGAACGCAGTTAATATTCTTACTGGAAAAAAGATATATCTGTTGGAATTCAAATATAGGTTTGTAACAGAAATGAAATGAGTGTTTTTTGTTATGTAATTTATTGATTGAGATTATATGTATTAATTATTACAGGGAGTGTTTGAATGGTGTAAGAAGGTTAACCTGTGTCTACAATTAAATTATGTTCTTTTAATAAAAGTTTACTTATGTTATAGAAACCTGAACGCTGTTTAATTGTGCTTGAATTTGCGATAAGCGCAGTTTCAATAAGTATCCGGCGCAGTTTATTTGAAATAAATTTAACTACTTTTGCTTGTTTAAAGTCAAAAGTGTGATTATGTTGCAATGAATGAGAGAATAATGCACTTAGAGAATTGCTATTTTTTTTATATCTCTTTTATGTTCACTGAGCCTTTTTTCCAATTTACGCTGGGTTTCACCAACGTATTTATGATGGCAATTTTAGCAAGGAATAGTGTATATACCTCCATTGGAAACTGGTTTGTTTTGGAGATGTTTCGCAGTTTTTAATATATGTCTTAAGTGATGTGGTTTGTACGATAGGAATTTCTAGTTTGTTTAGTGTGTTACAGATTGTTGTATTATTGGTGTGTGTAGGTAAAAGATGTCTGTTTATGAGAGAAAGGTTTGGTGTATATGATTTTTTTATTATTATTTAATCTGGAAAATATTTGTGTGACTTTTCTCTTAGCATTCAATATGAAATATGTCGGATATTGCAAGGTTTTCAAAATGTTTGTGAGGTATTTGATTTCTTCGTCCAGATATTCAGGACTGCAAATTCTGAAAGCACGTAATAAGAAACCAATTATTATCCCTGTTTTTATTTTATTATTATGGCGTGAATAGAAATGATTACATACATTTCTATTCAGCGCTAGCCCCCCCCCTCCTCATCCTTTTTGAATTTACAACGTCTTTTTCCGTTTTTCTGAAATAGAACTGCGTCACACTTTGCACTGAAACATTTTCAAATATTTTGTACTGGTATTTTTTGTTTCTTAATCTCATTCATCCAGAGGAAGTCTCGAAATAAAGACGAAACGTTGATGAACACATGATACGGTTTGTTCCTTTATATATATATATATATTACTTGTTCCTTTATATATATATATATATATATATATATATATATATATATATATATATATATATATATATATATTACTTAGACGACCCATGTAAATTATGCCTCCATGAAAAATTTGCTATCCTGTACTTTAAAGAACCTCAAAATCTATTAAACTGTAGACGAGAAATAGCAAACAACTGTGTTCACAAAATAGAACTCACTCTAGAATAGCGATACAAAATAGCTTTAAAACTAACAATATCAATAGAAAACAAACAAATAAATAAATTAAATAAACATGAATATACATAAACGATCACACATATATGTATATATATATATATATATGTATATGTGTGTGCATGTGTGTGTGTACACTTAGGTATATTCATATATATATATATATATATATATATATATATATATATATATATATAAAGGATCAAGTAAAGAATAGATACCCCGTAACAGACGACGCCGCCTGGCGGTGCCAGGCGCACAATTCAACTAACACCGGTGATTCGACCTTGTCATTGGCACAAGCACACGGCGTCGGTTGTTTGTAAACACGTCAAATAGCAAACATGCTCGAATATTCGCCAGCAATTTTTAAAAAAATATATTTACAAACTTTTGAAGATAAACCTTAGAATAATAATTATGTTTCGCGGATTTTTGTGCTAAAGATTGATTTTTATGTAAAGTGTTTTATAATTCTTTTTTTTTCTGTGTGTTTTTTAATACAATTCAGTATTTATTTAATTATTCTTTCTTTAAAACATTAACTTTACCGACAATTAATATATTTTTTTAATAATATTTTTAAATATTGAATTTTGATTTAATCTCATGATACCATCACGTGATCAATTTATTAAATGACAAAAAAATCCAAAAGTCGAAGAAGCCAAAATTTTACGAGGTATTAAAAGAAATTAATATTTGGACCATTTTGTTTTAAATACTGTAACAAATGGATAAAGCCATTTTCAAAGATGTTGTGTGTCCGTTGATTTCTAGAGACCATCTATCCATACTACATTTCATCTTTATAAAAATAAAAGTTATAAAAAGATATGTGAATAAAATAATATATTTTTTTATCTCGATTGTTTATATTTGTGATTTTATTATGTATAAAAAATTGCCTCGGCCTAAAAGGATTTCTCCTTCACTGACCACCGACATACATCGCAGTGTAAATAAATATTGAATTGTATTAAAAACGCACAAAAAAGAAATGGCCCAAACCGTATAGAATGAACCTTTTTTTTATAAGTTTTATTCAAACAGTCTTTATTTGAACTTAATGGACTGTTGTTGTTTTTTTTTATTAACTGTTTTATTCTTTTTTATCAAACAAAAATAGAACTTTTATAATGAAATACATATTATGGACTGTTTTTCAAACATCGAAATTTTAAAATTAAAGATTTATTTAAAACAAAACAAAAAAAGACGAGGTGTTTTTTCTTTTCGAGATATTTTTTTCACCATTTATTACTTTGAAATTTTATTCAACAATGAAATGATAAAAAAAAACTTTTCGTTAAATATATTTTTAAAAAATTATTATAAAATATCTATAAAGTCTATTTTTATGTCTGTAAAAGTTTGTTGAAAGTTCAAATAAAGTTTATAATTTAATTGAAAAAACCCACCTCGTCTTTTTTTTTTTTTTTTAATAAAACTAACTTTAATTTTAAAATTTCGAAACAGTCCATGTCATTATAAAAGTTCTATTTTTGTTTGATAAAAAGAATAAAATAGTTATTAAAAAGTTCTGTAAATATATTAAACACCACGCACTCAGAAAGACACCCATTTATTGAAATATCTTTTATTTTTAAAAAAATCTTGCTCGCGAATATTCGCAAATATGTAATATTTAAAAATATTATTTTGAAAATATATTAATTGTCGCTGAAGTTAATGTTTTAAAGAATAAATATTGAATTGTCTTAAAAACGCACACAGAACCCCCCAAAACACGGTACATAAAAATCAATCTTGGTCGCAAAAATCCAAAACAGAAAGAGACACCCGTTTATTTAAATATCTTTTATTTAAACACGTTCGTTTTGTTACTTATTTTAAAAAAATGTTTTGTAAATATATACTTTTTCTATTAAATCTTCAAAGGTTTTGTAAATATATTTAAAAAAAAATGCTGGTGAATATTCGAGCATGTTTGCTATTTGACGTGTGTAAAAACAACCGACGCCATGTGCTTGTGCCAATGTCAAGGTCGAATCACCGGTGTTAGTTGAATTGTGCGCCTGGCACCGCCAGGCGGCGTCGTCTGCTACGGGGTATCTATTCTTTACTTGATCCCCAAAAAAAAAACAAATAAAATAAAATAAAAATAAAAAATTAAAAAAAGAAAGAGTGAAAAGATCTACCTTAAACCACTAACCTAGTTCTAAAACAGATCCTTTGTTCGATAAAATGCATGCCCATTGGCTGATAGGAGGGGGCGCGGTGGATACTGGAAAGCTGATTGGCTAACTAGAAATCCTCAACATATATAAAAACAAGAAGCAACCACAAAATTCGCGCATAAGCCTGACGAATCCTACAGTGGATGAAACGCAGAATATTCGGTGTAGCTTAGTCGCCATATATATTTTATAAATTACTAACTAGCTCTACCTACGTATTGAGCACTTTTGAAGTAAATACTTAAAGTTTACGCATAAATCTATACTTTCGTATATTAAATTTATGTGAGTAAATGAAGTAGTTATACTTAGCTCCTAAAACAGTCGAGCACTCTCAAAAGAATTTATTTCATCACATTAAAAATAGATATGGAAAGAGTTAATTTCGAAACATCACTAAAAAACATCCCCACACCCAGCAAGCATAGCTATATTATTAAATTAATCCAAAAATCAGATGAACTAATACGCCGAATGCGATGGCGAGCAAATTTCTTCCTTAAAAAACAAAAAAGGATCCTATGGTTTTAAAACCCTTAAAAATGCGAAAACAGTAGACCTTTTGATAAACTTTGAAAATGACCTTTTAAACGTAATTAAAAACCTAGAATTCCACAATCAACCTAACAATTTCCAACGGAAACTACACAAAATCGTTAGAAACATAAACAACTCTGATAAAATCTTTGTAAAAGCAGATAAAACCAGAAACTTTTACAAAATAGATAAGCAAGAATATAACAAACTAATCACATAAAACATTACAAAAAACTACAAAAAACTTGACACAAACGAATGCGACTACATAGATATAATAAATACTGAAAGTAAACAAATTACCGATAAACTAAAAATTAGCGATAAAGTTGGCAAATTGAAACCTAGAGAGTCATACATTCTGCTTAAAGACCACAAATGGGACTTTAATAATAATTCCAGCACCCGCCTGATAAACCCAACTAAACCAGAAATAGGTAGAATTAGCAAAACTATACTTTCTAGAGTAAACAAACAAATCAAACAGGACCTAGAACTAAACGAGTGGGCAAATACTACCGAAGCAATCACCTGGTTTAAAAATATAGAAAACAAAGATAAATGTACGTTCATACAGTTTGACATCATAGACTTTTATCCCTCGATATCTGAAGAACTTTTTAACATTGCCCTAGAATTTGCCGAGGCATACACTGGTATATCCTCAGAAGAAATCACCATCATTAAAAAATGTAGAAAATCAGTTCTAATAAATAACAATAACCAATGGATAAAAACTAAAATGAAAAATTCGTTCGATTTGGCGATGGGTGCCAGAGACTCTGCAGAGGCATCAGATCTTGTGGGATTATTCATCACAAACATATTCGATACTACGGATATCGGACTATATAGAGATGACGGACTAGCTATAATAAAAAACTCCAACAAAGTCAAGGGAGAAAACTTTAAGAAAATCATACACAAAGAAATGAAAAAATTAGGCCTAAAAGCGGACGTATCAGCTAACATAAAAATAACAAACTTCCTGGACGTCACGTTAAACTTAGATAAAAACAAATATAAACCATACTTAAAAGATAACGCTACTCCAATTTACGTAAACCCTAAGTCCAACCACCCACTATCAATTATAAAACACATTCCTAACTCGATCGTAAGTAGACTCAGTAATAACTCAAGCGATGAAAATGCATTTAACAGGTCAACCAATATCTACGAAACAGCCCTAAAAATAGTGGATACAAAAATATCGATATCAAATATAAGCAAAAAAACACCAACAACTATAATAAAAGTAAAAAAAGAAGAAAAAGAACAATAATTTGGTATACGGCCCCATACAATCAAATGTTAAAAACAAAACTTGGCAAGAAATTTCTAGATCTTATTCAAAAACACTTTCCCGCAACCAACCCCTTACACAAAATCTTCAATAAAAATACCTTGAAGTTATCTTACAGTTGTTGCGAAAATTTAGAGATGATAATTAAAGCACATAATAACAAAATACTAAATGAAAACAATGTAAACAACAACAAAATAAACAATAAAAAAGTAGACACCATGACAGAAATAAAACCAACACTAGCAGAAATAATAATAATAATAATAATAATAATAATAATAATAATAATAATAATAATAATAACAAACCAACCCCGGACAAGAACAACCATACCATAAATAATAATAATAATAACAACAACGAACAAGATAAATGCAATTGTAGACACCGCACAATTTGCCCAGTCCAAAATAAATGTCTAACAAAAAGTGTAGTTTATCAAGCAACAATATTTGCGAAAGAAAACCCGAATAACAAGAAATATTACATAGGCATGACTTCCTTAGATTTTAAAACCCGATACTATGACCACAAAAGTACCTTCAAAAATAAAAAAACACCGTATAAAAACAACACTAGCGAATAAATACTGGGAACTCAAAGAAAGCGGACATTCGCCAGTAGTCGAATGGAAAATAATGAGACAAGCTACCACATGCAGACACTTAGACGACCCATGTAAATTATGCCTCCATGAAAAATTTGCTATCCTGTACTTTAAAGAAACTCAAAATCTATTAAACTGTAGACGAGAAATAGCAAACAACTGTGTTCACAAAATAAAACTCACTCTAGGATAGCGATACAAAATAGCTTTAAAACTAACAATAACAATAGAAAACAAACAAATAAATAAGTTAAATAAACATGAATATACATAAACGATCACACATATCTGTATATATATATATATATATATATATATATATATATGTGCGTGCATGTGTGTGTGTACACATAGGTATATTCATATATATATATAAAAAAAGAGGGAAAAGATCTACCTTAAACCACTAACCTAGTTCTAAAACAGATCCTTTGTTCGATAAAATGCATGCCCATTGGCTGATAGGAGGGGACGCGGTGGATACTAGAAAGCTGATTGGCTAACTAGAAATCCTCAACATATATAAAAACAAGAAGCAACCACAAAATTCGCGCATAAGCCTGACGAATCCTACAGTGAATGAAACGCAGAATATTCAGTGTAGCTTAGTCGCCATATATATTTTATAAATTACTATATATATATATAACAACCAGGAAACTAAATCTTATTAGAAACTTAACCCATCGGGCACTTGCTATTTGTTGCCCACCTTTTATTGATGTGGAAATTGAAAATATTAAAAGGATTTTTATTACTAATGGATATCCACCGCCATTAGTTAACGTAGTTATTAATAAAAAAAATTCAATCCTTTTCTGAGCTACCAAAATACGGTCCATGTAGATTTCCGGTATACATTAGGTTACCCTGGATTGGACTTGAAGGTCAACTTATTTGCGATAAGATTTCCTCTCTGGTGTCTTCTAATTTTGGTGCTCTATCGCTCCGTATTGCCTTTTCCACAAAACCGCCTTTCCCTCATTTCGTAAGGATGTCTTGTCTATCCTCCAAACTAGTAATATTATTTATAAATTTCAATGTCGGTGTGGTGGCGTCTATATAGGCAAGACAACCCAGCGTCTTCAGGTCAGAATCGCCCAACATGTTCCCCGTTTCATCCGGGATCATCAACCTACTACCAGAAAATCTCAACTGATAGAATCGTCCATCGGCCAACACTTGGTCGATAAAAAGGAGTGCGGTCTTGTTTTCTCTCCGGAGTGTTTTTCTGTTTTGTACCGAGGACGCACAAAGTTCCACCTGTCTGTCCTCGAAGCACTTGCCATCATTGCTAACCCCCCTACTTTGTGCAAGCAGAGAAACCTCCGGCTTCAGTTAGAATTATTTGGGTAGTCAGGTTTTTTTTTTTTTTTTCTTAACCTCCTCTCCGCTCGTATTCCATATCACTACCAAATATTCTAAAAAATAATAATTTTCAGACTTATGACCCTTGAAAATGTTTGTCTGAACGAAAAGCGCTTTGGGTATATTTTAACGATCGTTTTTTAATCGACTTATTTATTTTATTTAATTGTACATATAACTTGCCCCATTATATATATATATATTTTTTTTCTTTTCCTCACCCCGGTTTCCATTTTTTAGTTGATGGAATTTACGATATGGTTCACTTTTTATAATTATTCTAAAATTTTGCCAATCGAATAAATAAATATATATATATATATATATATATATATATATATATATATATATATATATATATATATATATATATATATATACAAAGCTGAATGTCTGTGTGTATGTGTGTGTGTCTGTGTCTGGTCACGAATAAGCTCCTATATGGTTGACTATTTTAAAAACTAATTACGCATAATGATAGAAGATGTATCGAGACACAGGAATGGGTATGCTTGATCTGTCAGAACAGTGGTTCATTAAAATTGTGGAGTCTGCGTTCGCGCCTGGTCCACAAAGTATGGAAATACAAAATTTAAAAATTAAAAAAAAAAAAACGTTTACAAGTGTTTTTGCTATAGATGTACATAATAATACTTTGATAAGTATGTTTTAACTTAAATAGGGATGGTATAATAATGACTTTTCATATCTATCTGCGTAAGTATACTATGATAATTATGTTTCAGTTTGAAGAAATATGGTATAATAAAATTATGGGGTGTCCGTTCGCGCCTGACCTCCATAGAATGGAAATATGTCACAAAGTTTAACAAGGTTTTTTAATATAGATCCACAGAATATTGTGATAAGTGTTAGCTAACCAGGTTTCGTTCCTCACTTATCAAAGCTAAATTGAGGAAAATACGATTTAAAACAAAGAAAAACGTCATGAATATGGCGGGGATAGGAAAAAAACAAAAAAACAAAAAAAAAAAAAACAGAAATAAACGGGGGGAAAAATTACATAGAGGCTAAATTAAGTCCTAGAAGATTTTCTTTTTGCTTGCTTAGACGGCAACATAGGCCTGGTTGAAAAAGAAATAAATTTCTTTTTCTGTGCAACGGTGTTATTTTGCATCGAATCCGCGAGTTGTTTTTTCAACCAGGCCTATGTTGCCGTCTATTCGCAAAGATGTTCCCCCCCCCCACCATAATAATTCTATTTTTATTTATTTAAATGTAGTTGTGGTGTACACTATGTTGGGCGAACATCGTAAAGATTAGATTTTCGTTTGAAACAGCATGTGCCTTCAAAGATTCGTTATGCAAATTTTTCACCCTCGGATGTTCTGAGTAATACGTATGGTTCTGCGATTTGCGACCATCTTATAAATAACTATGCGTGTGCCACGAATTTCAGTGCTGACATGTTTACGATCCTTAGTAAGTCGCACTTTCCCAATCATTTGAAAATTTTAGAGACTCTTTTTATTAAGTATTTGAGACCTTCTCTTTGCAAGCAAAAAGAAAATCTTCTAGGACTTAATTTAGTCTCTAATGTAATTTTCCCCCGTTTATTTCTGTTTTTTTTTTCTACCCCCACCATATTCACGACTTTTTTTGTTTGTTTGTTTTAAATCGTATTTTCCTCGATTTAGCTTTGATAAGTGAGGAACGAAACCTAGTTAGCTAACCTTTATTTTCATTTTTTATTTTTTTAAATTCATTATGCTTTTTGGTCTGTATTTAGCCATTAGAAAATTCTGTAACCCCCCGGAAAAATTTCAAATATATATATATATATATATATATATATATATATATATATATATATATATATATATATATATATATATATATAGTGCCTCGCAAAAGTTTACAATACATATTTGAAACTCAGTTTTTGCATTTCTAGCTTCCTAATAAGCACCGCAAAAGTTTACAGCATATATCAGATTCATTAGATTTCTAAATAATTTTATGATGGTTTATCATGGTAAAATGTTTAGAAGTTTCTAGAATGTTCCAGAATATGCAATAGTGCTGTGAGACCAGATCTCACCCCATAATGGACTCGTCCAGATCCTATATAATAAGCTCCTAAAGCTGGTACGGTGGAGTGAGATCTCAACGGATATTGTACCTCGGGGAGCGAGATCTTACTGATATCTGCAACTACTACTATTCTCTTTATCTTGCTCTATATCCTTGTAACTTTCCTTAATACACTTGTAAACGACCTACTACGTGTCTTCCCGCGTCTTGTGGACCGAAATGAGCCCTACAACAAATAGACATCGAAGTAAGCAATTAGTAAAAGTATTGCGTCATTCTTTATTTAATAACCGTATTGTAAGGGACCACAACATGGGGAAAAAATAAACAGATTGGTCAAGAGCTTAGAAAACGAATTGTAAGTGTTCATCAAAGTGGATTGGGATATAGAACAATATTCAAACAGTTGATGGTTCCATTGAATTCTGTTGGAACAATAATTCGACACAGGAAGTCTCACAAATCAACTCTTCCTTTGGCCACATCAGGCCGTCCTTGAAAAATAACCAAACGTACTGAAAAGTTATTAACAAGGAAGTTTATGAATTCGCCTAGAATTACTCTTGGAGAGCTGCAGAAGGACTTAGAAAACAGTGAAATTAAAGTTAGCAAGGGCACAATCAATAGAACTCTCCATCTTAAAGACATCTCTAGGTCAGAAAGGAAAACTCCCCCTCTTAAGCTAAGTTCTCGACTTGATTTTGCAAATGAGTATGCAAGCAAGCCTCTAGAGTTTTGGCATAACATGGTTTGCTCAGATGAGACCAAAATTGACTTGTTTGGCACTCCAAAAACACTGAAAGTTTGGAGAAAAAAAGTACTGAATACCAGTCAAAAAACACCATTCCAACAGTAAAATTGTGAGGAGGATCCATTATGATCTGGGGTTGTTTTATTGCATGAGGAGTATGGAAATTACGGGTTCATAGAAGAGAATCTTCAAATCTGCGAGAATTGGAGAGGATTTGTGTGGAAGAACATAACGAAAGATACATGCAAGAAGTTCGTCGGAGATTACTCAAAACGTCTGCATGCTGTAATCAACAATAATGGTTATGCTACAAAATACTAAATATTATTTTGTAAATGTGTTGTAAACTTTTGCGGTGCTAATTATTAAGTTTTCTCTTCGCGTTGTGTTAAATTGTTATTTTTATTTTTTCTCACTGTTCCTAGCTTAGTTTCAATACATTTTCTATGTTTATAAAAAAGTTTCATTACCATTTGGAAGCTAGAAATACAACTGACAGTTTCAAATGTGTTTTGTAAACTTTTGCGGGCACTATCGGGAGACTCGAACCCAGTCACAAAGTCACCCTTGATTTCATAGGCTAGTATTCTACCTCAAAGCCTGCAGTAACTAACATAAGAATTGGGGAAAATTAAGTGCCGAGTAAGCGGGCATACTGTCAACGGTCGGAATTTCGCATTTGTGCTAAAGTTTACCGCTTTTTATTAATTCCCTCAAGACGGTTCAAAATTAATTTCTAAAGGGGCTTTATGACCATTATATTTTAATACTGACATAAAGCAATTATTTTCTGTAAAGACTAGTTTTTCTTGGTTATTGGTTATGTAGCAAACACGAAAGTAGACATATGTAACGTTATTTCTCTTACATTTTATATGTACTAGCCTGGGAGCCCGGCGTTGGCCCGGTGTTTGGAGGTGTATGTTGAGCACACAAAAAAAGGCAGGCTCGAACTCGTACCGCGAAGGAGGAAAAGAACAGGAAAAGAACGTGACGTCTTTGCTGTTACGACAACCGCCAAAACGGAAGTAACGTAGGTTTAAATTAAGGCTAGACAATCGAAAAGAGAGGATCACTTTCGAAAATATCAGTGAAAAAAGCAACCCCTCGCCGTAGAAAATTGCCCAGTTGAAGGTGAAGGCATAAATGTTTTTAGCCAATTTTTCGATATTTGTCATCCGAAAGGACACGCTTCAAAACGATACTAATCCTGTGAATATCCATCGCTTCTGTCGAAAGTTTTAGGCAGACACGCAAACATACATACATACATTTATATTTTGATAGCTCAAATTTTCGACCCAAACCGATTAAAAACTTGCCCCATCTCTGAATACCCTTTATGTAAAATTTCAAATGTTTAGACCAGAAATTGTCTGAGTAATTTGAAAGAGACCGCAGAGGTAAATTAAAAAAAATATATATTAAACCTTTTACCCCTATTATGACCCCTTAGCATTTATTGTTTTGGGCTCAAATCAAATTATTAAGTTAGATCCATGTCCAATTCCAAGTGTTTAGACCCAAAATTGGCGGAGGAGTTTGGTAGAGTTCTCAAAAGTCAAATCGTTGAACTTTTCCCCTTAACAGCCAAATTTTTGGCCGAAAATGGATTACAAAGATTTTCCCAAATCTAAATGCCATGTATATCAAATTTCGAGTATGTAGACTGAAAATTGACAGAGTTATTGTGTAGGAAATGTACACAGACATACAGGCAGACACTTTCACTTTTATAGATATATAGATTCACACGTGTTCTTATCAATATACATACAAGCGTGCAAACGTGTCCTGATCGCAAAACTTGTTCATCATTTCGTGTGCGATCTTGTCATGCGAGAAAGCAAACTGAAAACAAAACATTTATTAAGTCAGCTTTTCTTTTCCCAAAAGCGTTTTACGGTTTAAGTAAAACAAATTACTTTTTTTCATGTTCAGCACTTATGCCCTACATCAAGTACGCTTTAAAAATTAATTATTCAGAAGCTATTTGGCAAGAAAGAAAATGCCATTTAAAAAAATTGTTTCTCCAAATAGAAATGAAGTCTTGACATTGACTCATTTAATGGCATATTTTTCATCGCGGTAAAAAACGTTCGAGAAGGAAAGCAGATAACCGATACTTCGTTAAAAAGAAATCATATCATTTTACGTCATTCAACAAGAAAATGACGTGAAATTACACGGTTTTACTCGCCATGGGCATAAAACCATGAAATAGCTCACATACACGGATTAATACACACAAGAAGTCCCCCGAGAGGATTTTGTTTCAACTGATATTAATCGGGGAGTATTGTTCGAATACACGTTTCACATGACACCATCGAATATGATAAAGAAACATCGCTTACAGAGGGTTAAATCATAGAATTACCATCTCAAAGTTTTTTTTTTTTGTTAAACCACGTACATATGTGGAGCACTTTCGACATGCATTTTGCATGAAACAAGTGGCCGTTAACACATCACTCAATAAGTCCCAGGCGTAACTAATAAAACAATTTTGAAATAAAGTTCAATTTTATTCATTAACATAGTCTCCTTCTCGAATGGAGAGCAATTTATGTAGTTTTACCAACGTTTTGATCGACTTGTGATGCGGTGCGTTTTCTTCATTTGTGATTATTTGGGAGTAATTTGTTCCGTCAAATACACCAATAATATTCCCCATTGATGGTTCTTCCTTTTTCAAGGTAATCAATGCACAAAATATTCCAAAATACGGAGGACAAAACCTTGCCTGTTGGTGTTTGTGTCTTTAATTGCTAGCGTTCACTCAGCTAGCTGCAAATTTAACACCAGGGTAAAGTGACACATTGACTTCCTTTTATTGCATGGATGCAGTTGTAAACAATGCTCTAAATCGTCGACTCATTTTTTTTTATTGACTGTAAACGAATGCTATACCCACTTTGAACACCTTGACAATTGTTGTTCCTTCTGAAAGATAATGAATACAATTCTGATGTTTTCAGTTCCTCTGCTATCTCACCCAATTTTAATTGATGATCGGCCAGAACGAATTTGTAGCCTTTTTGTTTTCTAACATAGCTGATGAATTTGGGCGACTTGATCATTCAGACCATTTATCTATATAGAACCGTATTAGATGGCTACCATTATTTTCAACGGAGCAAAGTTTAAATAATTCTTCAACAATCCTTGTTCACATCGAAAACCAATTCTTTATGAACACACGGAATTCAATTTTTTCCATTGTTTCGAAATTTTCAACAAAAGCTTCACTTAAATAATTATAATTTACAACTAGCAATACAAATTAAAGTTTAGTACTTTATAAAAATCACATATATATTTTTTTAGTAATAGCGCCATCTATATGTCATGCCTGGAACTTATTGTAATGTTAGAAGGAGAAATAGTTAACTGAAGCAATAGAATAATGTATCGTAATATAAAATTCACAAAATGAATATAGTAAAAATCTAAATGACACAAAACAATTTGCTGCAATAAGAAATAGCTAACAGTGTTGTTAGTACATCGCCTCTATTTACTTGCCGCACGACGGCTAAGTGAGATATAGTCGGTTTTTAATATGAGAAAAATCGATCTCTCTCAGATATACACTTTTGATTGAAACAAAAATTAAAATTAACCCAGTTTCTCTCTCTCTCTCTCTCTCTCTCTCTTACACACACACACGCACACACACTCTCTCTTCCCCCCGCTCTCTCTCTCTCTCTCTCTCTCTCTCTCTCTCTCTCTCTCTCTCTCTCTCTATATATATATATATATATATATATATATTTATATATATATATATATGTATATATTTCTTTCTTTCACTACGAGGATATTGTTGTTGTCATCCGTCTGTCTCGGAGTTATGCACCACAGATTACTCCAGTTCTTAATTGCAGCATCTATTGTGACTGCAAACGTATCATGGATTGGCAGGCTCTCTTGCAGTTACCGCAGGATGGTGTCTGGTTGCTAGCGCTTTGTTGCAACTCTCTACGGTCTCTGCTATCTCCTCTCTCTCTCTCTAATGCTGGTTCCACCTCCCCTCTTGGGGCGTGCTTTCAGAGCATTTCTCCAGCAGTTGCAGTCTTCAGTCATAGACTCCTACCTGCCTTCCAGTTTTGCATGCAGACATCCTTGCAGCGGAGGACAAGCCTTCTTGCATGGTTGTGCCCGGTTCTGAGCTCGCTATACAGAATATCCTTTAGGATCCTCTCATCTTCCATTCACCTATATATATATATATATATATATATATATATATATATATATATACATATATATATATCAGAATATTTTATATATATATATATATATATATATATATATATATATATATATATATATATATATATATATATATATATATATATATATATACTAGCATGGGTGCCCGGCGCTGCCCGTGTGTTTTGAGGTGCATGCTGAGCAAAAAAAAAAAAAAAGGTCAATTTTTTTAACTTTCACCCCTATTATGACCCCTTAAAATTTATTGTTTTGGGCTCAAATCAAGTTATTAAGTTAGATCCATGGCCAACGAACCTATATCTAAAATTTCTCGTGTTTAGACCCAAAATTGTAGGAGGAGTTTCCAGGAAGTTTCTTTCTCTTGGCAATTCAACTAATATTGATTCGAAGAAAAAACTTATTAAAAACATAACACTATTAAATTTATATCAATATTTTAATTGCACTTTCAAGGTAAGTTTTTGTTCAATACGTTTATTTAAACTTTTAAAAAATAAATAGTTTTACTTATTTGAACTATTATGTTTCATAATAAATAGAAATTTTCATCGATTTAAATATATTTTGTTCAAATTTCGAAAACTGTATGGGGGGGGGGCGTGCACTAAAAAGTATTTCCCTTCATATATTTGACGGAAACTGCATTTTATATGTAATTTCATTCTAACATGGATGTATCGAAAATTTAACGAAAATGACGATTAGTTGATTTTTGCTAGATTTATTAAACACGAGTACGTTTTCACGTTCGGAACGCTTACTACATAGGAACGTTATTTTAAGGCGCCATTATGTAAACACGATTTTCGTCTTGCATTTTCATTATTTTCGTACGATAACATTTTTTAAAATTATTTCTAGCTTATTATAGCTTTTATTATACCTTCTTTTAAATGGTAGAAAAGTTATATTGATAATATTAACTTATAATAAAGTTACATCGTGTTACATAGGGTAATTCTGTGGTGAATTTTAGTGGTGCCGAATAACAAAAACACAGTGATATAATTGAAAAGACGGCATATTTTGTTGTGTTGAAAAAAAAGTTTCAATTTTTACTTACGTATCACATCCGGGGATCCATTGGCATAAAATATCTCGATGTTTCGCGAATGAAATCCGTTATGTCGTAACATCCGGTACATGTTTCGCAAATTTGATTTGTGCCGCGGGTGGAGTGTGAACCTATTCCATCCACCAGAGATCAGCACTGCCTGGTCACAGATCTCCATCGGGCGGCACTGCGTTTCCGTCTCGTCCTGCGTGACATCGCAGCGCTTGGTGTTTATTTTTAGCGGATTGCATATTAGCTTGGCTGTTTCTTCCTCAGATGGGAAGCGCGGGCATTTGTCGTAGCCAATCACGTCCGAGTAGCAGACGAGATTTTGCTTCTTGCTGTGGCTGCTGCTATCGCCGCTTTCATGCGAGTGGCGATCGTCTAGCACAAACCAAATGACGGTCGGGATGAAGCTGATCTCACACCTGCGTGCTAGATTGGAGTGAGCAGATTTCGGGCCCAGATGGTTTCGGCATCTTTTACGAATAACCAAGGTTAGACAGTCACCGTCTGAAAGAGCAATAAAACAAAAGCAGAGAAATGAAAATAACACCATTCATCTTGATATAATTCGAGGAATTATTATTATTATCTCAATCCAACCCATTTAATGTTTGTCGTAGGAACTGGCCGTCAATCAGTCTTAATAAGAAATAGACACAGACAAAATACGGCAATGGTTTACAAGCAATAAAATAAAATAATCAAATTTCCGTGGCCAACAAAATGTACAGTTGACATTTATTTCAAAGATCGTTTATGGTTCAGTAAGTCGACAGGAAAGGATGGATCCTTACCGGATGATGATGATGATGATGATGATGATGATGATGATGGTGGTGGTGGTGGTGGTGGTGGTGATGACTGGATTGTCTTTTGAGTGATGGTGCTGGTTTATTCATCGGTTGATATCTATTGTGATAATGTTTTTTTTTTAGTCTTACCATTGCGAGTCGTTGCTTTTGACGTAGCTGCTTTAAAACTGGCAAAATAACGTCACACTAAGATTGATGTGGACGTATTTGAGGTATAACAAGATAACTCGGGTAGATCCAGTCTGTATAGACGTATCCAAGAGCTTAATCTTGCAGGAAGTACAGTACGTGAACCGATAAGAAGTTGAAAGGCAAAACGTCGCCAGACGCAGGAGCTGCAGGACGCCAGCAGGAATAAGAGCAACGGGAGAACAAGCTGCAGATGTTGATGATGTATGGATCGGTTTAAAGCTGCTGTGGTTGTTGTGACGATGATGATGATGATGATGATGATGATGATGATGATGATGATGAATGTTGCCATAGTGTAGATGCTACTGCTACTGGATGTTGTCGTCGCAATGTCAATGAAGACGAGTGAAAAAACGTTGTGGAAGCCACTGGTGTAAGGTTCTGAATGAGAACTGAGTGAAAATACGTTTCTGTTATATACTGTATATGCACGTATATACTATATACTGTATATAGTGTGTACTGTATATACTATATACAGCATATAATGCATACACACGTATATACTATATACTGTATATGCAGTATATACACGTATATACACGTATATACTGTATATACGTTTCTGTTATATACTGTATTGCCAGCTGCTGCTAGTACAATGTTTTGATGAGAATGGATTGGTTGGCTTCAATAACGATGTACGCAGAAAGAAAGAAAATGTGCTGGTTACTGTCACACGGATTAAACATTCTATTTCCTATCCGTGCCAACACGTGGTCGGCTCGAGGAAAGTATTCAACATCAAACATCCGGTTTTGTTGATAGTCCCAAGTCATAAACAGGGTTTACGCGACTTAATAAAAATGTTACACAAACTCTTTGTGCTACTTGTATGCATAACTTCTTTTCTCTTTCTTTTTCTAATGACTAGTATGGCAAAAATGTTTCTTTTTAACCAATAAAAATCAATAAAGATAAATGATCAAAAGTACGTGTAGCTTATGTGAGTCGGCTTGGTTAAATGAGAAATGAAATGAGTTGTCAGTTCCGTGTGTATTTGTTGATTCTTTCAATCATCATTTTTGACCACCGATTGTAACATGACCGACCCGAAGGGCGTTTGGGCTCCTCAAGGGAGGAAGCGAAAACTTAAAATTCACTATAAAAAACGGGAAACCATAACTCTTTATTAAATATGGTGCGCCCAGGTGACAACAAAAATCCCTGCTGAGAGAAAATCACAAAATAATTCATGATTGTGTCATGTTCATCTATGGTTTATCCGTCAACAACAATTTCACCTTAAAGATTGAGCGAAAACATGCGGTGAACTAGTGCAAATAATGCGAATCCATATATTGGAGAATGAATGTTTACACCTCCAAGACATTCATCTGACCTAGGGATCACGAATGTAACCTAGAAGAGCTGATAAACACTGGCAACCTTTCTTGGTGGCTTGTGTGGGAATTCTAAAAAGGGACCAATCTAGACATGGAGAAGTGACGTTGTCGTTGACTGGTTGGGGGAAACACCCACGCTACCCCGCCCTGCACTATTTAATCCAGTGCAGAATCGAAAATTTTGTTTTTCATTCATTCAGTCAGTGATTCAGTTGAGAGTGATCGATTACCCCTTCTCTTCATGTCCCCGTGTCACTAACTCCGCACTATTAAGAAAGAAAGAAGGGGAAAGGCTTAAAGACTAAATGTCCACTATATGAACTCAATATTTGTGAACTATATATACATGTTTTCGCGGACATCTGGGTGCATCATATCAGTGAACGGAAAGTTATTCTCACCGAGCATTTCGGGGAAATTTCTTTTCCAAATATATCTTTTTGTTTGAAAATTAATCAGTAAACTAGAAGAAGCTGAGTTTGTTTTTCTTTCTTCTGTACATTGAGCGCCTTCCTACCGGACGGCGAATTGTGAATTACTGTTTCTTTTTCCTTGGCGGGCAGCAAGATGACGGCATATCAACTCTGACACGAGACAAACTAATAAGCACCGGCTGTGAATAAAAGCAACGGGTCCAACTGCATGGAAAAGGCCACATCTAATCATTGTCGATGAGAATATTGACTCGGACAAAATTAGAGATCACACGATAATCACAAAAAAAATATTTAAATTCAACATCGAATAATTTTAGTAATCAACATTTGGAGTTGAAGTTATTTATATTTCTAATATTTCATAAAGAAAAAAATAACTTTGAAATAAAGTTTAGTAAAATAAAAAGACAAGAGTCTCAGTTTAATATTTAATAACACTTTTATTGGTTACCTTCGTTAGTATGCTTGTAGAAAAGGATTAGTAGTAGAAACGTGAGTTTATGTGTATGCACGTAGACAAAAGATTAGAGGCAGTCCTGTAGAAAATAGAAGAGTTCATGTGTGTACCGTATTGAAGTCTGTATCTGGCGTTAGCAATGTTGGATTATTTGTCTCTTCGTCTATAGTTGAACCCATGGTTCTGTTGCGCCCCAAGAGTTGGTCCGAGCCAATTGAAATTGTTGTCAGTATCGCGTCCTAGCCAAGAGAAAAAGAGTTGCAGTGGATTTAAGCGTTTTATGAACTTTGTCACGTGATCAGCTCCCGTGCGAGCTGGTCTACGAGTGAGCAAGCCAGAAAAGAAGTTTACCGCTACAATCAATCAGCAAGGATCTTATAAAACCAAATATATTCAAAATCTTATAAAACCAAATATATTCGAAATCTTATAAAACCAAATATATTCGAAGTCTTATAAAGCCAAACATATTCCAAATCTTATAGAACCAAATATATTCAAAATCTTATAAAACCAAATATATTCAAAATCTTATAAAACCAAATATATTCAAAATCTTATAAAACCAAATATATTCGAAGTCTTATAAAGCCAAACATATTCCAAATCTTATAGAACCAAATATATTCAAAATCTTATAAAACCAAATATATTCAAAATCTTATAAAACCTAATATATTCGAAATCTTATAAAACCAAATATATTCAAAATCTTATAAAACCAAATATATTCGAAATCTTATAAAACCAAATATATTCAAAATCTTATAAAACCAAATATATTCGAAGTCTTATAAAGCCAAACATATTCCAAATCTTATAGAACCAAATATATTCAAAATCTTATAAAACCAAATATATTCAAAATCTTATAAAACCAAATATATTCGAAATCTTATAAAACCAAATATATTCAAAATCTTATAAAACCAAATATATTCGAAATCTTATAAAACCAAATATATTCAAAATCTTATAAAACCAAATATATTCAAAATCTTATAAAACCAAATATATTCCAAATCTTATAGAACCAAATATATTCAAAATCTTATAAAACCAAATATATTCAAAATCTTATAAAACCAAATATATTCAAAATCTTATAAAACCAAATATATTCAAAATCTTATAGAACCAAATATATTCAAAATCTTATAAAACCAAATATATTCAAAATCTTATAAAACCAAATATATTCAAAATCTTATAAAACCAAATATATTCGAAATCTTATAGAACCAAATATATTCAAAAAAAAAAAATCTTATAAAACCAAATATATTCGAAATCGTATAAAACCAAATATATTCGAAATCTTATAAAACCAAATATATTCGAAATCTTATAGAACCAAATATATTCAAAATCTTATAAAACCAAATATATTCAAAAAAAAAAAATCTTATAAAACCAAATATATTCGAAATCTTATAAAACCAAATATATTCAAAATCTTATAAAACCAAATATATTCAAGATCTTATAAAACCAAATATATTCAAAATCTTATAAAACCAAATATATTCAAAATCTTATAAAACCAAATATATTCAAAATCTTATAAAACCTAATATATTCAAAATCTTATAAAACCAAATATATTCAAAATCTTATATAACCAAATATATTCAAAATCTTATAAAACCAAATATATTCAAAAAAAAAAAAATCTTATAAAACCAAATATATTCGAAATCTTATAAAACCAAATATATTCAAAATCTTATAAAACCAAATATATTCAAAATCTTATAAAACCAAATATATTCAAAATCTTATAAAACCAAATATATTTAAAATCCAAAGCCGCGAGTATACGCTGCTCCTGCTGTTACAAATTAACAAAAAAGGCAACATTTGTTTATGAGAACAAAAATCATATTTAATTTAAATCGGATGAAAACACGTTGACAACAAGAATGCAAAAATATAAAATACAGCTTATTTAATCATGTTTTTTCTCAACAGCATCGATTTCATGCAGTAAGATAAAAATTTCCAGCGAAATCTTACGTCACATTAATAAAAACTGTTCATTTTCAGGCTTCGCTTTTTTTTAGTCATGCCAGATGAGATCATTTGATATACTTTTCATGATCGATAATACTGTGAAACTGCAGTAAAATAATAAAAAGTTACTATTTATGATCGATTCTTACTGATACAGCTATATGAAAACTATGCTGGACACTTTGTTGTCAAAATGACATCTACAATAAACGCAGTACATTCCAGCACTAACGTGGCTAGCTCAGTAGTAACACTTCAGACTGTAGTTTCTATGGTCCTGTTTTCGAATCTCGCTAGATTCAATTAGGCTATTGAGTAGTAAAATTTTTTTACGTGGACTCATCTGGGTGCATCATATCAGTGAAGGGAAAATTATTCTCAATGAGCATTTCGGTGAAATTTCTTTTTCGAATTTTTAACTGAATTTAAATATATATATGTTATGCATGTTATCAAGAGTCATTTTTTGTGTCATCTTTGTTACACGTTTTGTTATTTTTACTCTACTATATATCTATATATATATATCTATATATATATATATATATATATATATATATATATATATATATATATATATATATATATATATAAGAGAATTAGAAGGCTATCACAATGCGAGGAATGAGATATAATCATTGTGGTTGGAAGAAGGCGAAACAAGTGGCGATTTACAAATCAATAAGTACATACATATATGTCTATAAATATGCTAAAATTTCAAGTGTTTAGACCCCAAATTGTCGGAGGAGTTTGGTAGAGTTCTCAAAGGTCAAATCGTTGAACGTTGACTCTTAACAGGCAAATTTCTGACCGAAAACCGATCACATAGATTTTCCCAAACACACATAGTATATCAAATTTCGAGTATGTTATTTCGTAGGGAAATGTACACAGACAGACAAACACTTTCACTTTTATAGATATACTAGCATTTCAGCCCGGCGTTGCCCGGGTGTTTGGATGTGTCTGTTGAACAAAGAAAATGCAAAAAAAACAAAAATGTGGCAGTAGGAAGACAGGCTCGAACCCGTACCGCGAAGGAGGAAAAGAACAGGGTAAGAACCTAATGTCTATGCTATTACGATCACCGCCAAACCGGAAGCGACATTTTTTAAAATTAAGGCTAAACAATCTAAAGGAGAGTATAACTTTAAAAAATATCGGCGAAAAAAGTGACCCCCCTCTGTTAAAATGTGCCTAGTTAAAGGGGAAGATATTAATGTTTTTAGCCAATTTTTCAATATTTGTCGTCTGAAAGGTCGAACTTTAAACGATATAGATCTTGGCAGACATGCAAACATACATGCATACATACACACATTTATATATTGGTAACTAAAGATTTTCGACCCAAACCGATTAAAAGCTTGCCTTATCTCTGAATACCCTTTATGTAAAATTTCAAATTTGGAAGAGACCGCAGAGGTCAATTTTTTTTTTAAACTCTGACCTCCATTATGACCACTTAAAATTTATTATTTTGGGCTCAAATTCAAGTTATTAAGTTAGATCCATGTCCAAGGAATCTATATCTAAAATTTCAAGTGCTTAGACCGAGAATTGTCGGATGACTTTGGTAGAGTTCTCAAAGGTCAAATCGTTTAACTTTAACTCCTTAATCGAAAAGGTTTCTGCCCGGAAATGGATCACATCGATTTTCCCAAATCTCAGTACACTGTATATCAAATTTCGAGTCTGTAGGCTTAAAATCGACAAAGTTATTGAGTAGGGAAATGTACACACACAGACACACACAGACTGACAGACAGACACTTTCACTTTTATTGATACACTAGCATGGGTGAGATTGTGATATGTATGTTGAACAAAAAAAATAAAAAGTGGTCAATTCTTTTAACTTTCACCCCTATTATGACCCCTTAAAATTTATTGTTTTGGGCTCAAATCAAGTTATTAAGTTAGATCCATGTCCAATGAACCTATATATAAAATTTCAAGTGTTTAGATCCAAAATTGTCGGAGGAGTTTGGTAGAGTTCTCAAAGGTCAACTCGTTGAACTTTGATCCCTTAATCGTCAAATTTCTGGCCGAAAACCAATCACATCGATTTTCCCAAATCTCAGTACCCTGTATATCAAATTTCGAGTCTGTAAACTTAAAATTAGCAGAGTTATTGTTTAGGGAAATGTACACGCACAAACACACAGATACGCAGATACACAGACAGACACTTTCACACACACACACTTTCACACACACACACACACACTTTCACACACACACACACACACACACACACACACACACACATATATGCATATATAATTATTTTTTTTCTATAATAATTAAATACCTACAGACACTAGTGTTTCATCCTTTCGGGATTCTTCAGTGCAGGGTGTCACGATTACTACCAGTCGAACGATTCGAACCCCGCAACACGAGACATCTCTGGCTCGATTAGCGGAGGCCGTATCCGTTCGGCTACTATTAACCGTATGAAATAGCGTTGAATTTTAAACATTTTAATTTAAATGTTCATTACGTCAGACAGACAGTGATCAAATCGTTATACGATGATCTACGCATAAGAGCTAAATTGACCGACTTTTAATTCAACGGAAAGTGCTCAACGATAAGAAACGAATTTCTTAAATGGGCTGTCAAAAATAATGCCGTTTTTTAACATGAAATTGAACGTCAAAAACGACATTATTTTTTGCACAAACCTAACATATATATATATATATATATATATATATATATATATATATATGTTAGGTTTGTGCAAAAAATAATGTCGTTTTTGACGTTCAATTTCATGTTAAAAAACGACATTATTTTTGCACCAACATATATATATATATATATGATTGCAACGTCTTGTCAGACGAGATACACTCCCTCAGACACTATGAGCCCAAAAATGACTTTCATCGCCACAGGACCATTTTAATAGACAAATGCCTGAAGGAGTATCTATACACAGATGATGTTACAGAGTCCTAGCTTTGTATGACGGAAAAGTCTCTCTCTCGGTTCAAAATGTTGAGATCCAGCAACAAGCAAGAGCAAGATAGTTAGCAACAAGTTAAACTGCAGACCAGCTTAATGCGGGTACTGGTCTCCCGCTTTATGGTTTTTTAAATCAGAGATTTGCTTCTCCTAGAAAGGTTGCCTTCACCACGGCTTACAGGAGCCCTCTCCACCCCAAAACACACATACATGCACACAGACACACACTGTGCTAGTTGGCCGTTGACCCAGAAAAAGGGTTTATTTGCCTTTATATATATATATATATATATATATATATATATATATAGAGAGAGAGAGAGAGAGAGAGAGAGAGAGAGATTTTTTGTGGTACAAAAGTTAATAATAGCTTTGAACAGGATATTCGGAGTCATTCTGAGTTGGAAAAATAATAATTCTTCAAGGGGAAAGCTACATTAGAGTTTTACATAAAACTTTAACGTAAGAGAAGACCTGGTTTTCTGAGTAATTGTAATGCATAATATTAAGGCAGTTTTTTGGGCGTTATTTTTTATTTGGGGGGGGGGGGTAATATTTTTGTGTATGTGAAATGATTGAGTGTGGTTTTGAGTCTCATTTCAGTCAGACTAGGGGTTAATGGTAAAAAAATTAAAGAAAGAAAACAACTGATCCCCCAGTCCAAATTCCAAATAATTATTTTTGTTTTTTTCTTTTTTTTCACACATAATCGCCTAAAAAGAAGATATCTTTTGGAAGGAAATGATTTTGTGCTATTAATTATATGTCATTCTATTTACTTATCTTCCCACTGAGGCAGATTTAGACATAAGATTAGTTTATAATAAGTACGTGCAAGATGAATAGCCGATGCTCAAAATGTATAAACGTTTTGACCCCTTCCTTTACTTAAAGACTCACCTCAAAAATCAGAAAATTAACCAATATTACTGAAATTTTCAGTATTTATCAAAATATGATAACGCAATATAATGCATCCATAATTTTTATTTGGGTCTTAGTGGAAATGTATTATTTTGTTTAAACAAAAACACCTTTACTAAAGTTATGCTTTTCAATAGTAAAAAAAAAAATGCATGAATGCTTTTTTTATGAAAACAAAGCATCATAAATTGTAACAATAAAAAATAGACAAATATAATTTTTCAGGAACATTACGGAAAAAGCCTCTAAAATCCGTATTAATGAAATCGATAAAACTTGAAGAAAAATTAATTTCTCGAACTACCGATATTATCATTGTTACTTAATATTTTCACACACAAAAAATATAATTACAAAAAATATTTCTAGTTTTTTTTAGATTACATTTTTAGCATATGTAGGATTCTAATAT
Organism: Euprymna scolopes; assembly: GCF_053919585.1. Taxonomy (NCBI): domain Eukaryota; kingdom Metazoa; phylum Mollusca; class Cephalopoda; order Sepiida; family Sepiolidae; genus Euprymna; species Euprymna scolopes. The sequence continues at coordinate 71,611,915 of NC_136493.1, read as the reverse complement.
TTTTCTTTGCCTGAAGGAGTGTGTAATCTTCAGTGTAACATAATTTTTATATAATCTTTATTTTTTTTTAATAGAAAAAATTTAAAAGCAGAAATACAGAAAATAATTAAATTAAAAAAACGGTAAAAATTATACAACCGTTCACGGTAGGATGTATTAATGCACGATTGGGAATGAAAAAGAAAAAACATTTGGTTTTGTACTCCCTACTTCCCTCCAAACACCTGGCGTCATTTTCAGACAGCCTTTTGACTTTCTGACATTTTGGGCTTCTGTAGAACCCATAAATAGATGACTTCGTTTCTTCTTTTGTGCGAAGCCAGAATCTCTCGCTTTTGGGGGCTAATTAAGCTATTTTTGTACAAACAAGGTGTTTTATTTTTATTTAATTCAATATTTTAGGAAATTACATTACTAATTAACTTTGAAATAGACCCCAAAAATTAATAAATAAATTATAAATTATAATTAAGGGGATTTTTACAATGAATTTATTTCACTTCAAAATTTAGCTAAACATGTCAGTTTCCAAATGTCGTGAAAACATTTTTATCATAAGATTTTTTTTTACGTGTACAAATATTGTTTTTTTCTTTCTTTTTTCCTTTTCGAAATTAACTTAAATCTTTGAAATACAATAAAAAAGTAATCGGAAACCTACAAACAAATTATGATAAACCGGTTTTCAAAACTATGTCCATCTGCCAGTTTTCAGCTATTAATGCCTGTGCCTAGTTTATAATGTACAGAATCTAACTTTCCCAGAATGGAGCATTCTAAAATGGGGACAAATAGAAATTATCCCAGTCTAGAAGGATTTATTTTTCACTGACCGATGACAGAAAAGATAAAGTGTAGTATGAGAACAGGTATTGCATTGTGAATTATAAAAAAATATAACATAGAACAAAGTCATCAAAAGTGTGGGAAAGTGAAGATCGTTACTCGTCTTCTATCTTACACCATCTTACTCTTAGTTAGAATCATTTCACTCACCACAGTACTAGTTGTGTCAGAAGTTTTTGGGAATTTTTGACACCGATAACACAAAACTGCGAATAAAATATAAAAAACTTGTAATTTCTCTTTTTAAAGTTGTTTTTTTTTTCTTTTTGAAATATACTTCCAAAATAAACTATTAAAGTTGTTTAAAAAATAATAGAAATATTATTTTTTATTTAAAAAAAAACAGTGTTTACAAAGTGCCTGCGCGCGTTCATGCAGCCATGTTTTTGCGTAATGAAATCAATTGAATTTTACGAGTTAAATTTTTTCAATTTTTAAAATTGAAAAATCTATCAAAATTTTTCTAATGTTTCAATTTTTACGATATTTTCAGGTTCAATGTGAAATTTTATTCTTTTTCCAATAAACCAAATATAATATTCTAAACAAGCGTTTTTTTTTAAATTCACCCCCCCCCCATCTTGAAATATCTATTCAAATGAAATTTATTAATTTTCTCACCTAAATTCATACATCACAAATTGAAGATAAAAGATCAATAAATAAAATAAGCTAATTTAAAGCAAAAAAAGAACAGTTGTTTGCAGATTCACCTGTAAAGTCCAAAGTTTAAAATCTTTTTTAAAAACCACGAATTTTTTTTTGTTTTTTAAGTGAAACCTCATAATCTTGTTATATTGTCCAGAAAATTTCGTTGAATTACGACAATTTTTTTCTATTTCATTCAATGTGTTTTTTTTTTAGATATTTAAAAAAAATCACTCTATAAAGAAGTAATGAAATATATTAAATCAAAAACTCGTGTATTTCTTTGAGAAAAGAAAAAAATCAAAAATTCGTTGAGTGTTTTTTTACGGCAAAAACTGGTAATAAAATATTTTTAATATACTGTGACACATATTTCTTTACGCACAAGGCTTCACAGATTACGCGTATGTGTTGATTTTACGTCCTTTTGTCCATCCGTATTTCAAAACAGGAAGAAACACCGCTTCGCTAACACAGGCTAATGCTTACGTAATGGTGGTCTTTTGAAATAGTTGTTTAAAAAATTCTTTTATTTAAAAAATACATGGAATATAAAATATGAATATGGACAAATTCTCATAAATGTAGAATAGAAGCATCCATTGATTAGTATTTTATATAGGTAAGTGATTTTTTTTGAATTTATATATATTTATTACATTTAGATAAAGTTAAAATTCGTTGAATTTCGTGAAATCTTTTTTAAACAAAACTGATTTAAAAAAATATTGTATATTTTTTCGATAAAACCTTTTATTTTTTAAAGTTTGGTCTTTGCTCCTTTTATTGAAAACAAGTCCGATACCCATTAGTCGCGTGCTCTTGTGTAATGAATGAATGCGTGAATTGAGGATTGACATGAAATTCTTAAAGATAAACTAAAATGACCGAAAAATGGGCTGAAATGACTTAAATAAATAAAAAGTAAATGACTTAGAATAACTTTAATGAATTTAAGGATGAATTGAATGACCTTAAGAATGACTTGAATGCTTAAAAAATAACTGGAATCCTTCAAAAACAGCTTGAATGATCTGGAGAATGACTTGAATGGCTTTGAGACTGATTGGTTGTAAAGTGGGACATCATTTTACATTAAATTAATACAGAAAAGTGATCCCCCACTTTATATCACAAAGTTACAAGCATAAGTGCAACATGTAGTAAGAACAGATACTACACTTTGATCTTGGCTAAAAGGCCAAGAAAAGCTGTGTTTATTTGCTCCCCCGCCGAGCAAATTAGGCACAAGGCCGATTTTTAACGTGAGGAGTGAAGGGGAAATGGGGACCAATTCCCTGGGGAGTAGGGGAGCTGGATAGTGACAATTGATAAGAAGGGTTGCCCCTACATTGACCAAGGTCTTATATGTGGGGTCGCCCCATATATGGTCTTTGCTTGCAGTATCTGCCGGAACAGATGGTATTTATTTGCTCCCCCACCGAGCAAATTAGGCACAAGGCCGATTTTTAATGTGAGGAGTGAAGGGAGGGGGAAGGGAAAAAGGGGACCAGCTCCCGAGAGGTGGGAAATGGGAGCTGGTTAAAGGTCAGGCATGTGGGGTTGCCCCCACATCTGGTCTTTGCTAGTCCTAGCTAGTCCTAGCTAGTCATAGCTTGCAGTATCTGCCGGAACAGATGGTATTTATTTGCTCCCCCACCGAGCAAATTAGGCACAAGGCCGATTTTTAATGTGAGGAGTGAAGGGAGGGGGAAGGGGAAAAGGGGACCAGCTCCCGAGAGGTGGGAAATGGGAGCTGGTTAAAGGTCAGGCACATCTGTTCTTTGCTAGTCATAGCTAGTCATAGCTTGCAGTATCTGCCGGAACAGACACTACACTTTGATCCTGGCCAAAAGGCCAAGAAAAGCTGTGTTTATTTGCTCCCCCACCGAGCAAATAAGGCACAAGGCCGATTTTTAATGTGAGGGTGAAGGGGAAATGGGGACCAGCTCCCCGGGCAGTAGGGGAGCTGGATAGTGACAATTGGTATGAAGGGTTGCCCCTACATTGACCAAGGTCTTATATGTGGGATTGCTCCCACATATTATCTTTGCTTGCAATATCTGCCGGAACATATACTACACTTTGATCTTGGCCAAAAGCTTAAAATCTAAGAACAGCATCTATTAATAACAGACCTAATCAACCATCTCAACAAAAATAACCTTCTTAGTGACACTCAATATGGTTTCCGTTCTGCTAGATCTACAGCAGATGTCCTTACAGTTATATCGCATAGGATTAGCAAATCTCTCGACGGTGGCAATCTTTCTAGGGCAATTGCTCTTGACATATCTAAGGCCTTTGATAGGGTATGGCATAAAGGTTTACTTCATAAGATCGCTAGCTATGGTATAGCTGGAAAAGTCTTCTCAATTATTAAATCATTTCTTTCTGATAGGTTCATAAGAGTAGTAGTTGAGGGGCAAAAATCAGAAGCTCACAGTATTAATGCCGGTGTCCCTCAGGGATCCATCCTGGGCCCAACTCTTTTCCAGATCTACATTAATGATCTTCCAAATCATATCCTTACATCATTTGTAGACATTTATGCTGACGACACTACCATTTATGGTACCACATCTAAGACAGTAAACGACCAAGTTCTCTCCAATTCTCTCTCCTCTGATCTTGAGCACGTAGTACAATGGGGAAAGGAGTGGCTGGTTACTTTTAATGCATCTAAAACCAAGCTTCTCTCTTTACATCATCAACATTCTAATCCACATTTGTCATCAATTGAAATGAATGGCTCTCGTCTTCAGGAGGCCTCAAGGTTTGACAAGCTTCTGGGCTTGACCATTACTCCTGATCTTAAATGGAACACGTATATCAAATCTGTTGCCAAGGCCGCTGGAAAAATGGTGGGATCTTTCTATCGATCCGGTAGATATCTCACTGCTGATGCTATTCTCTATCTATATAAGAGCCAGGTACGTCCAAGGATGGAATACTGTTGCCACATCTGGGCAGGAGCTGCTAGAAAGGACTTGTCCTGCCTTGATAGAGTTCAAAATAGACAGACCGACAGACCGACCGACCGACCGACCGACAGACCGACCGACCTTTAAAAACTGACTGATTTTGTTGGCATAAACATCCACACGTTCGCCAGCCCATCAAACCATAGTTATTTTTCTGTATGCTGCAAACGCGTCATCGATAAATGCCTCCTTTAATCGGGCCTCAATCTGGTCTATCTTCTTTTGATCGTCCTCCTCCATTTCCATGCAGAGTGACAGTGCATCACCTTCCAGATATAAAGGTAGCAGACTCGCTACATCATCCACCTGCTGAAGTTGTGCGACAAGTCTCACTTTTTTCAGCCACGCTACAATGTCTCCCTCGCCAGAGAATGGCTTGATAATATCACTGCTTATCCGAACCTTCATCATAGTCGGGCCGAAATAGCTTGAAGCAAAATGTAGTAGGAAAAAAAAAATTAGGAACACAGATAGGAAATAGTCAGTATCGCCCACCTCTAGAAGAGAGGGATTTCTTATCTGTAAAGAAAGAAGAAGGAGACACAAACAAGGAAAAAAACTTCTCACAGACACGTGGTTCCTCACAAAAAAACAATCTAATCACCAGAACCACCTACACACAATCTGCAGGACACTATCTGACTGCTTTCCAGCGGTGGGAATTATATATTTGCATAATCGCATGGGAGCAGACGCGATTCTACGAGAATTACATAGGGTCAACGCTAATAAAAACCCATGGACGCCATCTTGGAACTCTCTTTTCCGCTCAGCCTGAAACACCAACAGACGTATCCGAGGTAAGCTCTCTATTTCCCCTCATTTCGGTTATTGCTAATTCTGCTACATATATATATATATATATATATATATATATATATATATATATATATATATATATATATATATTATAAAATAAAAATTACAATTAAATTTACCAAAATGAGCCAAGATGGTTAAACTAAAGTATATTATAAATATTAAAGAATTAATATTCATAAAGTAATCTCAACCAGATGTAAAAGCTAGATAAAACCAAATAGGAGATAGAGCTTATAATAGAATATGACTCGTAAGAAACCAGTTCAAATAAAAAGATCTGCTGCTATCAATAACAATGAACGAGTCTACATATATAATCCAAACCAAAATACTAATTGCAATACATCTAACCCACCCAGTCGCATCAGGAGAAAGAAAAATATTTGGTTTAATCCTCTATTTAGCGTAAATGTCAAGACTAATAAACCATGAGGCATTCTTCAACATTGTACAAAACTCTTCATAATACTTCAAAACTATTCATAATACCCACACAGATATAGTTCTATTTTCAATAAAAACTCAATCAGGATTTCTTATTCAACAATGCCTAATTTAACACAAAGAATCTTAACATCTAATAACAAAAAAATTAAATCAGCCCAAAAAATCCCTTTCCCAATTAAACCCAAAACTAACTATAATTGTAATAACAAACATCTTTGCCCACTCAATAATGATTGCATCCATAAAGATGTTATATATTCATGCACAATTACTGAGCTCCCACGTAATCCTCCCATAACAGACACTAATATTTCGTCTTCAAGTTATCCTTCTTCCCATCCTCCACCTGATATAGTTACTAATCCAATATACCACTTGAGCAGCACCTCCATCTACAATCATACAACTAACAATAATAATAATAATAATAATAATAATAATAATAATAATAATAATAATAATAATAATATTTCTCCTAACAGCCATCCTAAAACTAACAACACTCATTATCCTCTCCAAAATAGTCCTCATACAACCATTGCCCCACAATTTGTTGAACACCATGAAAAAAATTCAAACTATTTAACTCATACAAATCAGCAAATTAATATTAATATCAGACCTCGAACTTTTAATACAGAACCGCACAAAGGTTTGAAAAAGTTGTCAACAAAAATAAATATATAACAAGTTTTAATGTTTTCAAAGGCAAGATAAGTTACTTTTCTACCTAACTGGATAATTTTTAGTGTTTTTATTGGGTTTGTACACATAGATTCGAAAAAGTTGTCAAAAAACAAATGTATAACAAATACTATCAAAGGCAAGATAAGTTACTTTTCTACCAAACTGGATAATTTTATAGTGTTTTTATTTTATGTAAAATGTTTATTCGGCTCGAAAAACACAACGTTTACCGCTATATTTGAAAATTAAAAATAGTGGCAAACTGTGTTAAACACGTTAAGTTTGGGAAAATGAGTTAAAACTAAAAAAACTATACAAAATACTGTTTAAAAAAACACCAAATATATGTCAGCCTATGTCACGGTAACATACATTGAGTGAGTTCCTGACAGTATTTTGTGTAGTTTTTTTAGTTTTAACTCATTTTCACGAACTTAATGTGTTCAACACAGTCTGCCGCCATTTTTATTTTTCAAATATACCGATAAACCTTGCATGTTTTCGAACCGATTAAACATTTTACATTAAATAAAAACACTACAATCTTATCCAATTACGTAGAAAAGTAACTTATCTTGCCTTTGATTACATTTATTTGTTATTTCTCAACAACTTTTCGTATCTGTGTTTAGTAACACAAACCCGTTTTATTTAATGTAACGTTTAGTCGGCTCGAAAAATAGTGTTTAGTGGTGTATTTGAAAAAATACAAATGGTGGCGGACACTGTTGATTACGTTAAGTTTGGGAAATGAGTTAAAACTAAAAAGCTATACAAAATACTATCCGAAACCCACCGAATATGTCAGCCTATGCACGGTAACATATATTCGATGGGTTTCTGACACTGTTTTGTATATATATATATATATATATATATATATATATATATATATATATATATATATATATATTAGTTTTTAACTTATTTTCCCAAACTTAACATATTCAACAGAGTCCGCGACCATTTGTCTTTTTCAAATACATCGATAAACACTGTGTGTTTTTCGAGCCGATTAAACATTTTACATTAAATAAAAACACTAAAAAAACATCCAGTTAGGTAGAAACCTAACTTACCTTAACTTTGCTTTCATTTATTTGTTTTTGGACAACTTTTTTAGATCTGTGTATAGTAACCCCCCTCCCACGAAATATTAATTAAAAACTCACATGTTTTAATACAAAAAACAAACACAAAAAAACTCGATTTAGCGTTTCAACATTTTAGCAACGTTCGTCTTAATGCACTGATTGTTGCTCGAGCCCAAGCCATGATTGACGGAAACTCCCGAGGATCCAGATCCAATTCCGCAAGAGTACAATCTGTTTCATTTTCGCCTTCTTTTTCATTTTTTGGAGTGGATTACTGTACTAAGAATATGCATTTTCTCTTTTTATTAGATTTTTCCATTGCACCAAATTGAGCCACTGCAACGTGCGGCAGGGTACAACTAGTTTATATATATATATATATATATATATATATATATATATATATATATATATATATATATATATATACATTTTTAATTTAACTATATATATAATTAAATAATAATTGTTAATTCAGTCTACATACACTAGTGTTTCATGCTCACGCAGTCATCAGTGTACCGGTAATATATGTATATATATATACGTTTTTTATTTCATTTTTAGTACATACATATATATATTTATATGATAATTATTAATTTAAAACTGCATAAAGTAGTGTTTCATGATTAAGAAATTATCAGTGTACAGTAACAATTCCTTCTGGTAATATAAGATGATTTTTACCACAAAAAAGAAAATATTATTAAAAAAATGGAAAAATTACATAGAAAAATGTGAGCATGAAAAGTACTATGGTTAAAATTAAGCTTAGAAAAGTCAAAGGACTAGTTGTTACACTGGAAAAGAAAAAGACAAAATATTTTCATAATAATAATAATAATAATGAATTTATAAATTAAAATATTGCAACATTAAGAATTTATATATAATGTTATATTGAATTTTTTTCTCGGTGGCTAACACATTTAAGTACGTTTTAAAGGTTTTTGAATTAATTAAGTTTTTAGTTTAAATAATATGTATAATTATTTGCCATAAGAATATGCAAAAATATTATAACATATATACCTGAATTTCAAATAATTCCATCTTTTATCTCGCTCTACAGATTTCGCGTGCCGAAATTAAAAATTCTAAAGGTTAATGATAGTTTGGAAGAAACTATGGCAGCATTTACATGAGTAAATGAAGTTCATTTTGTCCTGTAAATTTCCATGTATTTTTAACTTTTGTTTTGCCGATTAAGTGAAGAATCAACTTTATAAGGGTATAATTTTTTCATAAGCGATATATATATATATATATATATATATATATATATATGTGTGTGTGTGTGTGTTGCCTATATAACTCCCGAAGTTAAGCAACGATAAGGCTGGCCAGTAACAGATGGGTGACCATTTTGGGAATGCTATAGGCGCCGTATGTTTTGGAGACAACTCCTACATCTAATATCACATTTGGTCGTCTTGTACAAAATGTTTCTGGACGAGAGAGTGTGGTAGAGGAAGTTCCCCAGATTTTAAACTAACTTAAGTGCAAGTCACAGCAAAAAGGAAAAGAGAGAGATAACAACTGTTTCTAAACACGAGCAACTGTTTGTTGGCCTAATGGTCTACCATAGGTGAGGTTAATTGCCAAAAGAAATTATCATGTTTTTGTAGCAAATTGCGCAGTTATTTATCAGTTTTTTCTTTGTTGGTATCGATTCTTTAAAGCATTTCCTATTTAATGTTATATTAGTAATATATGGCTTACTAAAAGAAAATCATTTATTTATTTATTATTATAAAATTTAAAAGTAGTGTTTTTCGTAAAAATAATGAAATATATATATATATATATATATATATATATATTGCTAATCTGAAAGAATAATTATAACTAAAATATTCAACGAATTTCACACTTCAAAACACAAAAAGATGAAAAATTTAACACATTCAAAATTCGGATTTCTACCTAAAAAACCGATACGTCCACAAGTATTTGTGTGTGTGTGTGTGTGTGTTTTATCAATCCCTCCCAACAATACAATATATTCTGTTCAGTTTGCGTTGATTATTTTAAACACATTTTCAACCACAAATAAAGAAAGGGGTTTTAGGCAATATATATATATATATATATATATTGTATATATATATTGTTACATATGCGATAAAAGGTGGGGAATTAAGTAATAAATGAACGTAGGGGTATGAACGGAAACTTAATGATAAAACAAATATAGTTTACCTTTGTAACACGTTGCAAAAATGGGGGGGTATAAGAGAATTTAAGGGAAAGTTAAAACTCAAGTATTTTTCTCTTTATCGCATATGTGACAAAGCAAAAAATATATAAATAAAACAAGTGGATAGAGACACAAGGACGAACACAATAAAAATGCGATGAAATAACGAGAAAACACACTTTTCCAAATGATACAAAAATAGATTTATTTAAGATAAAAAAAAGGAAGAGTTTAACGAAAGAAAAAGAAATGTGTTCAAAGTTATGGAATCTGAAGTATATCTACGAAATGAGCGAAAGTCTTTGGGGGGGGGGGGGTAATCAAAGCCTTTGCACTTAAAGGTCTCTTTTGTTTTCCTCTTTTTTGTTTCTTTTTCTGGTGTGTTTCACAACTCGTCAACGACGCAGTTAATCCAAGATATGTCCTTCGGCAGGGGAAAAAGTTCGAATAACAAATTCACGTGTTCTCTTTTTTTTTGCTCGCGCTTTATATATCTGTCTCTTTCGTGAGGGATAAAGGATCACATCGTCCTCGTTCAGTACATCCGCATCTCCTTCGCATGATGGGGGAAAAGTCATTGTCTCTTTCGTGAGACAGTAAATTAATCACATTCTCTCGCATGACTGGAGAAGAAGGTCGCGTCGTCCACGTGTCGTATATCTGTATCTCCTTTTTCGCATGAATGGAAGAAGTCACCCCCTCCTCTCACGAAGAGAGAGACCTCTTAACAGATTGGTGACCCAAACTGAAAAGAGCGACTTCCGCTAGTGTCCAGTTAGAAAGGGAAAGGGGAAGTGATACAACTTCCGCCCCCTCTTCCTTTCTGCTTCACAATCCGGTCTAAAAATAGACTTGACGAAATCTCTAGCCGGTAAAGTCTCTGCAGGTTTTGAAGGGAGGGTACATTAGTAGACTTTCGCTCAGTTCAAAACAACTACTGTATTAGCCTATCTTGTGGGAATCATGTTTTATTTTTCCTTGGCGACAAAATATAAAAACAAACAAACAAACAAACAAACAAACAAAAAAACAATATATCTCGTCAGTCTAAAATTGCACATTTTGATTTAAATACATAATCCAATTTAAAGATTAGGTCACAATATATATATATATATATATATATATATATATATATATATATATATATATATATATAATTATCAATTGGGAAAAAATGCACACGGTTATAAAGTTCATTCTTCACTTAATAATCGGTGAAAATTTCGTATTGATTGGATAATTACTTGATTTTGTAAATTTTTAAACAGAGCCCGTCAGAAAATGCTTACTCCCTCCTCCTTTTTTGGCGTGCCTATCATGAACGTAGAAACACAGATTAAGAAAAATATTGTGAATATGTAAACAACGATATTAACCACAATACTTAGAAAGTCGTATAAAAATATGACTGAGACGAAGTGAACATAATAAGTAAGTTTGTACCATGAAAACAATTTTCACAATTCAAGAGTATTCATTTCAGAAAGTCGTATAGATCAATGTCTGAAGATTTTGTAAACATAGCACCAAACAAAATGAGAAAAACGTTTTGATATCAATTCTTTCAATAACAACAGTGCTGATAGGGTCAGTGAAAATCATTGCAAAAATAATACGCTTACTAACATTATATTTATCCGCGAGTCTGAGGGTAATGCAGTCTTAAACAATCTAAGAAAGTAAATATACGTATCAACAATAAGTACAAAAGTTCCAAATATCAACACGGAGAAACGCCAACTTGTTTGAGGCAAGTGTCACAAACAAACATTCTTTGATTTAGATATGACCGAGTGAAGCTCACTCCCTTTTAGTTTTCGGTAAATAAGATGAAGGAGGGTATGACATTAGTATCATCATCTACCCACATATAATAGAGGCAGTTCCTTGAACATCATTAAAATACTGGATGGAAGTTATATTATTGAGTTGGAAAAATATTTTTGTCACACAGCCATAAAAAAGCAGTTAGGCGTAAAATTTGATCCATATTTTTAAGTTCTGACAATATCACTCATCTAGACATTTATGCAAACAAATTTAGAGAATAGCGGAGCAATAGGCCTAAGGTCTTTGTAGTCGATCTTTGAAAGACTTATTTTGCAGATACACATGGGTCAATCCATTTTGCCATTTTAGAATGTCATTTATGAGGGGAAAGATTGAGATTTGGACTCAATGTAAAGCCATCAGTCAACACAAGTAAATAAACTCCCGACCAACAATGAGCAAGTAAAACTAGTCCAAAAAAGGTTCAGACACTTTTTAAATCTTATTAAACACATTTATTGCGAGACTAAGCAGCTCAATTTATGAAATCAATTTATTAATAAAGTATTTGTCTTTTATTTCTTTCTTTTTCTTTTCTTTCTTTTAATTCCATTAAGTATGATACGTGAATGATACCTCACTAATCATCCGACTTGCATGTAAATCATTTAATGGATAATAATATACCTGCACACATGCCATTCTTAATCATGCTTCCATTTGACACTGTCCACTGCCTTCGTTAAATGCCGAGTAAAATCCAACTGTGCATCAGGCTTAGCCATATCCCATGACAACAAATAACATGTAGAAAATTCGCAATTTCTCAAACACACTCAAATGAGTAAATTACCGAGATACCTAGCTCTTATTTTTTTTATCCTTCAAAATCAAAGTAAATCGATTACATAGACGATCATTATCCGTGACATGAAGTTCCTTGACCATGGCATCCGAACACTCAAAAATTCATATCCACCATAAAAAATTATTTGCACAGAAATGTAATTATTCATAATAATAATTTTTCTTTTATTCCACGATGTGAACGTTTCCAAGATTAAGATTGCATTAATCATAAGAAAACGTTAAATCCAGAAACAAAAATCGTACACGCATTGTCAGTGTGTGATGAGGAGATGCGGGATTCGGTATTCAATGAGCGGATACGATGAACTTGCTTGGATTGAGCATTGGGTGGAAGCCACTCTGACGTATCTCATCCCCACCGTAAAAGGCTCCGTCTTTGGCTGGCATGTAATTTGAAAGTTAAGGCAATGGAAAAGCCATTTCCACTGTTCATCACTAGGCTATGACAATAGAATATTCTTACCATTGTTTTGACTCTCGAGTATATACCCGACACAATGAGACACACTTAATCAACCGAAGACCACATCACTCTATATAAAAGCATATAAGATATCAACGGATATGCACTCGAGTCAAAACAATGAAAAGAATATGCTGTTGTCCTAGCCCTATTCATCACGTTTGCCAGATCTATTCAGTGATCTAATTTACAATGGTAAACAAAATTCAAATTTGAAAACTTAAATCTAACTGACTTTAATCAGTCCATCTATTTGTTCAAAAATATTACGAGGTAATGAGGACATGATCGCCTTTCTATCCCCACTTATAAACGTTTAACAATTGCAATCTAACAATTAATAAGTGGGGTTTTCCCAAACAGAAAATTCCGGTGAAATTCCTCCAATAAAAACAAGAGAAGATAAACGAGACAATAGAAATAAATCTCTGACCTGTTACAGTTCTGTAGTCTCACGGTTACGTCCACCTTTTGGTGATTTGCCAAATCTATTAATCTTTCTCAGGTGATTCTGGGTTTCTGCATATAGCGGTAATTACAGTGTGCAATTGCATCGATCCTAATTATTTAGGCACTAAAAGTGGTAGAGCGCACCGTCACGATGCTATATATGACCGGATGTGTCGTCACCATGGCATCAGATGAGGTTCGTGATCGTTGTTGTAGTGTGCGCATCTTGTCCGGAATCAATAAATGTTCGATTCCGGTGTGTCCGGTTAACTGGAACAAAAAAACCTTTAGCCGAATAAACAGACAACTACTATTATATCCAATACATTTTACCAATTTTACCAAACCATTTACTAGTTGGTCAGTTGTGTACAAATTCCAAGAGTGATAGGAGCCTTCTATCATGTTAGAAAGTGACACATGTTCAACAAGCGAGATCGAGGATGCGCCGCTGTAAAAATTGTTCTCTCTACCGATCCAAGTTATGACATCAGGACCATTGCCAGCACCTTCAAAATGCAAATCCGGACGGTTCAACGTTTGACAACACAGCTCAACTAAATCTCCAGCCACGGTTTTGGTTTTTGGTATGGTTTCAAGTGAAGGCCACATCATAACGCCTCACATCTTCGAAGTCGGCTTGAAAGTCAACACCAAAGTGTACCTGGATCTTCTGAAGAGTGTGGTGATTCCCTGGTGCAATCAGATGGCCGCTGGCAGACTCTGGATGTGTCAGCGAGACGGCGCCGACCCATCGGGTTCAAAGAGACCCAGGCTTGGCTTCGAAAGAAGTTCTACGACTTTGTATTCTTCTCTCACTGGTTGCCCTCTCCTCCCCCGACCTGAACTTGCTGGACTACTTTGTTTGATCATACGCCGAGAACATCACAAACATGACCTCCCATAACACCAAAGCCAGCCTGGTCGCCGCCATTCGCCGAGTATTCACCGAGCTCTCGGCGGCGTTTATAGAAAAGGCAAGCCCCCATTTCCGGAACTGTATCAAGGCGACGATTGAGGCTGAAAGTGGCTACATTGAACAGATGCCAGTTCTACCACATAATCAAGTTACCTGAATTGATTTTTTTCAATAAAAGTTTTAAAATAAAGCTGTAGTGTTGTTTCCTTTAGGGCGACAAATTCATTGTTCCACACTGTATTAAAGTTTCTTGCATTTGTTGTAACTTACTGGAATATTGGAATGGAAGGAAAATACTAAAACTATTGAGGGAATTTTTTGTCACTTGGATCCAGGGGAAGCCATCAGTCGTTATCAGCGAGAAATAACTAGTAACGCTCTATGTGAGTTCATCCAACACCACCATAACTACTACTACTACTACTACTACTACTACTACTACTACTACTACTACTAATGATAATAATAATAATTATATAGCAGTAACAATAAGGAATAAACACTTTAGCAATATCACTGATAAGATGGTATTTATTTGCTCCCCCACCGAGCAAATTAGGCACAAGGCCGATTTTTAATGTGAGGAGTGAAGGGAGGGGGAAGGGGAAAAGGGGACCAGCTCCCGAGAGGTGGGAAATGGGAGCTGGTTAAAGGTCAGGCATGTGGGGTTGCCCCCACATCTGGTCTTTGCTAGTCAAAGCTTGCAGCATCTGTCGGAACAGATACACACTTTGATCTTGGCCAAAAGGCCAAAAATATCACTGATAAGATACTCAGACCTTTCAGGGACTGAATAAAGACGAACACTGGAACCTGAATTTAGGAACCAGATACTAAAATTACTATGTGCAAAGTAGTAAATCAGAAAGATAATGTTGATTAACTCCATAAATAGAGGGAGAGAATCTCATAACTACTAAATATGGCGTACAGTACAATTAAAGGACGACAGAAATACAAAATACGTAGAAACTGATTACCATAAGCAATGGAACAAGAAAAAGAAATGTGTAAAGTAAAAAAAGATAACATTAGGTAACAAGAAATTACATAGGAATAAAAACAAGGCTGCTTGAAAAGAGAAACTAAATCACTGCCGACAGTTACACACGACAATAGTAATGGAACAATTTGTATAGACGATAGACGAGATCAATCAGGGCAGCAAATGTAGATTCTGTTGATAAGGAGACGAAACTGTAAACCATGTCATAAATGTAGGAAGCTCACAGAAAACGCTATAAGAAGATCACTTGGTTAGGAAGATATTCTGGAATCTGTGCAAAAATTTGAAATAATAAATAGTAGAAACGCAAACCAGAGTATTTGAAAATGAAAGTCGTCAAATCCCCTGGGACAATAAAATAAAGCATACAAACAAGACCAGGAATGATAATAGACAACAAAAATGATATTTTAGAATTTGGCATTAAAAAAACTAAGAAAATACACGGTGCCTTCAATAAGTTTCCAGACTTTTTTTTACAGGCATTTAAAATTGTCGTAGACTCTTGAAAATTCAGTATGTTATTGCTATACATCTTATGAGCTGACTGACCAATTTTTATTATTTCAGGTTCAAATAAACAGCTACAGCAGAAATTGGAATACACGCTACTAAAGCCTGATTGTCACAACTGATGAATTTCAAATGTAATGTTCTGACCCTTTAGGCTGTGATCATAGCGTAGTATCTGTTAACTGTGGCAAGCGGGGTCAAAACATTATTATTATTGTTATTGTATTCTTATTAATTGATTTGAGCGACGGATGGTCGCTGGATCAGTTATTATGATTAGAAGAATAAACAATTAAATAGCGGAAGAAATGATTGACGTGTGAATCGCAAAAGGAATGTGAAAATAGAAAATATATGTAAATATTATTTTGGGGTTTTGAATAAACAAATAACTAGTTGTGGATTAGGTTGGTCTGAGACACGTACTTAGGTGACATAAGAGAACACGTGATGTAGTTAGTTTTGGAGAGATTCAGAGAGTTGAGGATTAACCACCAGAGCGGACAGACGTCTAGACAGCGGTGGACAAAGAGCTAGGAGCGGGCTGTAAGAACAGAAAATGTAGACTAACTGCAGATCCTGTGAAAACCAACTGTAATAAATTTATATTATAAAAATATAAAGAGTTGTTTTAATGGTTTCACAAATAAAAACAGATGTCTCAATTGGATGGATGATCGCTTCATGGTTCGCCACGGAGCAGCGGAAAGATATAGAAGAACTCTTCAAGAAAACAAAAGGTATCAAGCATATATTATTCTTCTTACATATGAACTGTAAAAATATCCCGTGCGATAAGTCTGATACAACATGATTCAGTTTACACGTCAATATCATGTCCTCATACATACATACATATGATTTATACGTTTATACGTTTAAAAGAACAATATCTCACATCCACTAGATAACACATGACACGTTTTAATATATCATCTCCTCCAATATAAACCAATATACAACACAAAAATGCAATCTGGACGTGAGGGCACTTTAGAAGAACTATATGCAATAAAATTTTGTTTTAAACTTGGAAGAAATGCCACAGAAACGTATGGAATGCTTCAGACTACTTTTGGATAATCTTGCATGAATCTAGCATCAGTTTTTGAGTGGCATAAGAGATTTAAGGAAAGCAGGAGGTCTGTGAGGGATGATGAGAGGTGTGGAAAGAGTGAGGAATCAGAACATTGATTGGCTAAATAAAGAATTCTCTAAATAAGGACCGTTGTGTGTCTATAAAATGCACAGTTTGATGTCAGTGTGGGAACTCGCAAAGGTCTGAAGATGCGGACGATTTGCATGAAGTTTTACCAAGAGTACTCCATCCGTGTCATATACTATTTGATCAAGATAGGCATCAAGACAGTTCCTCACCCTCCCTATAGTGCAAACCTTGTTCCTTGTGAATTTTATTTATTTATTAATCTCAACCAAAACCTTAAACACTGTCGTTATGAGACAATTGAAGACATGAAAGAGGATGTGACGAGGGTCATTGACATGCTTACACAAGAGTATTTCAATGGGACCTTCCAGAAGTTGTTGGAACGATACAACAAGTGCATTGCAGCCGGAAGAGATTACTTTGAAGAGGGACCAGAGTTTCATTGCGTGTAATTTCAATAAAAGTGCCTATACGATAAAAAAAAGCTGGAAACTTATTGAAGGCAGCTCGTACACGGAGCTTGTCAGAGAGATGAAAGAATATGGGACTTGAAGAAAACTGCTGTAATACCAATAATGCCAGGAGCACTCGGAACACTTCCCCCAAAAAAACATGAAAAAGAAATTGTAACCAATTAGATGATTGACACCATACTAATGAAGCCTATATATAAGGAAAAATCTTTCAGTGTAGAAACCAATCATGCAGCAATGGCCAACTACAGGTTTACTGAAATAAAATGGCATTTGGGGTCAACTAGAATGTGACAGATTAATACAAACCCAGAAAGAGTTGAGACAACTTTGGTAAATATAGATAAAAAATACTGTCAACCCTCCAATGAGATCAAAATATTGTCCCTCCCCTCTAATGACATCAATATCTGATAGTGGCTTTGAAGTATCTGAGAGGTGGAAAGAGCGAGGAGGAATAGAGCCATCCATCAAAGAAAGTTTTATTAGAATCAGCGTTAAATTACTGGTATACCCTCGATAAGAGAACACAAGTGAGTTATAATGGCGAGGGAACAAATTGGATAATGTTAGAATCTTGGAAAACCTACTTTCAATCAGAACCTAGGGAAACCCGTCTGTAAATGCGAATGGGAAATGACTCGTAAAAACGTGTGTGAGATCTCCTTAGTAAGTGCGAAACAATAATAAATATAATCTGATTGGTTGAACTCACGCATCCCATAATTTGCGAAACTGATTCCGGGGGAATAAAAGTATAGACAGAGTTTTAAATGACAGATCAAAAGACACCGCGAGTTTTGTTTATATCTACCCTTTATCTCTCTTCCCTCACCCCTTCTCTACTACTACTACTACTACTACTACTACTACTACTACTACTACTATAGATTCTTTTTTTCTTTTTTCTTTTCTCTTTTACCTTTTTTTTCTTTTCTCTAATCAACCCCTAGCCCAAGCTCCGAAGAAAGTATTTATTTGAAGTTTTTGTGTTTTTTATGAGAGAATCAACATTATTATTTGATTCACGGAAGCTGTTCGCACACGCCGCTTGGTGATCCTGTTCTTTCTTGGTAAACACTAAGTAAACAACTTTGAAAACTCTTAATAAACGCGCCTTTTTTTTGCATGTCATTTATAACACTAAAACATAAAGGCGTAACTACCACCACCACCATCATCATCACCCCCCCCAATCACCTCTCACCGATACCCACAACCTAACCCGCTATCTAACGAACGTGTGCATCTTTTCCTTTGACATCAAAATCTTGAACGACATCATTTGATGAAGATTGAAAAAATCCCTTTCATTTAAAGAGGAAGAACCGATGTAGTGCTTTCTTTTCTTTGTTATTATCGTCATTGTAGGGAGGTTCGGATCCGACGAAACAAAGAAGCCAAATAAGTATGACACAAGTAAGATTCAAAAACAAAACAAAAAACCCAAAAGACGAAGAAAGGTAAAATGATAAATAAAAAAGGTTACAGTAGAATTTTTTAAATACAGAAAAAGAACATGACAAACATTAATTATCAGTAACTTATGTACCTGACGCTGCCCGGGAGTCATATTATAATAATGTTGTTTCCCAATACTTATAGACTTGTCGAATATCCACGTACTTCGAAACAAATATTTTATTTATAGTTTGAAATTCAATAAAAAAATAAATAAATAAATACAATGGCGTAGCCGTGTGTACGAGCCTTTTTCAAGTCTCACACAAAACACACATTCATATTTCAAGCTGTCATATACATACGCGCACACAAACATACGCGCCCGCGTACATACACTCACATTCAAATAAATAAATATATATTCAATAAAATAATAATATAAGGTGATAGCAGTGGCGTAGCATCGGTTTTTTGCCGCCCGGGGCGGTCGTAAAATTTTACACAATTCCCTTAAGATTAATGTTTACACAGTTACCCTTTTTTTAATTTTAATTTAATTTAACAATTTCTTTTCAATAATTTGAATAATAAGTATGTAAACATTAACGTCAAGGGTGTGAGTCTCGTATAGAAACGTTGATTTCATTTGAATAAAATAAAATACACATCAAATGCGCTTGAAACCAAATCAAAACGTAATATTAGGAAATAAACAAATATTTTACTTGCTTGAAATTTATAACAAATATATTTTCGGAGCTATACTCCATCCTCAGTGTGTTGTTTTCTTTCTTTTTCTTCTTCTTCTTCTTCTTCTTCTTCTTCCTTGCAAAGTTGGGGAAAGAAAAATCTGTTTGTAAAGAGCCGCGCGTTGTATCTGAGCGGTTGTATTTTGAAATGTTGGAACAGTGCGTAGGTAACGCGAGAATAGCGTTAAGGGTGTGAGTTCCATATAAAAACGTTGATTTAATTTGAATAAAATAAAATACGCATCAAATGCGCTTGAAACCAAATCACAAAGTAATATTAGGAAATAAACAAATATTTTACTTGCTGGAAATTTATAACAAATATTTTTGGAGTAAACAACACACTAGGGCAATGACGACTTCTAATTTTTTTACCACAACATTTACAGCATCTGCTCGACTACTCCATCTAGTTTCCACAACCCGCTTGATACTTAGACTGGTCAACTGAATCAAGACGTCCCAGCGATGTGTAGATTCAGAAAAGAACGAGAATAACCGGTTCAGTATGCCAAAAAAATATAACAGAGTGAACCGCTACAAAAGCGGCATGTACACAAGCCAGATTTTATGAATGGTTAGTGCATGGCACAAATAGAGCTTTTGGGTTGATTTTGGGGATTCGTTTCTGCACAACCAATCGATGGCCTACCAAAATAGCAACATTGTCAAATGCCTGGCCAATACAGTCCCCAATGTGAATCCCATCGTCCTCCAGTTCTCTCAAAATCAGTTTAGAAATGTCCTCCGCGCTTTTACCTTTTACTCGATGAAGATGAGAAACCACTCCTCCAGTGTTACTTTATTTTCATCAATTTTTACGTAGCGCAACACTTCATTCATCTGGTCCTTGTGAGATACATCAGAAGTGCTATAAAAAATTATGCAAAAATATTTGCTTTGTTTAATTTGATCGATGATTTTCTTTCTCACCTGCTTTGCCAGTAGCGGTTTTATTTCCCAGATTAACTTTCACCAAATTTTCACGGAACACAGGGTCATACTTGGCCAATAAATTTACCAATTCTAAAAAATTCCCTTTGTTTTCTTGATCTCTTTCATCATTATGGATGTCTTCCCGGTGACCCCGTAGAGTCAGATTCTGCTTGGCGAGAAAGCTGATGTTGTTCAGCAATTTAGCTAGAATTTCCCGCCAGTTCTTAATTTCCTTCTCAATAAGATGTTGCTCTACTTTGTCAGCTACGTTTCCTTCAGCAAGTCGGATCTTTAGATCCTTTCAGTTGAGAAACGCTTGAGCATGAGATGTGCTAACTTCATGTTTATATACTTTTGGGTTTAATTTCCACCAATTCGAAAAACCCACATCAGCAGAAAAACTCGGCAATCCAGTTGAAAACAGACTGCAGCAGAAGAAAAATAAGGCTTGTCTGGAAGAAGAATACACCATCCATGTTTTCCAAATTTTCTCACCGTTGCACAATTCCTGATAGAACCATTTTTTAGTTAGCTTTCTAACGTCGCCGTTTTTGTTCCGTTTTGGACTACTTCCTTGAATACATGATCAAGGTGCTGCGCAACATAGAGCGAATTTTACGATAAATCTCAACTGGTCTTAAATCAACATCTGTAAAATCGGTTGCAGTGTCTGTTTTCGTGCCATGAATGCCTTTCCAATTCTTTAACTTCAGGTGCATCATCATCATTGAGCGTTTTTGATGTATCAATACTGTTAATATCAACTAATAGTATCAACGTTACTAATATCAACTTCATCTTCGGTTTCAGCATGATTTTCGAGTTTCGTTTCGGCCATTTCGGTCACAGAAATCTTTTCCATGAATTTCAACAGCGGGCCATTATTCTTTTTTGCTTCCTCTTATTTTGTTTTTCGCTTTTTACGGAATGCCACACCACTCTCCTTCATCCTCTTCTTACGGTACCTTGTTTGAAAATATACAAAAAAAAATATTCTAAAAAAAAAAAATTACAGATTCAATTTTTAAAATAGCACAGCATTTCTCTGCATAAGCACATTCTTGTGTTGTTCCGAACTAGTACCACAAACGGTGAGATATACCCCCACAAAATCATTTTTCTGAGATACCTAACCCTAAATATATATATATATATATATATATATATATATATATATATATATATATATATATATATATATATATATATGTATATATATATAGTAAGTTATAACATGTATATGGCGATTAAGCTACACTGAACATTCCGCGTTTCATCCACTCTAGGAATCTTCAGGCTTATGCGCGAATTCTGTGGTTGTTTGTCGTTTTTATATGCGCATCTTCTATTGAAATTTTAGTTAACCAATCAGCTTTCTAGTATCTACCGCACCCTTTCTATCAGCCAATGAACATGCACTTATCTGACAAAGGCCTATTTGACCTCTGTCTCACCTATTCCTTTGTGTGTGCTCTATTTTGCCTGGATCTGTTTTAAATCTAGGTTAGTGTTTTTTTTTTATTATTAATGTTAGTTTATATATAAATATATATATATGTGTACACACATATATGCACATATATATATGATAATTGCAACGTCTTGTCAGACGAGTGCCACTCCCTCAGTCACTGAAAGTCCATGATCCCGAAAATAACCTTTTTTTTTTTTTAGTCCTGCCAGCGAATTCACACGCTCAAGCAGACATGACATTGAAGACGGTCCTTGGCATACATACATATCAGCATACATACCCATAAACATGCTCACATCAATACATCCATACATACACAATACATATAACACATACATACAAACATATACATACACACAAGCACACACATATACATCTATATGCATACACATATATACTATCATATACAAATACATACACACGTATACATACATATTCACATATATATACGTACACATGTATGCACATATACATACATACACATAAAGTTACCTACATATACGTACACATACATATATATGCACCTATACGCATACATATATATGCATATATACATATACATATACATACAAACAAATATATATACGTATATACATACAAACACACATAAACATGTATACACAATAAATAAATAAATAAAAATATATACACACATGCATATATACATACATATACAAATAGGTATACATACAGGGACCCGAACCTTGGATTAACCACTAAGGAGGCTGTCCTATCAGCAGGTGCAAAGTACTGGGGCTGATGTATTGCCATTTGGTGAATGGAATCTGGACCATGCCGTAGCTTCTGGTGGGGTCTCTCGATGCCATACTAGTGGGTAATTGTTACGGCTTTACCTTATCATTAGCTACAAAAAAAAAATTCTTCGTTTCTTTTTCTCTCTTAGTTTCCCCTCTCTGTCCTGCTCTAAGTAAATCTGACGACCTAGTCCACAAATTCCAAAATTCCATCATGACAAGTTTCAAGAAAAAATACACGATTAAACCCGGTTCTCCAACTTCCAACGTAGACCCCTACTACCATGTCTCCTTCTCCAACATCAGGGGTCTTCGTTCTAACCTTCCAGAGGTTGAAACCCAATTACAGGAGAGAAACCAGACCTTTTATTTTTAAGTGAAACTGGCATTGGACAGGCTATTTTCCTAGAAGAGTTTGCAATTACAGGATACTCTAACTTAACTTCTAAATCTGACCCCCAAGATCGCCATGGGCATGGAATATGTGCCTATATTAAAGATAGCTTTCCATGTGGGAGGGACATCTCCAGGGAAGATCCTAACTTACCTTATATGTGCTTTCGGGTTGCTTTAGCTCACACTACTGCATTTATATTTACTCTCTATCGCCCCCACAACAGCGGAGTTACTATCTTTCAAAGCATATCTGAGAAAATTGACCAAGTCCTATCTGCTTATCCTTCAGCTAACATTCACGTATGTGGAGACTTCAATGTTCACAACGTCGAATGGTTGACCCACTCAAACAAGACCGATGATGAGGGGAGGTTCTGTCATGATTTCTCCATTGCCTATGATCTCACTCAGATTGTTCAGGAACCCACCCGAGTGCCCGACAATGACGGCCAGTATGCGAGCCTACTAGCCCTTTTTCTCACAACTTGCCCTGAACTATGTTCAGTTTCTGTTCTGTCGCCTCTTGGATCTTCCGACCACTCTGTTGTATCAATTAAGATAAAAATGAAATGTAATAAGTCCCCAGATGTACCTCTCCATCGTACAGTATATCGATACACTAAGGCTGACTGGGATAGCTTCCGTACATTTATATCTGATCTACCTCTGCATTCCATGTTTAAACAAGAGGTGTCCTCTATAGTATTAGACCTGACTGAATGGTTAATTGTAGGTATTGACCATTTCATACCCTCTAAAAAGTTTCAACAAAAACCTAACAGCCAGCCATGATTCTCTCCAGAATGTGCTGCTGCCATTGCGCACAGAAATCACTTTTTCCACTGCTTCAAACGTAATAGATGTATGGAAACTAAAGCCGTTTTCAGGTCTGCCAGCAACCATTGTAAGAAAGTAATAAGGAACGCAAGAGAGTTGTATGCTCAATCTGTTAAGTCCAAAGTAGCTGAGCAGCGGCTTGGTTCCCACCAGTTTTGGCAAATAGCAAACAGAATCCTGAACAGAAGCGTGTGCTCCATCCCAACTATTATCAATGGACCTGAGGTAATCTCGTCAGCATCAGACAAAGCCAAACTCTTTGTCAAGAACTTTGCAGCTAATTCTACCCTTTGTGACCAAGGCCGCCAACCCCCAATATTTCCTCCTGTATCAGAAAACACGCTATGTGATATACGTATATCTGTACATGATGTTGCCAAGCTAATCAAAAACCTTGATTCCAGTAAAGCAACTGGCCCTGACGGTATTCCAATTATAGTAATCAAAAAACTTCAACCTGAACTAGCGCCCATACTTACAAAACTGTTTAAACGTTGTCTTAAGGAGAATAGTTTCCCATCTCCCTGGAAAATCTCATCAGTATGCCCTGTATTTAAGAATTCAGGTGATCGCTCATCCCCCTCTCAGTACAGGCCAATAAGTCTCCTGTGCGTCATGAGTAAGTTGCTAGAATCTGTGTTAAATACAGAAGTAATCAACCATCTCAACAAAAATAACCTTCTTAGTGACACTCAATATGGTTTCCGTTCTGCTAGATCTACAGCAGATGTGCTTACAGTTATATCGCATTGGATTAGCAAATCTCTCGACGATGGCAATTTTTCTAGGGCAATTGCTCTTGACATATCTAAGGCCTTTGATAGGGTGTGGCATAAAGGTTTACTTCATAAGATCGCTAGCTATGGTATAGCTGGAAATGTCTTCTCAATTATTAAATCATTTCTTTCTGATAGGTTCATAAGAGTAGTAGTTGAGGGGCAAAAATCAGAAGCTCACAGTATTAATGCCGGTGTCCCTCAGGGGTCCATCCTGGGCCCAACTCTTTTTCTGATCTACATTAATGATCTTCCAAATCACATCTTTACATCATTTGTAGACATTTATGCTGACGACACTACCATTTATAGTACCACATCTAAGACAGTAAACGACCAAGTTCTCTCCAATTCTCTCTCCTCTGATCTTGAGCACGTAGTACAATGGGGAAAGGAGTGGCTAGTTACTTTTAATGCATCTAAAACCAAGCTTCTCTCTTTACATCATCAACATTCTAATCCACATTTGGCATCAATTGAAATGAATGGCTCTCGTCTTCAGGAGGCCTCAAGTTTTGACAAGCTTCTGGGCTTGACAATTACTCCTGATCTTAAATGGAACACGTACATCAAATCTGTTGCCAAGGCCGCTGGAAAAATGGTGGGATCTTTCTATCGATCCGGTAAATATCTCACTGCTGATGTTATTCTCTATCTATATAAGAGCCAGGTACGTCCAAGGATGGAATACTGTTGCCATATCTGGGCAGGAGCTGCTAGAAAGGACTTGTCCTGCCTTGATAGAGTTCAAAATAGACTTCGTAGCCTCGTAGGAGATGTCCTTTTCTCTTCCTTGCAACCTCTATCTCACAGAAGAGATGTTGCGAGTTTGTCTCTGATGTATCGTTATTTTCATGGAAAGTGTTCGACTGAGCTTTAATCTATGGTCCCCCCTCGCCAAACTTTCACAAGAAACACTCGTCTAGCTGTAAACACTATCAATAATTCCCCCCACTCTTTATCTGTGCCTAAACCTAATCGTAGATTCCATGAGCAAAGCTTCTTTCTTAGAACTGCACGCTTGTGGAATTGTCTTCCGTTTTCCTGCTTTCCGGCTGACTACAATATGGTTGTGTTCAAGTCTAAAGTTAATAAGTTCTTGATGAGCGGTTCCATATAAGTTATCAAATTTACCAAATTTTCATTACTAATGATTACTATATTGTCCAATTTCTACTGTACACTCTTTAACCCTTATCCTTGAGTGGCCTCTGGGCCTTGATAATGTGGTGATGCCTATGAAAAAAAATGCACATACATACACTAGTACATATAATAACATACATACATACACACATACATACACATATGCATATATAGAATGATGGCAGATCAATTATTACATGCTTCCAGCATTTCAGGGCTACACGGGTGACACTTTTTCCATCGCCACGGACAATGTTTATAGACAAATGCCTGAGGAAATATCTATACAAAGATGATGTTACAGAGTTTTAGCTTTGTACGACAGCTAAGTCTCTCTCTCTCAGTTCAAAATGTCGAGATCCAGCAACAAGCAGGTAGTTTACCAGGCCACAATATTTGCGAAAGAAAACACGAATAACAAGTAATATTACGTAGGTATGACTTCCTTAGATGTAAAAACTCGATACTATGACCACAAAAGTATTTATTCGCTAGTGTTGTTTTCATACGGTGTTTTCTTTTTATTGTTGAATCAATAAAAAAACACCGTATGAAAACAACACTAGCGAATAAATACTGGGAACTCAAGGAAAGCAGACATACGATGGTAGTCGAATGGAAAATAATAAGACAAGCTACCACGTGTAGGGACCTAGACGACCCATGTAGATTATGCCTTCATGAAAAATTTGCTATCCTGTACTTTAAAGAACTCCAACATCTATTAAACTGTATAAGAGAAATAGCTAACAACTGTGTTCACAAGATAAAATTTACTCTAGGATAGCGATACAAAATAGTTTTAAAACTAACAAAAACAATAGAAAATAAACAAATAAATAAATTAAATAAACATGGATATACATAAACGATCACACATATATGTATGTATATATATGTATATATATGTGCATATATGTGTGTACATATATATATATATTTATATAAAAACTAACATTAATAAAAATTAACAAAAAAAACATTGACCTAGATTTAAAACAGATCAAGAAGCTAAATATCCAGGCTAAATAGAGCACACACAAAGGAACAGGTCAACCAGAGGTCAAATAGGCCTTTTCCGATAAATGCATTCTCATTGGCTGATAGGAAGGGCGCGGTGGATACTAGAAAGCTGATTGGCTAACTAAAATTTCAATAGAAGATGCGCATATAAAAACGACAAACAACCACAGAATTCTCGCATAAGCCTGAAGAATCCTAGAGTGGATGAAACGCGGAATATTCAATGTAGTTTAATCGCCATATACATTTTATAACTTACTAACTAGCTCGACCTACGTATTGAGCACTTTTGAAGTAAATACTTAAAGTTTACGCATAAATCTATACTTTCGTATATTAATTTTATGTGAGTAGATTAAGTAGTTATATATATATATGCATAGAGAGAGAGAGAGAGAGAGAAAGAGAGAGAGAGAGAGAGAGAGAGACCGTCACTACTCCTCCCTAAAACAAGAACTTACGGAGAAAGAGTCTTTCATTTTATTTTCTATTTTAAATGTTATATATGTTTTTGACCACTTTTCCATTCTGTTGAGTATTTTATTTTCTATTTTGAGCAGTTCAGTTTTCAAACATGTGCGCGAAAACAAATCTGAAAACAAAGCTCTTCGCTCCTACCTCACAAAGACGAAGAGGCGGGCATGTTTCGCCTTTTTGAATTCTTAGGACTTTTAAAAAGTTAATATTTAAAGTGAAATAAAGAGCGTTTAAAACTACTTTAAAAGTAGGTTGCAAAGCAACTTTTATAGCCAATGGTAACATTTATTTGTTTTTTTTTACTACTTTTTCGAATCTCTCTGTATTTAAAGCACCCCCCCCAAAAAAAATAATTAAAATCCTATTACCAGAATTAATTCATCATAATAAATTTCGGTTTAATCATAAATACGTTCGTGATTATAAAATTTTGTTAATAGTTTGAAAAAATCAATTACTCCGTGATTGTTTGAAACTTGAGAGAAATTCAGCAGTATTTAAACTATCAAATAGAAAACCACTCAAAAAGTATTTGATGTGCAGCCCCTAGTTCCCATTTAAAATTATATCCCAGATATTACGATCATAATATCTGTTTACAGTCGATTTTTATTCCGTACTTACTTAATGTTTCTACAATATTAAAATTACGTAATTTCCTGTTGCTAATTTTCCGTTGTATCATTTAATTATTAGTGATGTTTGAAAGTATTTTTCTTTGAGAACAATGTTTTGATTAATTTTTCAACATTTTTTGGAACATGTAAATCAATTGCTTTCTTTGAAAGATTACCTGGAGAATTTATGCAATCTTTTTTAAAACTTTGTTTTACAAATAAAATAAATTTACATCGTATTTTGATGTTATTATCATTTTAGTTTTAGTGATAATTTAAAAACAATGAATATTTATCATTAGTACCAATAATGAAAACCTCCAAAACTTCCGATTTTTTATAACATTTTCGGTATAAAATTTCAAAAAAATTATAAAATTGCCTCCCATGTGCCGCTCGAAAAATAGAGACACATTTTTCCGATACCGATACCTCTAAAAATTCCAATTTTTAAAAAACTTTTCGGTATAAAATTTAAGATATTTTGTTAGCTTTTATGTATTTATTTTTTTCTATTTTCTATTTTTACTCTCTCAAAATGCCGCCCCCTGACATGGGCTGCTCATAAAATACGGACACATTTTTCTGATTCCGATACTACCAAAGGTTCTGATGTTTTTACAAGCTTTTCGGTAAAAATTCCGATTTTTTTGTCAGCTTTTATTTATTTTTTCTATTTTTTATTTTTAACCTTTTAAAATGCCGCCCTGGCGCGTGCCGCTCATAAAATAGGGGCACATTTTTCTGATTCTGATATCTCTAAAAGTCCCAATGTTTTACAACCATTTCGGCATGAAATTTCAGAATTTTTCTTAGCTTTCATTTATTTTTATTCATTTTTCCCCCTCTGAAAATGCCGCCCCTGGCACGTGCCGCCCAGGGCGGACCGCCCCCCCCCCGTTGCTACGCCACTGGTTGCTAGTTACCTCACGTAACCATCTGAAACTAATGTGGCTTTAAACGTAAGATTCAAATTCTCCTAAGGTTAATGTTAACCTCAGCATCCCAAGTGTTTCTCCCTTCTCACAATAGATTAGATAACCAGTTTCGTTTTTACAATCTCAGTTTCGTCTGAGTACGACCATCGCAACATACATGTATCATTTTATTTATTTATTAATTATTATTATTATTATTATTATTATTATTATTATTATTATTATTGGCTCAGATGGAGCTTTCACACAAGTCAACAAACGATCTGATTGGAAACCTGTGGTGTTCTCTGGAAGCTGATTGACAACAAGTTTCCCCAGACGTCCAGCCCTCTCCACCTCCTTCGATAACATTTGCAAATGAATTTGCATCATCGCAACAGCCGCTTACCATTGATTTCTCGCTGGCAGTGACCATTGGTTTATACTAGAATTTGAGTGGCACTCAGCCTCCCTAAGGTCCCAATTCTCTTTGCGCTTGTCCAGCCGAGGTCTGGTTGGCGCTCGCTCCTCGGTCTTTCAGTCCTTGTTGACCCTTCTCGGCTCTTTGGTATCTTTTTTTTGGGGGGGGGGATCGGTGATGAAACAATGGGGGGAATGCATGATGGGGGTGTAGAACTTGTAAATATGCAGTTTCTGTGTTCTTCATTCCCTGTAACACTTGTTCGTTATATTGTCTTGTATTATTCTCCGCATTCAAGGGTTTTCCTTAATATCTCAGTCGTTTTCATTATCGTTAGTCGTTGTACATTTGCAGTTATTCCTCTGATTCCAATTTCTGACATTCTTTTTTCGAAGTTTTTCGGGATTGTTCCTAGTGCTCCTATTATTATCGGTACTATTTGGACTTTCTTCATCATCCAAATCCCTTTTAACTCTCTGACTAGTTCTGTGTATTTGCTTCGTTTCTCCTTTTCTTTCATACTCACCCTATGATCATCTGGGACTGCAAAGTCCACGATTTGACAGGATTTTTCTTTCTTGTTAATTATTACGATATCTGTTCTTCTTGCTTGGATGGGTTTGCCGTCTGTATGTCCATGTCCCATAGGATTTTGTGGCTCTCGTTTTTGAGTGCTGTTGCAGGTTTATGCTTGTACCATTTGTCTGTCCGCTCAAAATGCAGTCGTTTACACAATTCCCAGTGTACCACCCTCCCCACTTGGTCATGCCTGTTTTTGTATTCCTTTTGGGCAAGTTTGCTGCATTCGCTTACATATAGTAAGCGAATGCAGCAAACTTGCCCAAAAGGAATACAAAAACATCTCTTTGTCCACAGAGTCTGCATTTGCTATTTTCTTGTGTTTTATCGATCCTTGCTTTGATATGGTTGGTTCTTATCGAGTTATCTTGTGCTACAGTTATTAGAGATTCAGTTTCTCGGTTTATATGTCCTTTTCGCATCCATGTCCAGGTGTTTTCGTTATTCGTATCTTTTGTCATTCTTATGAATCTTCCGTGGAGTTGTTTCTCTTCCAACTTCTCTTTTCTCGCCTTATCGTTTGTCTCTCTGTTTTCTGTTTTGTTTTTTTTCAGTGTCTCTCGCTGCCATAATTATTCTTTCAGTGTTTTGCATTATGTATTTTTCTAGTTCTTTTGTCGTGTCTTTCACACAGTCTTCTATAGAGATTAGTCCCCTCCCACCGTCTTTCCTTTTCAAGTAGAGTCTGTCAATATCGTCCTTTGGGTGTAGTGCATTATGCATGGTCATGAGTTTCCTGGTTTTCTGGTCGAGTTGTCTCAGTTCCTCTTTTGTCCACCCTATAAACGATCCAGAGTATCTTACTAGTGATACTGCCCATGTATTAATACCTTTTATTAGGTTTCTACTATAGAATTTAGTATCCAGGAGTTTTCTTGTTCTCCTGAGGTATTCCTTTCCAACTTTCTCTTTCATTTCTGTTGCTCTGATGGTGTCCGCTTCCAGAATTCCCAAGTATTTATAGTCGTCTTGTTCTTCTAGTGCCCTAATTTCTGTTTGGTTGGGTAGTTCCATGCCTTCTGTCGTTTCTAGTTTTTCCTTTCTTATAACTAGTTGTGCGCACTTTTCCATTCCAAATTCCATTTGGATATCTTGCCTGAAGATTCTGGTAGTGTTAATTAGTGTCTCTAGCTCCTTTTCGGTCCTTGCAAAAAGTTTCAGATCGTCCATGTACATCAAGTGGTTCATTTTTGCCTCTGTATTGGAGAACTTGTATCCGGCTTGGCACTTTCTCAGAATACTGTTCAAGGGCATCAGAGCTATGATGAACAGTAGTGGTGATAGCGAGTCTCCTTGGAAGATGCCTCTTTGTATGTTAATTTCTGTTATGTGTTGTCCATCAGCTGTCAATTCCAGTCTCCATGTTTTCATTGCATTTTCTATTACGTTGGTGATCCTGCTTGGTATTTTATACATCTTTAGGCATTCTATTATCCATAACTTGGGGGATCCTGTCGTACGCTTTTTTGTAGTCGATCCATGCCATGGCTAAATTCTTTATCCTCCTTTTTACCTCCTTTAGAATCTTTTGATCTATATATAACAGGTCATGTGTTCCTCTTTTTCCTTTTTGGCATCCTTTCTGCTCCTCGGGGATGAGTCCGCGGTTATTCAGGGAGTGGTAGATTTGTTCCCTCAGTTGTGCTGTCAGTATCTTCCACATAGTTGGTAAGCACGTGATTGGCCTATAGTTGCTAGGGACGGTTCCTTTCTCCGTGTCCTGTAGCAGTGTGGTTCTACCTTTTGTCATCCAGTCTGGTACGCTTGCTTCCTGTATACATCTTATCAGGTTTTGGGCTAGCCTTTCGTGTAAGGTTGTGGATTTTTTTAAACCAGTATGCATGTATCCCGTCGTGCCCTGGTGCTCTCCAGTTTGCCATTTTTTCTATGGTTTTCTTTAGGGTTTCCTTGCTGATTTCATTCACTGTTCCTTCTTCTATTTGTTGTAACTCTTCTTTCATGTCTTTCAGCCACTCGGCATTTCTATTGTGATCTCGTCGCTCTTCCCATATCTTACTCCAGTAGAGTTTTGTTTCTGTCGGATTTGGTTGTTCTGTTTTTGTTTTTCCTCCGTTCACATTTTGGTAGAATTAGCTTTCATTAGTTTCAAATGTTCTGTTTTGTTTGCATTGTTCAGATTTATATCTATATCGTCTCAATCTAGCTTCTTTTGCTTTTATTTTTTGGTCCAGTTCTTCATGTTTCTTGTTTAGCCTCTCCCTGTCAGTTAAATTTCCAATATTCCGTTTTCTCGACATTGCTTTCTTCCTGTTGATCATTTTGGCTTCTTTTTTATGTTTGTATATTTGGGTTTCTAGTCTTATTTCCCATCCAGGTTTTGTCGGCTCGCTTGTCCCCGGTTGTTTTTCTGATTTGAGATTCATACTTACCATTTTGGCGCCTGCGTAAATCAGGTTGTTTAAGTATGTGATTGTGTTTGTTGGGATATGTGGGAGGAGTTTGTTAACATTATTATTATTATTATTATTATTATTATTATTATTATTATTATTATTATTATTATCTACACACTAGGAGTTCTCAAGCATCATTAGTGATTGCCTACTGATAATAATTCTCTGGAGTCCGAGTGATAACAAGTTTCCTCAGATATCCAATACTTTCTACCTCTTTCTATAACGATTGCAAATAAATTTGCATCATTGCTTTCTCACTGACAACGACCATCGATCTACTCTCAGATTTCGATGATAATAATCCTCCCCAAGTCTCAATACTCTGCGCACCCTTCCTGTAAAGTTCTGGCTAATGCTCTCACTCTTTCGTCTTTCTTTAATTCTTAACCGTTACGAATATTTAACGTGGTATCAATCGAAGCTGGTATTGTTACTTTTTATTATGGGAGGGGGGTGAGTAAGATCTTTTTCAGTTTCCGTTCAACGGGCTCAAGTGTTATTCTTTTCATTTGTTTTCTGTTGCAATTTCTATGTAGCTGATTATTTTTCGCTGTTTATATAGGTTGGTTTATTGTATAGTTTCGGTTTTCCCGTTGGTTCTAATTTCTCCAACTCTATTTTCAGTTTTTTCGGAACTGTTCCTAAGCAATTATTACTGCCATGCTGACTTTCTCCATGTTTCATATTGCTGTCAATGTTCTGACAAATTTCGTATATTTGCCTCGTTTTTTCCACCTTCTGGATTTTTAATGTGTGGTCTGCTAAGACGACCAAATCTATAATTTGTTAGCCTTTTCCTTTTTGTTAACTATTATAACAACCAGTTTACTTGGTTGGATGACATTATCTGTTTGTAACCCCAGGCTGTGATTTTTATTTTCCGGCATTGTCTCCTGTTTGTATCTGTACTGTTTGTCTGTATGTTTGAACTGCAGTCGTTTGCAGAGCTCACAATGCACTGCTTTCTCCACACAGTCATGTTCATTTTTGTATTCCTTTTGGGCTTGTTTGCTGCATTCATTTATTTTTATCATTAAATATTTCGTCTTTTTATTCACAGAATCTGCATTTGCTGTTTTCCTTAGTTTTATTTATTTTAGTTTTTAGTTTTAATCGAATTATTCTATGCTGCGGTCAGTAGCGATTCCTATTTTCTTTGCTTAAGTGTCCTTTTCGCAGCCATGCCCTGGTGTTGTCGTGATTCTTTTATGAATAATTACAGCTATTTCTCTTTTCATTTTTCTTTTCTCGTCTTGTTGTTTCTGATTTCACTAGTCCTTGTGTTACTCACTCATTTATAAGGAGTCTCTTGATGTGTTACTCATTTATAAGGAGTCTCTTGATGTGTTACTCATTTATAAGGAGTCTCTTGATGTGTTACTCATTTATAAGGAGTCTCTTGATGTGTTACTCATTTATAAGGAGTCTCTTGATGTGTTACTCATTTATAAGGAGTCTCTTGATGTGTGGTTATCAGCCTCTTTCTGTTCTGGTTTATGTCTTTGTAGCAGAAGTAGCAATAACTAAAATGAGGGGAAAAAGAGCTTACCTCAGGTACGTCTGTTGTGTCACCGGTTGGGGGGAAAAAGAGAATTCCAAGATGGCGTCCGGGGGTTTTTATTAGCATTTACCCCATGCAACTCTCGGAAAATCACGTTTCTTTCTCATGTGATTATGCAAATGGATAATTCCCGGCCACTATAAAAGCAGGAGGCTAGAGACGAGTCGGCAGTGTCCTGCAAACTGTGTGTGTGGGTGTTTCTGGCGATTGGTTATCACGGACAGGAATTCCCTCTCTTCTGGAGGTGGGCGATATTGACTATTTTGAAGTTGTACTGTTGCTGACAGAACATTTATTTATTTTTTTTTTTTTTGCCTACTACATTTTTGTTTCAAGCTATTTCGGCCCGAATATGGCGAAGGTGCGGATAAGCAGTGATATTATCAAGCCGTTCTCTGGCGAGGGAGACGTTGAAGCGTGGCTGAAAAAAGTGAGACTTGTCGCACAACTTCAGCAGGTGGATGACGTAGCGAGTCTGCTACCTTTATACCTGGAAGGCGATGCGCTGGCCCTCTACATGGAAATGGAGGAGGACGATCAAAAGAAAATAGACCAGATTGAGGCTCGATTAAAGGAGGCATTTACTGATGACGCGTTTGCAGCATATAGAACAATAACTATGGTTAGATGGGCTGGTGAACGTGTGGATGTGTACGCCAACAAAATCAGGCAGTTGGTTGGATTGGCCGGATTCACAGGAGAAAGCTCAGAGAGACTCACAAAATTAATTTTTGTCACTGGATTCCCTGACATCATCTCAATTGCTCTTCAACAGTATGATGTCTTCTGAAAAGACAGAGAGTATGATGCAGGACGACGAAGAGGATTTTGAGCCATATAATGTACATACTGAAGAAGCGGAGGAAGGACCACCCGTCTTGCCCCTACGAAGGAGTACCCGACAGAAACGAATACTGCCCCCCTGTCCTGATTGTGAAACACCGCCTATGGAGCAGACTGGTGGCAATAATGGCGATGAGGAGGATGGCAGGGAGGAAGTGCTGCCTCCGGTTCTTCGAAGAAGTACCAGACAGAGACGACTGCCTCCCTGCCCCATTTGTGATCATGAGATCAGGGGGGAGTGTAGCAGAAGTAGCAATAACTAAAATGAGGGGAAAAAGAGCTTACATCAGGTACGTCTGTTGTGTCACCGGTTGGGGGGAAAAAGAGAATTCCAAGATGGCGTCTGGGGGTTTTTATTAGCATTTACCCCATGCAACTCTCGGAAAATCACGTTTCTTTCTCATGTGATTATGCAAATGGATAATTCCCGGCCACTATAAAAGCAGGAGGCTAGAGACGAGTCGGCAGTGTCCTGCAAACTGTGTGTGTGGGTGTTTCTGGCGATTGGTTATCACGGACAGGAATTCCCTCTCTTCTGGAGGTGGGCGATATTGACTATTTTGAAGTTGTACTGTTGCTGACAGAACATTTATTTATTTTTTTTTTTTTTTGCCTGCTACATTTTTGTTTCAGTCTTCTCTACTAACCAGTCCTCTTTCTCTTCATTTTTGTTCCCGTAGAATAGGACCGTATCCAAACTTTGGCTGAGGTGGATAGCGTATGGTCATTCGCTTCCTAATGTTCTGATCAAGATGACTAAGTTCTTTTTTTTTTTTGCTAATCTATGAGTGAACAAGAATATTTTACTAGTGATACTGCCGAGATGTTTATTCTTTTTTTTTTTTTAGATTTCTACGATGTAGCTTATGTTCTAATAGTTTTCTTGTTCGTATTAAGTACTTTTTTTTCTAATTTTCTCTAGTGTTTGCTCCCAGAACTCCCAAATATTTATTTGTATTATATTTATATTTATAATCACGTTCCGATATGTCCAGATTTCCTCTCATTTCTTACAGTACACACTTTTCCATTTCGAATTTCATTTGAACGTCCTTGTGCAAAAGTCAGGTATTGTTTATAAGTTTTTCCAATCACGTTTTGCCGTTTGGTCTTCCATATACACGAAGTGGTTCATTCTGTGTTCGGTATCTGTAAACTTGTATCAGACATTGAATTTTTTAATATATTGTTGAGAAGCATCAAGGCCATTCTTAACATTAGTGATAATTAATCTCTTTGGAATATAAAGTTTTGTATTCTTATCTCTGCCATGTGTTGTCATCTAGTTGTCAGTTCGAGCATCCATGTTTTCATTGCTTTCTTAATAAGGTTATCTCATCGAATATTTAGTACATCCATACAAGTATGCATCCGTGTAACGGCTATATATTTTTTCCCCCGTTTTTTTTTTTTGCCTCTTTCAGGATCTTTACTTCATCTAAGTGTAGCAAATCATGCGTTTTTCTTTTCTCCTTTCCGTCTTCTTTTATGTTTCTCAGGAGTAGTTCACTTTTATTTTCATGGCTATTGATCTGTCGTTACTTGGGATCATTTTTTTCTCAATGTCTTTCTGAATTAATGTAGTTGTTCCTTTCGTCATCAATTTTGGTACGTCTATTTCATTATTTGTTATTATTGTTATTATTTGAAAAGAGAGAGCCGTATCAAAATATAACCCGAGTGAACTTGTTACACGCATATACACACCTTATTATTGGCTCACAAGGAACTTTCACACAGGTCATCAAAGATCTCATTGAATACAGCCTACGTGACAACAATTCTCCCCATATTTTCCAGTACTCTCCACCTCTTTCGATAACATTTGCAAACAAATTTGCATTATCGCAACAGCTGCTTGCCATTGATTTCTCATTGGCAGTGACCATTTCCTTTACTGGAATTTGAGTGGCACTAAGCCTCGCCAAGGTCCCAGTTCTCTTCGCACTTATACAGTGGAGGTCTGGTCAGTGCTCACTCCTCGGTCTTTCCTTCCTCCTTGACTACTTGGCTATTCGGTCTCTCTTTTTTTAGGGGGCAGTGATGTGGTAATGGAGGTGGGGTTAGATAACTTATAGGTATGCAGCTTCAATGTTCTTGGTTCGATGTAGCGCTTCATGTTTTGTCTCTGCAGTAGTTTGTCTGGTCTGCACTTTTGGTTTGTGTGTGTTAGTCTCCACATTCAAGGGGTTTCCTTAATATTTCAGCTGTTTTCATTATTGTTGTTCGTTGTATTTTTCCAGTCATTCCTTTGATTCCAATTTCTCCCATTCTTTGTTCCAAGTTTTTTCGGGATTGTTCCTATTATTATTATTATTATTATTATTATTATTATTATTATTATTATTATTATTATTATTATTATTACGATCAAAATAATAAACAATATTTTCCATTATCCGTTTAATAAAAAGCTAAACAAATAAACAAAATTAATAATCGGTTTGGACTGATTAACTCGGTTTTAATAAATTTTATTTTGGCTTTTTAAAATATTATTCAGTCTTCGTGGCTTAAAGATTATCGTTTTCACTTGTAAACCAAAAATTGATGGATCAGTTCGAACTGTTGCCGTTTTTTTAAAATAAATATTTCATTGTCTTCTTTAGGACATTCAGCATAGAAGAGAAAATTACAATCATAATTAGGAAAAATAATGTATTTTAAAAAATAATCATATAAAATAGTGAATTCACTTCAGTATTTATAGATTGAACCTATTATTTATTTTTCCTTCGAATCTCTGATCTCCATGAACGTACATCGATGCGAGGATATTCAGTATTAGTAATGTTCTATTATTTAAAAAATTCATTAGTTACAGACCACTGTACTATGAATACCTTACTTTCAATGTTTTAATTGCTGGCCGCTATGTTTCGTTTTTACCGTTTAAATATCTCTAATAGATTTCAAGACGATATGTTTAGTCACACAGAAGAGTCGTAAAACGACGAAACAGCAGCATGTAGATTACTATTTTTTATATGCGCTCCTCTGTCAGTTGAGCTCATATGAACGGACATGTTGATTTCCACCTAACGAACTAATAGATGCGTGAAGATATTTAAAAAATATGAAGATTTATTTTCTTTTGGAGGGTGGGGACTCTTTTAAAACTAAATTTCCCTCAGTATTTTCTTTAATTTTCTATTTTGGAGCGGTTATCAAGATCCCTAAGATGTGATCCCCTCATATCGAACATTATTTCTCGTTCTCATATAACATTCGACGCTACTTGTTTTTTTTTCTTTTTCTATTGAATAAACGCTTTAAAATAAATTTAACCACTAACAACTTAACCGATAGGTAGAAAAATCGAATTTGCCCTTTCAAAACAGCGATAAATAAGTATAAATATTTAAAAAATATTATACGCTCTGTAGTCTCGTTTTTGAATTGAATAAACGCTTTAAAATAAGTGAACTTAACAACTTTGCCAATTAGGTAGAAAACGAACACTTAGAAAATCGATTTTATCTTTTTTAAAACAACAGTAAACAAGTAAAAAAATGTTTTTAATATTGGGGTATAGTCTCTTTTAAAAATAATATCTCCTTCAATAAAGGTTATAAAATGTGTTTTCAATCGATAATTATTCAATAATGGACGATTTTTCCTACCTAGCAAAAAATGGACGAGTTTTCGATGGAGGATGTTTTCTAATTAATCTGTGCTTCCACCAAACAATTTAATAATAATAATAAATCTTTATATCGTGAAGCTTGAATTAAACCTGGAAAAAATATTTAAAAATAGCACGATGGTAAAAATGCACAAGCAACAAAATTATTTATTAGTTAATTACAATTTTTATATTTCTAGTGTTTAGGCATTCAATTTTCGGTAATGTCTAAGATCAGTGTTTGGAAAAATCAAACTATTGGAAGTGGATACGGTTGATTATGGAACGAGTCACGGAGTAAAGACACGAAAAACGAAACCATATATTTATTTTTAAAAATACTTTAGTTTTAACACTTCCTGTGTTATCACGAAACAAAAAAAAAGACTTTTAAACAAAAATATTACTTCTTGTATTATCAGATAGTAAAACAAATATTTTATTTCCAAAATTAATTTAGTTTTAACAATTGTTTTACGACGAAACAAAAAAACAATTATTCAATTATATAAATTATATATTATAAAGTTTTATTTAATTATACAAATTATATATATTTAAAAGATAAGTTTTTAGTATTTTATTCAATATAAAATGTTTATCTGGTTTGAAAAAAGAGTAATGTTGAATACTGCCGGAAAACAAGAAAAGATTGCCGCGATAACTTTGAAGACTCGATAATGTTATCATGACATTTATTGGTCGGGTTTCTATCACCATTTTGTTTTATTTCTTTTTTTGAAGTGATTATCTAATCTGCAAAGATATCGCGGCCATCTTTTCTTGTTCTCTGGCAGCGTTCAACATTACTCGTTTTTCGAACCTAATGAACATTTTACATTAAATAAAAACACTAAAAACTTATTCAGTTAGGTAGAAAAGCAACTTATCTCGCCTTCGATAACATTTATTTGTTACATATTTGTTGTTTGTTTTTTTTTTTTTTTACTTTTTATTTTTTTAACTTTTCTAATCTTTGTGTACAGTAAAACAAACCATTACAAAGTTTCTTTAATATATTTTTTGTTTCGTCGTGAAACAATTGTTAAAACTAAATTAATTTTTAAAAAATAAAATATGTTTTATTATTTGCTAATACAAGAAGTGTTCTTTTTGTTGTTGCTGTTGTTGTTGCTGTTGTTGTTGTTGTTGTTTAAAAGTAATGTTTTATGTTTCGTAAGAAGTGTTAAAGCTAACGTTTATATTTTTTAATATTAACATATATTTTCATTTTTATATATTCATATCCTTATTTAAGAAAGTTAATGTAATCACAAAGCATATAACGAATGCCTAAATTAAGTCTATAGTAAAAAATAATTCATGATGTTGAAGAAAAGTATCAACATTTCAAGAAGAAAAGTATCAGCATTTTAAGAAGAAAAGTATCACCATTTCAAGAAGAAAAGTATCACCATTTCAAGAAGAAAAGTATCACCGTTTCAAGAAGAAAAGTATCACCATTTAAAGAAGAAAAGTATCACCATTTCAAAAAGAACAGTATCACCATTTCAAGCAAAAATGTATCACCATTTCAAGAAGAAAAGTATCACCATTTCAAGAAGAAAAGTATCACATTTTAAAGAAGAAAAGTATCACCATTTCAAGAAGAAAAGTATCACCATTTCAAAAAGAAAAGGATCACCATTTCAAGAAGAAAAGTATCACCATTTCAAGAAGTAAAAGTATCACCATTTCAAGAAGAAAAGTATCACAATTTAAAGAAGAAAAGTATAACCATTTAAAAAAGAACAGTATCACCATTTCAAGAAGAAATGTATCACAATTTCAAGAAGAAAAGTATCACCATTTCAAGAAGAAAAGTATCAACATTTCAAGAAGAATAGATCACCATTTCAAGAAGAAAGGTATCACCATTTCAAGAAGAAAAGTATCACCATTAAAAAAAGAAAAGTATCACCATTTAAAAAAGAACAGTATCACCATTTCAAGAAGAAAAGTATCACAATTTCAAGA
Organism: Euprymna scolopes; assembly: GCF_053919585.1. Classification (NCBI taxonomy): domain Eukaryota; kingdom Metazoa; phylum Mollusca; class Cephalopoda; order Sepiida; family Sepiolidae; genus Euprymna; species Euprymna scolopes. The sequence goes on along the minus strand of NC_136493.1, from coordinate 71,571,619 downwards.
AGAAAAGTATCACCATTTCAAGAAGAAAAGTATCACCATTTCAAGAAGACAATTATCAACATTTAAAGAAGAAAAGTATCACCATTTCAAGAAGAAATGTATCACCATTTAAAAAAGAAAAGTATCACCATTTCAAGAAGAAAGGTATCACCATTTCAAGAAGAAAAGTATCACCATTTCAAGAAGAAAAGTATCACCATTTCAAGAAGAAAAGTATCACCATTTCAAGAAGAAAAGTATGACAATTTAAAGAAAAAAAGTAAAACCATTTCAAGAAGAAAAGTATCACCATTTCAAGAAGAAAAGTATAACCATTTCAAGAAGAAAATTATGACTATTTAAAGAAGAAAAGTATCACCATTTAAAAAAGAACAGTATCACCATTTAAAGAAGAATTGTATCACCATTTCAAGAAGAAAAGTTGCTACCATTTCAAGAAGAAAAGTATCACATTTTCAAGAAGAAAAGTATCACCATTTAAAGAAAAAAAGTATCCCCATTTCAAAAAGAAAAGACTCACGATTTAACGAAGAAAAGTATCACCATTTCAAGAAGAGAAGTATCACCATTTCAAGAAGAAAGTATCACGATTTAAAGAAGAAAAGTATCACCATTTAAAAAAGAACAGTATCAACATTTCAAGAAGAAATGTATCACCATTGCAAGAAGAAAAGTATCACCATTTCAAGAAACTATTATCACCATTTCAAGAAGCAAATTATCACCATTTAAAAACAAAAAAATCACCATAAAAAAACGAACAGTATCACCATTTCAACAAGAAATGTATCACCATTTCAAGAAGAAAAGTGTCACCATTTCAAGAAGAAAAGTATCACCATTTAAAAAAGAAAAGTATCACCATTTCAAGAAGAAAAGTATCACCATTTCAAGAAGAAAAGTATCACCATTTCAAGAAGAAATGTATCACCATTTCAAGAAGAAAAGTATCACCATTATAAGAAGAAAAGTATCACCTTATAAAAAAGAACAGTATCACCATTTAAAGAAGAAAAGTATCACCATTAAAAAAAGAACAGTATCACAATTTCAAGAAGAAATGTATCACCATTTCAAGAAGAAAAGTATCAGCATTTCAAGAAGAAAAGTATCACCATTTCAAGAAAAAAAGTATCACCATTTCAAGAAGAAAAGTATCACCCTTTATAGAAGAAAACTATTACCATTTCAAGCAGAAATGTATCACCATTTCAAGACGAAAAGTATCCCAATTTGAAGAAGAAAAGTATCACCATTGAAAGAAAAAAAGTATCACCATTTCAAGAAGAAAAGTATCACCATTTCAAGGGGAAAAGTATCACAATTTAAAGAAGAAAAGTATTACCATTTAAAAAAGAAGAGTATCAACATTTCAAGAAGAAAAGTATCACCATTTCAAGAAGAAAAGTATCACCATTTAAAAAAGAAAAGTATCACCATTTAAAAAAGAACAGTATCACCATTTCAAGAAGAAAAGAATCACCATTTCAAGAAGAAAAGTATCACCATTTCAAGAAGAAAATTATCAACATTTAAAGAAGAAAAGTATCACCATTTCAAGAAGAAATGTATCACCATTTAAAAAAGAACAGTATCACCATTTCAAGAAGAAAGGTATCACCATTTCAAGAAGAAAAGTATCACCATTTCAAGAAGAAAAGTATCACCAATTTAAGAAGAAAAGTATCAACATTTCAAGAAGAAAAGTATGACCATTTCAAGAAAAATAGTATCACCATTTCAAGAAGAAAAGTATCACCATTTCAAGAAGAAAAGTATCACCATTTCAAAAAGAACAGTATCACCATTTCAAGAAGAAAATTATCAACATTTCAAGAAGAAAGTATCACCATTTCAAGAAGAAAAGTATCACCCTTTAAAAAAGCAAAGAATCACCATTTCAAGAAGAAAAGTATCACCATTTCAAGAAGAAAAGTATCACCATTTCAAGAAGAAAAGTATCACTATTTCAAGAAGAAAAGTATCAACATTTCAAGAAGAAAAGTATCACCATTTCAAGAAAAAAAGTATCACCATTTTAAGAAGAACAGTATCACCATTTCAAGAAGAAAAGTATCACCATTTCAAGAAGAAAAGTATCACTATTTAAAGAAGAAAAGTATCACCATTTAAAATAGAACAGTATCACCATTTCAAGAAGAAATGTATCACCATTTCAAGAAGAAAAGTATCACCATTTCAAGAAGAAAAGTATCACCATTTCAAGAAGAAAAGTATAACCATTTCAAGAAGAAAAGTATCACTATTTCAAGAAGAAACGTATAACTATTTCAAGACGAAAAGTATCCCAATTTCAAGAAGAAAAGTATCACCATTTCAAGAAGAAAAGTATCACCATTTAAAGAAGAAAAGTATCAGCATTTCAAGAAGAAAAGTATCAAAATTTAAAGAAGAAAAGTATAACCATTTAAAAAAGAACAGTATCACCATTTCAAGAAGAAATGTATCACCATTTCAAGAAGAAAAGTATCACCATTTCAAGAAGAAAAGTATCAACATTTCAAGAAGAAAAGTATCACCATTTCAAGAAGAAAAGTATCACCATTTCAAGAAAAAAAGTATCACCATTAAAAAAAGAAAAGTATCACCATTTAAAAAAGAACAGTATCACCATTTCAAGAAGAAAAGTATCACCATTTCAAGAAGAAAAGTATCACCATTTCAAGAAGAAAAGTATCACCATTTCAAGAAGAAAATTATCAACATTTAAAGAAGAAAAGTATCACCATTTCAAGAAGAAATGTATCACCATTTAAAAAAGAAAAGTATCACCATTTCAAGAAGAAAGGTATCACCATTTCAAGAAGAAAAGTATCACCATTTCAAGAAGAAAAGTATCACCATTTCAAGAAGAAAAGTATCACCATTTCAAGAAGAAAAGTATGACAATTTCAAGAAAAAAAGTATCACCATTTCAAGAAGAAAAGTATCACCATTTCAAGAAGAAAAGTATCACCATTTCAAGAAGAAAATTATCACTATTTAAAGAAGAAAAGTATCACCATTTAAAAAAGAACAGTATCACCATTTCAAGAAGAAATGTATCACCATTTCACGAAGAAAACTATCACCATTTCAAGAAGAAAAGTATCACCATTTCAAGAAGAAAAGTATCACCATTTCAAGAAGAAAAGTATCACCATTTCAAGAAGAAAAGTATCACCATTTCAAGAAGAAAAGTATCACCATTTAAAGAAGAAAAGTATCACTATTTAAAAAAGAACAGTATCACCATTTCAAGAAGAAATGTATCACCATTTCAAGAAGAAAAGTATCACCATTTCAAGAACAAAAGTATCACATTTTCAAGAAAAAAAATATCACCATTTAAAGAAAAAAAGTATCCCCATTTCAAAAAGAAAAGTATCACGATTTAACGAAGAAAAGTATCACCATTTCAAGAAGAAAAGTATCACCATTTCAAGAAGAAAGTATCACGATTTAAAGAAGAAAAGTATCACCATTTAAAAAAGAACAGTATCAACATTTCAAGAAGAAATGTATCACCATTGCAAGAGGAAAAGTATCACCATTTCAAGAAACTATTATCACCATTTCAAGAAGAAAAGTATCACCATTTACGAAAGGAAAGTATCACCATTTCACGAAGAAAAGTATCACCATTTCCAGAAGAAATGTATCACACTTTCAAGAAGAAAAGTATCACCCTTTCAAGAAGAAAAGTATCACATTTTCAAGAAGAAACGTAACACCATTTTAAGAAGAAAAGTATCACCATTTAAAAAACAAAAGTATCACCATTTCAAGAAGAAAAGTATAACTATTTCAAGAAGAAACGTATCAACATTTCAAGAACAAAAGTATCACTATTTCAAAAAGAAAAGTATCACCATTTCAAGAAGAAAAATATAACCATTTCAACAAGAAAAGTATCACCCTTTAAAGAAAAAAAGTATCACCATTTTAAGAAGAAAAGTATCACCATTTAAAGAAGAAAAGTATCACCATTTCAAGAAGAAAGTATCACGATTTAAAGAAGAAAAGTATCACCATTTAAAAAAGAACAGTATCACCATTTCAAGAAGACATGTATCACCATTGCAAGAAGAAAAGTATCACCATTTCAAGAAAATATTATCACCATTTCAAGAAGAATAGTATCACCATTTCAAGAAGAAAAGTATAACCATTTCAAGAAGAAAAGTATCACAATTTCAAGAAGAAAGTATCACATTTTAAAGAAGAATAGTATCACAATTTAAAGAAGAAAAGTATCGCCATTTAAAGAAGAAAAGTATCACAATTTCAAGAAGAAATGTATCACCATTTACAGAAGAAAAGTATCACCATTTCAAGAAGAAAAGTATCACCATTTCAAGAAGAAAAGTATCAACATTTCAAAGAACAAAAGTATCAGTATTTTAAGAAGAAAATTATCACCATTTCAAGAAGAAAAGTATCACCATTTCAAGAAGAAAAGTATCACCGTTTCAAGAAGAAAAATATCACAATTTAAAGAAGAAAAGTATCACCATTTCAAAAAGAACAGTATCACCATTTAAAGAAAAAATGTATCACCATTTCAAGAAGAAAAGTTTCACCATTTCAAGAAGAAAAGTATCACATTTTAAAGAAGAAAAGTATCACCATTTCAAGAAGAAAAGTATCACCATTTCAAAAAGAAAAGTATATCCATTTAAAGAAGAAAAGTATCACCATTTAAAAAAGAACAGTATCACCATTTAAAGCAGAAATGTATCAACATTTCAAGAAGAAAAGTATCACCATTTCAAGAAGAAAAGTATCACCATTTCAAGAAGAAAAGTATCACCATTTCAAATAGAAATGTATCACCATTTCAAGAAGAAAAGTATCACCATTTAAAATAGAAGAGTATCACCATTTCAAGAAGAAAAGTATCAACATGTAAAGAAGAAAAGTATCACCATTTCAAGAAGAAAAGTATCACCATTTAAAGAAGAAAAGTATCACCATTTCAAGAAGAAAAGTATCACCATTTAAAGAAGAAAAGTATCACTATTTCAAAAAGTACAGTATAACCATTTCAAGAAGAAATATATCACAATTTCAAGAAGAAAAGTATCACCATTTCAAGAAGAAAAGTATCACCATTTCAAGAAGAAAGTATCACAAATTCAACCAGAAAAGTATCACCATTTCAAGAAGAAAATTATCACCATTTAAAAAAAAAATATCACCATAAAAAACCGAACAGTATAACCATTTCAACAAGAAATGTATCACCGTTTCAAGAAGAAAAGTATCACAATTTAAAGAAAAAAAGTATCACCATTTAAAGAAGAAAAGTATCACCATTTCAAGAAGAAAAGTATCACCATTTCAAGAAGAAAAGTATCACCATTTCAAGAAGAAAAGTATCACTATTGCAAAAAGAAAAGTATCACCATTTCAAGAAGAAAAGTATTACGGTTTCAAGAAGAACAGTATCACCATTTAAAGAAGAAAAGTATCACCATTTAAAAAAGAAAAGTATCACCATTTCAAGAAGAAATGTATCACCATTTAAAGAAGAAAAGTATCACCATTTAAAGAAGAAAAGTATCACCATTTCAAGAAGAAAAGTATCACTATTTCAAGAAGAAAAGTATCACCATTTATATAAGAAAAGTATTACCATTTCAAGCAGAAATGTATCACCATTTCTAGACGAAAAGTATCCCAATTTCAAGAGGAAAAGTATCACCATTTCAAGAAGCAAAGTATCACCATTTAAAGAAGAAAAGTATCACCATTTCAAGAAGAAAAGTATAACAATTTTAAGAAAAAAAGTATAACCATTTAAAAAAGTACAGTATCACCATTTCAAGAAGAAATGTATCACTATTTCAAGAAGAAAAGTATCACCATTTCAAGAAGAAAAGTATCAACATTTAAAGAAGTAAAGTATCACCATTTCAAGAAGAAAAGTATCACCATTTCAAGAAGAAAGGTATCACCATATAAAGAAGAAAAGTATCACAATTTAAAAAAGAACAGTATCACCATTTCAAGAAGAAAAGTATCACTGTTTTAAGAAGAAAAGTATCACCATTTCAAGAAGAAAAGTATCACCATTTCAAGAAGAAAATTATCAACATTTAAAGAAGAAAAGTATCACCATTTCAAGAAGAAAAGTATCACCATTTAAAAAAGAAAAGTATCACCATTTCAAGAAGAAAAGTATCACCATTTCAAGAAGAAAAGTATCACCATTTAAGAAGAAAAGTATCACCATTTCAAGAAGAAAAGTATCACCATTTAAAACAGAACAGTATCACCATTTCAAGAAGAAATGTTTCACACTTTCAAGAAGAAAAGTATCACCATTTCAAGAAGAAAAGTATCACCATTTCAAGAAGAAATGTATCACCATTTCAAGAAGAAAAGTATCACCATTTAAAGAAGAAAAGTATCACCATTTAAAAAAGAACAGTATCACCATTTCAAGAAAAAAAGGTATCACCATTTCAAGAAGAAAAGTATCACCATTTCAAGAAGAAAAGTATCACCATTTCAAAAAGAAAAGTATCACCATTTCAAGAAGAAAAGTATCACCATTTCAAGAAGAAAAGTATCACCATTTCAAGAAGAAAAGTATCACCATTTAAAAAAGAAAAGTATATCCATTTAAAGAAGAAAAGTATCACTATTTAAAAAAGAAGAGTATCACCATTTAAAGCAGAAATGTATCAACATTTCAAGAAGAAAAGTATCAACATGTAAAGAAGAAAAGTATCAACATTTCAAAAAGAAAAGTATCACCATTTCAAGAAGAAAAGTTTCACCATTTAAAGAAGAAAAGTATCACCATTTCAAGAAGAAAAGTATCACCATTTCAAGAAGAAAAGTATCACCATTTAAAGAAGAAAAGTATCACTATTTCAAAAAGAACAGTATCACCATTTCAAGAAGAAATGTATCACCATTTCAAGAAGAAAAGTATCACCATTTCAAGAAGAAATGTATCACCATTTCAAGAAGAAAAGTATCACTATTTCAAGAAGAAAAGTATCACCATTTAAGAAGAAAAGTATCACCATTTCAAGAAGAAAAGTATCACCATTTAAACAAGAAAAGTATCACCATTTAAAAAAGAACAGTATACCCATTTCAAGAAAAATGTATCATCATTTCAAGAAGAAAAGTATCACCATTTAAAGAAGAAAAGTATCACCATTTCAAGAAGAAAAGTATCACCATTTCAAGAAGAAAAGTATCACCATTTCAAGAAGAAAAGTATCACCATTTCAAGAAGAAAAGTATCACCATTTAAGAAGAACAGTATCACCATTTCAAAAAGAACACTATCATTATTTCAAGAAAAAATGTATCACCATTTCAAGAAGAAAAGTATCACCATTTAATGAAGAAAAGTATCAACATTTCAAGAAGAAAAGTATCACCATTTCAAGAAGAAAAGTATCACCATTTAAAAAAGAAAAGTATATCCATTTATAAAAGAAAAGTATCACCATTTAAAAAAGAACAGTATCACCATTTAAAGCAGAAATGTATCAACATTTCAAGAAGAAAAGTATCACCATTTCAAGAAGAAAAGTATCACCATTTAAAAAAGAACAGTATCACCATTTCAAGAAAAAAAGGTATCACCATTTCAAGAAGAAAAGTATCACCATTTCAAAAAGAAAAGTATCACCATTTCAAAAAGAAAAGTATCACCATTTCAAGAAGAAAAGTATAACCATTTAAAAAAGAACAGTATCACCATTTCAAGAAGAAAAGTATCACCATTTAAAGCAGAAAAGTATCACCATTTCAAGAAGAAAAGTATAACCATTTAAAAAAGAAATGTATTACCATATAAAGAAGAAAAGTATCACCATTTAAAAAAGAAAAGTATCACCATTTCAAGAAGATAGATATAACCATTTCAAGAAGAAAAGTATCACCATTTCAAGAAGAAAAGTATAACCATTTCAAGAAGAAAAGTATCACCATTTAAAGAAGAAATGTATCACCATTTCAAGAAAAAAAGTATCACTATTTCAAGAAGAAAAGTATCATCATTTCAAGAAGAAAAGTATCACCATTTCAAGAAGAAAATTATCACTATTTAAAGAAGAACAGTATCACCATTTAAAAAAGAACAGTATCACCATTTCAAGAAGAAAAGTATCACCATTTAAAGAAGAAAAGTATCACCATTTCAAGAAGAAAAGTATCACCATTTCAAGAAGAAAAGTATCACTATTTCAAGAAGAAAAGTATCACCATTTAAGAAGAAAAGTATCACCATTTCAAGAAGAAAAGTATCACCATTTAAACAAGAAAAGTATCACCATTTAAAAACGAACAGTATACCCATTTCAAGAAAAATGTATCATCATTTCAAGAAGAAAAGTATCACCATTTAAAGAAGAAAAGTATCACCATTTCAAGAAGACAAGTATCAACATTTCAAGAAGAAAAGTATCACCATTTCAAGAAGAAAAGTATCACCATTTCAAGAAGAAAAGTATCACCATTTCAAGAAGAAAAGTATCACCATTTCAAGACAGAAAATTATCACCGTTTCAAGAAGAAAAGTATCACCATTTACAGAGGAAAAGTATCACCACTTAAAAAAGAACAGTATCACAATTTCAAGAAGAAAAGTATAAACATTTCAAAAAGAAAAGTATCACCATTTCAAGAAGAAAAGTATCACCATTTCCAGAAGAAATGTATCACACTTTCAAGAAGAAAAGTATCACCCTTTCAAGAAGAAAAGTATCACATTTTCAAGAAGAAACATATCACCATTTCAAGAAGAAAAGTATCACCATTTAAAAAACAAAAGTATCACCATTTCAAGAAGAAAGGTATCACCATTTCAAGAAGAAACGTATCACCATTTCAAGAAAAAAAGTATCACTATTTCAAAAAGAAAAGTATCACCATTTCAAGAAGAAAAATATCACCATTTCAAGAAGAAAATTATCACCCTTTAAAGAAAAAAAGTATCACCATTTTAAGAAGAAAAGTATCACCATTTCAAGAAGAAAAGTATCACCATTTCAAGAAGAAAGTATCACGATTTTAAGAAGATAAGTATCACCATTTAAAAAAGAACAGTATCCCAATTTCAAGAGGAAAAGTATCACCATTTCAAGAAGAAAAGTATCACCATTTCAAGAAGAAAAGTATCACCATTTCAAGAAGAAATGTATAACAATTTTAAGAAGAAAAGTATCACCATTTAAAAAAGAACAGTATAACCATTACAAGAAGAAATGTATCACAATTCAAGAAGAAAAGTATCACCATTTCAAGAAGAAAAGTATCAACATTTCAAGAAGAAAAGTATCACCATTTCAAGAAGAAAAGTATCACCATTTCAAGAAGAAAAGTATCACCATTTAAAGAAGAAAAGTATCACCATTTAAAGAAGAAAAGTATCACCATTTCAAGAAGAAAAGTATCACTGTTTCAAGAAGAAAAGTATCACCATTTTAAGAAGAAAAGTATCAACATTTCAAGAAGAAAATTGTCAACATTTCAAGAAGAAATGTATAACCATTTCAAGAAGAAAAGTATCACCATTTAAAAAAGAAAAATATCACCATTTCAAGAAGAAAAGTATCACCATTTCAAGAAGAAAAGTATCACCATTTCAAGAAGAAAAGTATCACCATTTAAAAAAGAACAGTATCACCATTTCAAGAAGAAATGTATCACACTTTCAAGAAGAAAAGTATCACCATTTCAAGAAGAAAAGTATCACCATTTCAAGAAGAAAAGTATAACCATTTCAAGAAGAAAAGTATCACCATTTAAAGAAGAAAAGTATCACCATTTAAAAAAGAAAAGTATCACCATTTCAAGAAAAAAAGTATCACCACTTCAAGAAGAAAAGTATCACCATTTCAAGAAGAAAAGTATCACCATTTCAAGATGAAAAGTATCACCATTTCAAGAAGAAATGTATCACCATTTTAAAAAGAAAAGTATTACCATTTAAAGAAGAAAAGTATCACCATTTAAAAAAGAAAAGTATAACCATTTCAAGAAAAAAAGTATCATCATTTAAAACAGAAAAGTATTACCATATAAAGAAGAAAAGTATCACCATTTAAAAAAGAAAAGTATTACCCTATAAAGAAGAAAAGTATCACCATTTAAAAAAGAAAAGTATTACCATTTAAAAAAGAAAAGTATAACCATTTAAAAAAGAAAAGTATTACAATTAAAAGAAGAAATGTATCACCATTTCAAGAAGAACAGTATCACAATTTCAAGAAGAAAAGTATCACCATTTCAAGAAGAAAAGTATCACCATTTCAAGAAGAAAAGTATCACTATTTCAAGAAGAAAAGTATCACCATTTCAAGAAGAAAAGTATCATTATGTAAAGAAGAAAAGTATCACCATTTAAAAAAGAAAAGTATCACCATTTAAAAAAGAAAAGTATCACCATTTCAAGAAGAAAAGTATCACTGTTTAAAAAAGAAAAGTATTACTATTTAAAGAAGAAAAGTATCACCATTTAAAAAAGAAAAGTATAACTATTTCAAGAAGAAAAGTATCACCATTTAAAAAAGAACAATATTACCATTTCAAGAAGAAAAGTATCACCATTTAAAAAAGAAAAGTATTACCATTTAAAGAAGAAAAGTATCACCATTTAAAAAAGAAAAGTATCATCATTTAAAAAAGAAAAGTATTACCATTTTAAAAAGAAAAGTATCACCATTTAAAAAAGAAAAGTATTACCATTTAAAGAAGAAATGTATCACCATTTAAAAAAGACAAGTATTACCATTTAAGGAAGAAAAGTATCACCGTTTAAAAAAGAACAATATAACCATTTAAAGAAGAAAAGTATCACCATTTACAAAAGAAAAGTATTACCATTTAAAGAAGAAAAGTATCACCATTTATAAAAGAAAAGTATTTCCATTTCAAGAAGAAATGGATCAAAATTTCAAGAAGAAAAGTATTACCATTTAAAGAAGAAAATTATCAACATTTCAGAAGAAAAGTATCAACATTTCAAGAAGACAAGTATCAACATTTCAAGCACAAAAGTTTAACAATTTCAGGAAGAAAATTTATAAACATTTCAAGCAGAAAAGTTTAACAATTTCAAGAAGAAAAGTATCAACATTTCAAGAAGAAAAGTTTAACAATTTCAAGAAGAAAAGTATCAACATTTCAAGCAGAAAAGCTACACGATTTAAAGAAGAAAAGTATCACCGTTTCAAGAAGAAAAGTGTCACCATTTCAAGAAGAAGAGTATTACAATTTCAAGAAGAAATGTATCACCATTTCAAGCAGAAAAGTATCACCATATAAAAAAGAAAAGTATCACCAGTTAAAAAAGAAAAGTATCACCATTTCAAGAAGAAATGTATCACCATTTCAAGAAGAAAAGTATCACCATTTCAAGAAGAAAATTATCACCATTTCAAGAAGAAAAATATTACCATTTCAAGAAGAAAAGTATCACCATTTAAAAAAGAAAAGTATCACCATTTAAAGAAGAAAAGTATCACCATTTCAAGAAGAAAAGTATCTCCATTTCAAGAAGATAAGTATCACCATATAAAAAAGAAAAGTATACCCATTTAAAGAAGAAAATTATCACTATTTAAAAAAGAAAAGTATTACCATTTAAAAAAGAAAAGTATCACCATTTAGAAAAGAAATGTATCACCATTTAAAAAAGAAAAGTATTACCATTTAAACAAGAAAAGTATCACCATTTAAAAAAGAAAAGTATCACCATTTCAAGAAGAAAAGTATCACCATTTCAAGAAGAAAAGTATCTCCGTTTCAAGAAGAAAAGTATAACCATATAAAAAAGAAAAGTATACCCATTTAAAGAAGAAAATTATCACTATTTAAAAAAGAAAAGTATTACCATTTAAAAAAGAAAAGTATCACCATTTAGAAAAGAAATGTATCACTATTTAAAAAAGAAAAGTAGTACCATTTAAAGAAGAAAAGTATCACCATTTAAAAAAGAAAAGTATCACGATTTCAAGAAGAAAAGTATCAGCGTTTCAAGAAGAAAAGTATCACCATTTAAAGAAGAAAAGTATCACCATTTAAAAAAGAAAAGTATTAACATTAAAAAAAAAAAGTATGACCATTTAAAGAAGAAAAGTATCCCCATTTTAAAAAGAAAAGTATTACCATTTAAAAAAGAAAAGTATCACCATTTTAAAAAGAAAAGTATTACAATTTAAAAAAGAAAAGTATCACCATTTAAAGAAGAAAAGTATCACCATTTAAAAAAGAAAAGTATTACCATTCAAAAAAGAAAAGTATTACCATTTAAAAAAGAAAAGTATTACCATTTAAAGAAGAAAAGTATTACCATTTAAAAAAGAAAAGTATCACCATTTCAAGGAGAAAAGTATCACCATTTAAAAAAGAACAGTATTACCATTTAAAGAAGAAAAGTATCACCATTTAAAAAAGAAAAGTATTACCATTTAAAGAAGAAAAGTATCACCATTTCAAGAAGAAAAGTATTACGATTTAAAGAAGAAAAGTATCACCATTTAAAGAAGAAAAGTATTACCATTTAAAAAAGAAAAGTATCACCATTTCAAGAAGACAAGTATCAGCATTTCAAGAAGACAAGTATCACCATTTCAAGAAGAAAATTATAACAATTTCAAGAAGAAAAGTATCACCATTTAAAGAAGAAAAGTATCACCATTTAAAAAAAACAGTATCACCATTTCAAGACGAAAAGTATCACCATTTAAAGAAGAAAAATATCAACATTTCAAGAAGAAAAGTATCAACATTTCAAGAAGAAAAGTATCACAATTTCAAGAAGAAAAGTATCACCATTTCAAGAAGAAAAGTATCACCATTTAAAGAAGAAAAGTATAACCATTTCAAGAAGAAAAGTATCACCATTTAAAGAAGCAAAGTATCACCATTTCAAGAAGAAAAGTATCACCATTTAAAGAAGAAATGTATCACCATTTCAAGAAGAAAAGTATCACCATTTAAAGAAGAAAAGTATCACCATTTAAAAATGAAAATTATTACCATTTAAAGAAGAAAAGTATCACCATTTAAAAAAGAAAAGTATTACCATTTAAAAAAGAAAAGTATTGCCATTTAAAGAAGAAAAGTATCACCATTTAAAAAAGAAAAGTATTACCATTTACAGAAGAAAAGTATTACCATTTCAAGAAGAAAAGTATCTCCATTTCAAGAAGAAAAGTATAACCATTTAAAAAAGAAAAGTATTACCATTTAAAGAAGAAAAGTATCACCATTTAAAAAAGAAAAGTATTACCATTTAAAGAAGAAAAGTATCACCATTTAAAAAAGAAAATTATCATCATTTAAAAAAGAAAAGTATTACCATTTAAAAAAGAAAAGTATAACCATTTAAAAAAGAAAAGTATTACAATTTAAAGAAGAAATGTATCACCATTTAAAAAAGAAAAGTATTACCATTTAAAGAAGAAAAGTATCACCATTTAAAAAAGAAAAGTATCACCATTTATAAAAGAAAAGTATTATCATTTCAAGAAGAAATGGATCACAATTTCAAGAAGAAAAGTATCACCATTTCAAGAAGAAAAGAATCAACATTTCAAGCACAAAAGTTTAACAATTTCAGGAAGAAAAGTATCAACATTTCAAGCAGAAAAGTTTAACAATTTCAAGAAAAAAAGTATCAACATTTCAAGAAGAAAAGTTTAACAATTTTAAGAAGAAAAGTATCAACATTTCAAGCAGAAAAGCTTCACGATTTAAAGAAGAAAAGTATCACCGTTTCAAGAAGAAACGTATCACCATTTCAAGAAGAAAAGTATCACAATTTCAAGAAGAAATGTATCACCATTTAAAGAAGAAAAGTATCACCATTTAAAAAAGAAAAGTATCACCATTTAAAAAAGAAAAATATTACCATTTCAAGAAAAAATGTATAACCATTTCAAGAAGAAAAGTATTACCATTTCAAGAAGAAAATTATCAACATTTCAAGAAGAAAAGTATTACCATTTCGAGGAGAAAAGTATCACCATCTTAAAAAGAAAAGTATTACCATTTCAAGAAGAAAAGTATTACCATTTCAAGAAGAAAAGTATCTCCATTTCAAGAAGAAAAGTATCACCATTTAAAAAAGTAAAGTGTTACCATTTAAAGAAGAAAATTATCACCATTTAAAATAGAAAAGTATTACCATTTAAAAAAGAAAAGTATCACCATTTAAAAAAGAAATGTATCACCATTTAAAAAAGAAAAGTATTACCATTTAAAAAAGAAAAGTATTACAATTTGAAGAAGAAAAGTATCACCATTAAAAAAAAAAAAGTATCACCATTTCAAGAAGAAATGTATCACACTTTCAAGAAGAAAAGTATCACCATTTAAAGAAGAAAAGTATCACCATTTAAAAAAGAAAAGTATTACCATTTAAAAAAGAAAAGTATGACAACTTAAAGAGGAAAAGTATCCCCATTTAAAAAAGAAAATTATTACCATTTAAAAAAGAAAAGTATCACCATTTACAAAAGAAAATTATTACAATTTAAAAAGGAAAAGAATCACCATTAAAAGAAGAAAAGTATCCCCATTTAAAAAAGAAAAGTATTACCATTAAAAAAAGAAAAGTATAACCATTTAAAAAAGAAAAGTATAACCATTTAAAAAAGAAAAGTATCACCATTTAAAGAAGAAAAGTATTACCATTTAAAAAAGAAAAGTGTCACCATTTAAAAAAGAATAGTATCACCATTTAAAAAAGAAAAGTATTACCATGTAAAAAAGAAAAGTATCACCGTTTCAAGAAGAAAAGTATCACCATTATAAGAAGAAAAGTATCACCATTTAAAAAAGAAAAGTATTACCATTTAAAAAAGAAAAGTATCACCATTTAAAAAAGAAAAGTATCAGCATTTCAAGAAAAACAGTATTACCATTTAAAAAAGAAAAGTATCACCATTTCAAGAAGAAAAGTATCACCATTTAAAAAAGGAATGTATCACCATTTATAAAAGAAAAGTATTACCATTTCAAGAAGAAATGGATCAAAATTTCAAGAAGAAAAGTATTACCATTTCAAGAAGAAAATTATCAACATTTCAAGAAGAACAGGATATACATTTAAAGAAGAAAAGTATCTACATTTCATGAAGAAAAGTCTCACCATTTCAAGAAGAAATGTATCACAAATTTCAAGAAGAAAAGTATCACTATTTCAAGAAGAAAAGTATCATCATTTAAAAAAGAAAAGTATTACCATTTAAAGGAGAAAGGTATCACCATTTAAAGAAGAAAAGTATCACCATTTCAAGAAGAAAAGTATCAACATTTAAAAAAGAAAAGTATTACCATTTAAAGAAGAAAAGTATCACCATTTAAAAAAGAAAAGTATCACCATTTAAAAAAGAAAACTATTACCATTTAAAGAAAAAAAGTATCACCATTTTAAAAAAAAGCATCACCATTTAAAGAAGAAAAGTATCACCATCTAAAGAAGAAAACTATCACCATTTAAAAAAAAAAAGTATCACCATTTAAAGAAGAAAAGTATCAACATTTCAAAAAGAAAAGTATCACCATTTAAAAAAGAAAAGTATTACCATTTCAAGAAGAAAAGTATCACCATTTAAAAAAGAAAAGTATTACCATTTAAAGAAGAAAAGTATCACCATTTGAAAAAGAAAAGTATCATCATTTAAGGTGAAAAGTATTACAATTTAAAAAAGAAAAGTATAACCATTTAAAAATTATTACAATTTAAAGAAGAAATGTATCACCATTTAAAAAAGAAAAGTATTACCATTTAAAGAAGAAAAGTATCACCATTTCAAGAAGAAAAGTATTATCATTTCAAGAAGAAATGGATCAAAATTTCAAGAAGAAAAGTATTACCATTTCAAGAAGAAAAGAATCAACATTTCAAGCACAAAAGTTTAACAATTTCAGGAAGAAAAGTATCAACATTTCAAGCAGAAAAGTTTAACAATTTCAAGAAGAAAAGTATCAACATTTAAAGCAGAAAAGCTTCACGATTTAAAGAAGAAAAGTATCACCGTTTCAAGAAGAAAGGTATCACCATTTCAAGAAGAAAAGAATCAACATTTCAAGCACAAAAGTTTAACAATTTCAGGAAGAAAAGTATCAACATTTCAAGAAGAAAAGTTTAACAATTTTAAGAAGAAAAGTATCAACATTTCAAGCAGAAAAGCTTCACGATTTAAAGAAGAAAAGTATCAACATTTCAAGAAGAAGAGTATCACCATTTCAAGAAGAAAAGTATCACAATTTCAAGAAGAAATGTATCACCATTTTAAGAAGAAAAGTATCACCATTTAAAAAAGAAAAGTATCACCATTTAAAAAAGAAAAGTATCACCATTTACAGAAGAAATGTATAACCATTTCAAGAAGAAAAGTATCACCATTTCAAGAAGAAAATTATCACCATTCAAAGAAGAAAAGTATTACCATTTCGAGGAGAAAAGTATCACCATCTAAAAAAGAAAAGTATCACCATTTCAAGAAGAAAAGTATTACCATTTCAAAAAAAAAAGTATCTCCATTTCAAGAAGAAAAGTATCACCATTTAAAAAAGAAAAGTATTACCATTTAAAGAAGAAAATTATCACCATTTAAAATAGAAAAGTATTACCATTTAAAAAAGGAAAATATCATCATATAAAAAAGAAATGTATCACCATTTAAAAAAGAAAAGTATTACCATTTAAAAAAGAAAAGTATTACAATTTAAAGAAGAAAAGTATCACCATTTAAAAAAGAAATGTATCACCATTTAAAATAGAAAAGTATCACCATTTAAAAAAGAAAAGTATCACCATTTCAAGAAGAAATGTATCACACTTTCAAGAAGAAAAGTATCACCATTTAAAGAAGAAAAGTATCACTATTTAAAAAAGAAAAGTATTACCATTTAAAAAAGAAAAGTATGACCATTTAAAGAGGAAAAGTATCCCCATTTAAAAAAGAAAAGTATTACCATTTAAAAAAGAAAAGTATCACCATTTAAAAACGAATAGTATCACCATTTCAAGAAGAAAAGTATTACCATTTAAAAAAATAAAAGTATCACCATTTAAAAAAGAAAAGTATCACCATTTAAAAAAAAAGTATTACCATTTGAAAAAGAAAAGTATCACCGTTTAAAGAAGAAATGTATCACCATTTTAAGAAGAAAAGTATCACCATTTAAAAAAGAAAAGTATCACCATTTCAAGAAGAAATGTATAACCATTTCAAGAAGAAAAGTATCACCATTTCAAGAAGAAAATTATCAACATATCAAGAAGAAAAGTATTACCATTTCGAGGAGAAAAGTATCAACATCTTTAAAAGAAAAGTATTACCATTTCAAGAAGAAAAGTATTACCATTTCAAGAAGAAAAGTATCTCCATTTCAAGAAGAAAAGTATCACTATTTAAAAAAGAAAAGTATTACCATTTAAAGAAGAAAATTATCACCATTTAAAATAGAAAAGTATTACCATTTAAAAAAGAAAAGTATCACCATTTAAAAAAGAAATGTATCACCATTTAAAAAAGAAAAGTATTACCATTTAAAAAAGAAAAGTATTACAATTTAAAGAAGAAAAGTATCACCATTTAAAAAAGAAAAGTATCACAATTTAAAGAAGAAATGTATCACACTTTCAAGAGGAAAAGTATCACCATTTAAAGAAGAAAAGTATCACCATTTAAAAAAGAAAAGTATTACCATTTAAAAAAGAAAAGGATGACCACTTAAAGAGGAAAAGTATCCCCATTTAAAAAAGAAAATTATTACCATTTAAAAAAGAAAAGTATCACCATTTACAAAAGAAAATTATTACAATTTAAAAAAGAAAAGTATCACCATTAAAAGAAGAAAAGTATCCCCATTTAAAAAAGAAAAGTATTACCATTTAAAAAAGAAAAGTATAACCATTTAAAAAAAAGTATCACCATTTCAAGAAGAAAAGTATTACCATTTAAAAAAGAAAAGTATCACCATTTAAAAAAGAAAAGTATCACCATTTAAAAAAGAAAAGTATTACCATTTAAAAAAGGAAAGTATCACCGTTTCAAGAAGAAAAGTATCACCATTTAAAGAAGAAAAGTATCACCATTTAAAAAAGAAAAGTATTACCATTTAAAAAAGAAAAGTATCACCATATAAAAAAGAAATGTATCAGCATTTCAAGAAAAACAGTATTACCATTTAAAAAAGAAAAGTATCACCATTTCAAGAAGAAAAGTATCAACATTTCAAGAAGAAAAGTATCAACATTTCAAGAAGAACAGTATCACCATTTAAAAAAAAAGTATCACCATTTAAAGAAGAAAAGTATCTACATTTCATTAAGAAAAGTCTCACCATTTCAAGAAGAAATGTATCACAAATTTCAAGAAGAAAAGTATCACCATTTCAAGAAGAAAAGTATCATCATTTAAAAAAGAAAAGTATTACCATTTAAAGGAGAAATGTATCACCATTAAAAGAAGAAAAGTATCACCATTTCAAGAAGAAAAGTATCACCATTTCAAGAAGAAATGTATCACCATTTCAAGAAGAAAAGTATCACCATTTAAAGAAGAAAAGTATCACCATTTAAAAATGAAAATTATTACCATTTAAAGAAGAAAAGTATCACCATTTAAAAAAGAAAAGTATTACCATTTAAAAAAGAAAAGTATTGCCATTTAAAGAAGAAAAGTATCACCATTTAAAAAAGAAAAGTATTACCATTTACAGAAGAAAAGTATCACCATTTCAAGAAGAAAAGTATCTCCATTTCAAGAAGAAAAGTATCACCATTTAAAAAAGAAAAGTATTACCATTTAAAGAAGAAAAGTATCACCATTTAAAAAAGAAAAGTATTACCATTTAAAGAAGAAAAGTATCACCATTTAAAAAAGAAAATTATCATCATTTAAAAAAGAAAAGTATTACCATTTAAAAAAGAAAAGTATAACAATTTAAAAAAGAAAAGTATTACAATTTAAAGAAGAAATGTATCACCATTTAAAAAAGAAAAGTATTACCATTTAAAGAAGAAAAGTATCACCATTTAAAAAAGAAAAGTATCACCATTTATAAAAGAAAAGTATTATCATTTCAAGAAGAAATGGATCACAATTTCAAGAAGAAAAGTATTACCATTTCAAGAAGAAAAGAATCAACATTTCAAGCACAAAAGTTTAACAATTTCAGGAAGAAAAGTATCATCATTTCAAGCAGAAAAGTTTAACAATTTCAAGAAAAAAAGTATCAACATTTCAAGAAGAAAAGTTTAACAATTTTAAGAAGAAAAGTATCAACATTTCAAGCAGAAAAGCTTCACGATTTAAAGAAGAAAAGTATCACCGTTTCAAGAAGAAACGTATCACCATTTCAAGAAGAAAAGTATCACAATTTCAAGAAGAAATGTATCACCATTTAAAGAAGAAAAGTATCACCATTTAAAAAAGAAAAGTATCACCATTTAAAAAAGAAAAATATTACCATTTCAAGAAAAAATGTATAACCATTTCAAGAAGAAAAGTATTACCATTTCAAGAAGAAAATTATCAACATTTCAAGAAGAAAAGTATTACCATTTCGAGGAGAAAAGTATCACCATCTTAAAAAGAAAAGTATTACCATTTCAAGAAGAAAAGTATTACCATTTCAAGAAGAAAAGTATCTCCATTTCAAGAAGAAAAGTATCACCATTTAAAAAAGAAAAGTGTTACCATTTAAAGAAGAAAATTATCACCATTTAAAATAGAAAAGTATTACCATTTAAAAAAGAAAAGTATCACCATTTAAAAAAGAAATGTATCACCATTTAAAAAAGAAAAGTATTACCATTTAAAAAAGAAAAGTATTACAATTTAAAGAAGAAAAGTATCACCATTAAAAAAAAAAAGTATCACCATTTCAAGTAGAAATGTATCACACTTTCAAGAAGAAAAGTATCACCATTTAAAGAAGAAAAGTATCACCATTTAAAATAGAAAAGTATTACCATTTAAAAAAGAAAAGTATGACAACTTAAAGAGGAAAAGTATCCCCATTTAAAAAAGAAAATTATTACCATTTAAAAAAGAAAAGTATCACCATTTACAAAAGAAAATTATTACAATTTAAAAAGGAAAAGAATCACCATTAAAAGAAGAAAAGTATCCCCATTTAAAAAAGAAAAGTATTACAATTAAAAAAAGAAAAGTCTAACCATTTAAAAAAGAAAAGTATAACCATTTAAAAAAGAAAAGTATCACCATTTAAAGAAGAAAAGTATTACCATTTAAAAAAGAAAAGTATCACCATTTAAAAAAGAATAGTATCACCATTTAAAAAAGAAAAGTATTACCATGTAAAAAAGAAAAGTATCACCGTTTCAAGAAGAAAAGTATCACCATTTAAAGAAGAAAAGTATCACCATTTAAAAAAGAAAAGTATTACCATTTAAAAAAGAAAAGTATCACCATTTAAAAAAGAAAAGTATCAGCATTTCAAGAAAAACAGTATTACCATTTAAAAAAGAAAAGTATCACCATTTCAAGAAGAAAAGTATCACCATTTAAAAAAGGAATGTATCACCATTTATAAAAGAAAAGTATTACCATTTCAAGAAGAAATGGATCAAAATTTCAAGAAGAAAAGTATTACCATTTCAAGAAGAAAATTATCAACATTTCAAGAAGAACAGGATATACATTTAAAGAAGAAAAGTATCTACATTTCATGAAGAAAAGTCTCACCATTTCAAGAAGAAATGTATCACAAATTTCAAGAAGAATAGTATCACCATTTCAAGAAGAAAAGTATCATCATTTAAAAAAGAAAAGTATTACCATTTAAAGGAGAAAGGTATCACCATTTAAAGAAGAAAAGTATCACCATTTCAAGAAGAAAAGTATCAACATGTAAAAAAGAAAAGTATTACCATTTAAAGAAGAAAAGTATCACCATTTAAAAAAGAAAAGTATCACCATTTAAAAAAGAAAAGTATTACCATTTAAAGAAAAAAAGTATCACCATTTTAAAAAAAAGCATCACCATTTAAAGAAGAAAAGTATCACCATCTAAAGAAGAAAACTATCACCATTTAAAAAAAAAAAGTATCACCATTTAAAGAAGAAAAGTATCAACATTTCAAAAAGAAAAGTATCACCATTTAAAAAAGAAAAGTATTACCATTTCAAGAAGAAAAGTATCACCATTTAAAAAAGAAAAGTATTACCATTTAAAGAAGAAAAGTATCACCATTTGAAAAAGAAAAGTATCATCATTTAAGGTGAAAAGTATTACAATTTAAAAAAGAAAAGTATAACCATTTAAAAATTATTACAATTTAAAGAAGAAATGTATCACCATTTAAAAAAGAAAAGTATTACCATTTAAAGAAGAAAAGTATCACCATTTCAAGAAGAAAAGTATTATCATTTCAAGAAGAAATGGATCAAAATTTCAAGAAGAAAAGTATTACCATTTCAAGAAGAAAAGAATCAACATTTCAAGCACAAAAGTTTAACAATTTCAGGAAGAAAAGTATCAACATTTCAAGCAGAAAAGTTTAACAATTTCAAGAAGAAAAGTATCAACATTTAAAGCAGAAAAGCTTCACGATTTAAAGAAGAAAAGTATCACCGTTTCAAGAAGAAAGGTATCACCATTTCAAGAAGAAAAGAATCAACATTTCAAGCACAAAAGTTTAACAATTTCAGGAAGAAAAGTATCAACATTTCAAGAAGAAAAGTTTAACAATTTTAAGAAGAAAAGTATCAACATTTCAAGCAGAAAAGCTTCACGATTTAAAGAAGAAAAGTATAAACATTTCAAGAAGAAAAGTATCACCATTTCAAGAAGAAAAGTATCACAATTTCAAGAAGAAATGTATCACCATTTTAAGAAGAAAAGTATCACCATTTAAAAAAGAAAAGTATCACCATTTAAAAAAGAAAAGTATCACCATTTACAGAAGAAATGTATAACCATTTCAAGAAGAAAAGTATCACCATTTCAAGAAGAAAATTATCACCATTCAAAGAAGAACAGTATTACCATTTCGAGGAGAAAAGTATCACCATCTAAAAAAGAAAAGTATCACCATTTCAAGAAGAAAAGTATTACCATTTCAAAAAAAAAAGTATCTCCATTTCAAGAAGAAAAGTATCACCATTTAAAAAAGAAAAGTATTATTATTTAAAGAAGAAAATTATCACCATTTAAAATAGAAAAGTATTACCATTTAAAAAAGAAAAGTATCATCATATAAAAAAGAAATGTATCACCATTTAAAAAAGAAAAGTATTACCATTTAAAAAAGAAAAGTATTACCATTTAAAAAAGAAAAGTATCACCATTTAAAAAAGAAATGTATCACCATTTAAAATAGAAAAGTATAACCATTTAAAAAAGAAAAGTATCACCATTTCAAGAAGAAATGTATCACACTTTCAAGAAGAAAAGTATCACCATTTAAAGAAGAAAAGTATCACTATTTAAAAAAGAAAAGTATTACCATTTAAAAAAGAAAAGTATGACCATTTAAAGAGGAAAAGTATCCCCATTTAAAAAAGAAAAGTATTACCATTTAAAAAAGAAAAGTATCACCATTTAAAAACGAATAGTATCACCATTTCAAGAAGAAAAGTATTACCATTTAAAAAAATAAAAGTATCACCATTTAAAAAAGAAAAGTATCACCATTTAAAAAAAAAGTATTACCATTTGAAAAAGAAAAGTATCACCGTTTCAAGAAGAAATGTATCACCATTTTAAGAAGAAAAGTATCACCATTTAAAAAAGAAAAGTCTCACCATTTAAAAAAGAAAAGTATCACCATTTCAAGAAGAAATGTATAACCATTTCAAGAAGAAAAGTATCACCATTTCAAGAAGAAAATTATCAACATATCAAGAAGAAAAGTATTACCATTTCGAGGAGAAAAGTATCAACATCTTTAAAAGAAAAGTATTACCATTTCAAGAAGAAAAGTATTACCATTTCAAGAAGAAAAGTATCTCCATTTCAAGAAGAAAAGTATCACTATTTAAAAAAGAAAAGTATTACCATTTAAAGAAGAAAATTATCACCATTTAAAATAGAAAAGTATTACCATTTAAAAAAGAAAAGTATCACCATTTAAAAAAGAAATGTATCACCATTTAAAAAAGAAAAGTATTACCATTTAAAAAAGAAAAGTATTACAATTTAAAGAAGAAAAGTATCACCATTTAAAAAAGAAAAGTATCACCATTTAAAGAAGAAATGTATCACCATTTAAAAAAGAAAAGTATTACCATTTAAAAAAGAAAAGGATGACCACTTAAAGAGGAAAAGTATCCCCATTTAAAAAAGAAAATTATTACCATTTAAAAAAGGAAAGTATCACCATTTACAAAAGAAAATTATTACAATTTAAAAAAGAAAAGTATCACCATTAAAAGAAGAAAAGTATCCCCATTTAAAAAAGAAAAGTATTACCATTTAAAAAAGAAAAGTATAACCATTTAAAAAAAAAGTATCACCATTTCAAGAAGAAAAGTATTACCATTTAAAAAAGAAAAGTATCACCATTTAAAAAAGAAAAGTATCACCATTTAAAGAAGAAAAGTATTACCATTTAAAAAAGAAAAGTATCACCATTTAAAAAAGAATAGTATCACCATTTAAAAAAGAAAAGTATTACCATGTAAAAAAGAAAAGTATCACCGTTTCAAGAAGAAAAGTATCACCATTTAAAGAAGAAAAGTATCACCATTTAAAAAAGAAAAGTGTTACCATTTAAAGAAGAAAATTATCACCATTTAAAATAGAAAAGTATTACCATTTAAAAAAGAAAAGTATCACCATTTAAAAAAGAAATGTATCACCATTTAAAAAAGAAAAGTATTACCATTTAAAAAAGAAAAGTATTACAATTTAAAGAAGAAAAGTATCACCATTAAAAAAAAAAAGTATCACCATTTCAAGTAGAAATGTATCACACTTTCAAGAAGAAAAGTATCACCATTTAAAGAAGAAAAGTATCACCATTTAAAAAAGAAAAGTATTACCATTTAAAAAAGAAAAGTATGACAACTTAAAGAGGAAAAGTATCCCCATTTAAAAAAAAAAATTATTACCATTTAAAAAAGAAAAGTATCACCATTTACAAAAGAAAATTATTACAATTTAAAAAGGAAAAGAATCACCATTAAAAGAAGAAAAGTATCCCCATTTAAAAAAGAAAAGTATTACCATTAAAAAAAGAAAAGTCTAACCATTTAAAAAAGAAAAGTATAACCATTTAAAAAAGAAAAGTATCACCATTTAAAGAAGAAAAGTATTACCATTTAAAAAAGAAAAGTATCACCATTTAAAAAAGAATAGTATCACCATTTAAAAAAGAAAAGTATTACCATGTAAAAAAGAAAAGTATCACCGTTTCAAGAAGAAAAGTATCACCATTTAAAGAAGAAAAGTATCACCATTTAAAAAAGAAAAGTATTACCATTTAAAAAAGAAAAGTATCACCATTTAAAAAAGAAAAGTATTACCATTTAAAAAAGGAAAGTATCACCGTTTCAAGAAGAAAAGTATCACCATTTAAAGAAGAAAAGTATCACCATTTAAAAAAGAAAAGTATTACCATTTAAAAAAGAAAAGTATCACCATATAAAAAAGAAAAGTATCAGCATTTCAAGAAAAACAGTATTACCATTTAAAAAAGAAAAGTATCACCATTTCAAGAAGAAAATTATCAACATTTCAAGAAGAAAAGTATCAACATTTCAAGAAGAACAGTATCACCATTTAAAAAAAAAAGTATCACCATTTAAAGAAGAAAAGTATCTACATTTCATGAAGAAAAGTCTCACCATTTCAAGAAGAAATGTATCACAAATTTCAAGAAGAAAAGTATCACCATTTCAAGAAGAAAAGTATCATCATTTAAAAAAGAAAAGTATTACCATTTAAAGGAGAAATGTATCACCATTAAAAGAAGAAAAGTATCACCATTTCAAGAAGAAAAGTATCAACATTTAAAAAAGAAAAGTATTACCATTTAAAGAAGAAAAGTATCACCATTTAAAAAAGAAAAGTATCACCATTTAAAAAAGAAAAGTATTACCATTTAAAAAAGAAAAGTATCACCATTTAAAAAAAAAGCATCACCATTTAAAGAAGAAAAGTATCACCATCTAAAGAAGAAAACTATCACCATTTAAAAAAGAAAAGTATCACCATTTAAAGAAGAAAAGTATCACCATTTCAAAAAGAAAAGTATCACCATTTAAAAAAGAAAAGTATTACCATTTCAAGAAGAAAAGTATCACCATTTAAAAAAGAAAAGTATCACCATTTAAAGAAGAAAAGTATCACCATTTGAAAAAGAAAAGTATCATCATTTAAGGTGAAAAGTATTACAATTTAAAAAAGAAAAGTATAACCATTTAAAAAAGTATTACAATTTAAAGAAGAAATGTATCATTATTTAAAAAAGAAAAGTATATCCATTTAAAGAAGAAAAGTATCACCATTTAAAAAAGAAAAGTATCACCATTTATAAAAGAAAAGTATTATCATTTCAAGAAGAAATGGATCAAAATTTCAAGAAGAAAAGTATTACCATTTCAAGAAGAAAAGAATCAACATTTCAAGCACAAAAGTTTAACAATTTCAGGAAGAAAAGTATCAACATTTCAAGCAGAAAAGTTTAACAATTTCAAGAAGAAAAGTATCAACATTTCAAGCAGAAAAGCTTCACGATTTAAAGAAGAAAAGTATCACCGTTTCAAGAAGAAAGGTATCACCATTTCAAGAAGAAAAGAATCAACATTTCAAGCACAAAAGTTTAACAATTTCAGGAAGAAAAGTATCAACATTTCAAGAAGAAAAGTTTAACAATTTTAAGAAGAAAAGTATCAACATTTCAAGCAGAAAAGCTTCACGATTTAAAGAAGAAAAGTATCAACATTTCAAGAAGAAAAGTATAACCATTTCAAGAAGAAAAGTATCAAAATTTCAAGAAGAAATGTATCACCATTTTAAGAAGAAAAGTATCACCATTTAAAAAAGAAAGTATCACCATTTAAAAAAGAAAAGTATCACCATTTCAAGAAGAAATGTATAACAATTTCAAGAAGAAAAGTATCACCATTTCAAGAAGAAAATTATCACCATTTAAAGAAGAAAAGTATTACCATTTCGAGGAAAAAAGTATCACCATCTAAAAAAGAAAAGTATCACCATTTCAAGAAGAAAAGTATTACCATTTCAAGAAGAAAAGTATCTCCATTTCAAGAAGAAAAGTATCACCATTTAAAAAAGAAAAGTATTACCATTTAAAGAAGAACATTATCACCATTTAAAATAGAAAAGTCTTACCATTTAAAAAAGAAAAGTATCATCATATAAAAAAGAAATGTATCACCATTTAAAAAAGAAAAGTATTACCATTTAAAAAAGAAAAGTATTACAATTTAAAGAAGAAAAGTATCACCATTTAAAAAAGAAATGTATCACCATTTAAAATAGAAAAGTATCACCATTTAAAAAAGAAAAGTATCACCATTTCAAGAAGAAATGTATCACACTTTCAAGAAGAAAAGTATCACCATTTAAAGAAGAAAAGTATCACCATTTAAAAAAGAAAAGTATTACCATTTAAAAAAGAAAAGTATGACCATTTAAATAGGAAAAGTATCCCCATTTAAAAAAGAAAAGTATTACCATTTAAAAAAAAAAGTATCACCATTAAAAGAAGAAAAGTATCCCCATTTAAAAAAGAAAAGTATTACCATTTAAAAAAGAAAAGTATCACCATTTAAAAAAGAAAAGTATCACCATTTCAAGAAGAAAAGTATTACCATTTAAAAAAGAAAAGTATCACCATTTAAAAAAGAAAAGTATCACCATTTAAAAAAAAAAGTATTACCATTTAAAAAAGAAAAGTATCACCGTTTCAAGAAGAAAAGTATCACCATTTAAAAAAGATAAGTATCACCATTTAAAAAAAAAAGTATTACTATTTAAAAAAGAAAAGTATCACTATTTAAAAAAGAAAAGTATCACCATTTCAAGAAAAACAGTATTACCATTTAAAAAAGAAAAGTATCACCATTTCAAGAAGAAAAGTATCACCATTTAAAAAAGAAAAGTATCACCATTTCAAGAAGAAATGTATCACACTTTCAAGAAGAAAAGTATCACCATTTAAAGAAGAAAAGTATCACCATTTAAAAAAGAAAAGTATTACCATTTTAAAAAGAAAAGTATGACCATTTAAAGAGGAAAAGTATCCCCATATAAAAAAGAAAATAATTACCTTTTAAAAAAGAAAAGTATCACCATTTACAAAAGAAAAGTATTACCATTTAAAAAAGAAAAGTATCACTATTAAAAGAAGAAAAGTATCCCCATTTAAAAAAGAAAAGTATTACCATTTAAAGAAGAAAAGTATTACCATTTAAAAAAGAAAAGTATCACCATTTAAAAAAGAAAAGTATCACCATTTAAAAAAGAAAAGTAGTACCATTTAAAAAAGAAAAGTATCACCGTTCCAAGAAGAAAAGTATCACCATTTAAAGAAGAAAAGTATCACCATTTAAAAAAGAAAAGTATTACCATTTAAAAAAGAAAAGTATCACTATTTAAAGAAGAAAAGTATCACCATTTCAAGAAAAACAGTATTACCATTTAAAAAAGAAAAGTATCACCATTTAAAAAAGAAAAGTATCACCATTTAAAAAAAAAAGTATTACCATTTAAAAAAGAAAAGTATCACCGTTTCAAGAAGAAAAGTATCACCATTTAAAAAAGATAAGTATCACCATTTAAAAAAAAAAGTATTACTATTTAAAAAAGAAAAGTATCACTATTTAAAAAAGAAAAGTATCACCATTTCAAGAAAAACAGTATTACCATTTAAAAAAGAAAAGTATCACCATTTCAAGAAGAAAAGTATCACCATTTAAAAAAGAAAAGTATCACCATTTCAAGAAGAAATGTATCACACTTTCAAGAAGAAAAGTATCACCATTTAAAGAAGAAAAGTATCACCATTTAAAAAAGAAAAGTATTACCATTTTAAAAAGAAAAGTATGACCATTTAAAGAGGAAAAGTATCCCCATATAAAAAAGAAAATAATTACCTTTTAAAAAAGAAAAGTATCACCATTTACAAAAGAAAAGTATTACCATTTAAAAAAGAAAAGTATCACTATTAAAAGAAGAAAAGTATCCCCATTTAAAAAAGAAAAGTATTACCATTTAAAGAAGAAAAGTATTACCATTTAAAAAAGAAAAGTATCACCATTTAAAAAAGAAAAGTATCACCATTTAAAAAAGAAAAGTAGTACCATTTAAAAAAGAAAAGTATCACCGTTCCAAGAAGAAAAGTATCACCATTTCAAGAAGAAAAGTATCACCATTTAAAAAAGAAAAGTATCACCATTTATAAAAGAAAAGTATTACCATTTCAAGAAGAAATGGATCAAAATTTCAAGAAGAAAAGTATTACCATTTCAAGAGGAAAATTATCAACATTTCAAGAAGAAAAGTATCAACATTTCAAGAAGAAAAGTATCAACATTTCAAGCACAAAAGTTTAACAATTTCAGGAAGAAAAGTATCAACATTTCAAGCAGAAAAGTTTAACAATTTCTAGAAGAAAAGTATCAACATTTCAAGAAGAAAAGTTTAACAATTTCAGGAAGAAAAGTATCAACATTTCAAGCAGAAAAGCTTCACGATTTAAAGAAGAAAAGTATCACCGTTTCAAGAAGAAAAGTATCACCATTTCAAGAAGAAAATTATCAACATTTCAAGTATCACCATTTAAAAAAGAAAAGTATCACCATTTCAAGAAGAAATGTATCACCATTTCAAGAAGAAAAGTATCACCATTTCAAGAAGAAAATTATCAACATTTCAAGTAGAAAAGTATTACCATTTCGAGAAGAAAAGTATCACCATTTAAAAAAGAAAAGTATCACCATTTCAAGGAGAAAAGTATCACCATTTATAAACGAAAAGTATTACCATTTAAAAAAGAAAAGTATCACCATTTAAAAAAGAAATGTATCACCATTTAAAAAAGAAATGTATCACCATTTAAAAAAGAAAAGTATTACCATTTAAAGAAGAAAAGTATCACCATTTCAAGGAGAAAAGTATCACCATTTCCAGAAGAAATGTATCACCGTTTCAAGAAGAAAAGTATCACCATTTCAAGAAGAAAAGTATCACCATTTATAAAAGAAAAGTATTACCATTTATAACGATCAAACAAGGACAGGCTCGCAACGTCTCTTCTGTGGAAGAGAGGTTGCAGGGTAGAGAAAAGGGCATCCCCCACTAAGCCACGAAGTCTATTTTGTACTCTGTCAAGGCAGGATAGGCTGTTTTGAGCAGCTCCTGCCCAGATATGGCAACAGTATTCCATCCTTGGACGTACTTGGCTTTTATATAGATAGAGAATTGCATCCGTAGTGAGATATCTTCTGGAGCGGTAGAAGGATCCCACCATCTTTCCAGCGACCTTGGCAACAGACTTGATGTACGTGTTCCATTTCAGATCAGGAGTAAAGGTCAAACCCAGAAGCTTGTCAAAACACGGGGCCTCACCCAGACGAGAGCCATCCATCACAATTGATGCCAGATGGGGATCAGAGCGTTGATGATGTAAGGATAGCAGTTTGGTTTTGGATGCATTAAAGGTAACCAGCCACCTCTTCCCCCACTGAACCACGCGCTCGAGATCAGAGGAGAGAGAATCAGAGAGAACTTTGTCATTTACAGCCTTTGATGTGTTGCCGTAGATGGTCGTGTCATCAGCATAGATGTCAACGAATGATTTAAGTATGTGTTTAGGGAGGTCATTGATGTAGATCAGGAAGAGAGTTGGGCCCAGGATTGACCCCTGAGGGACTCCAGCATTTATATTGCAGGCCTCCGATTTTTGTCCATCTACCACTACTCTTATGAGCCTATCGGAGAGAAATGATTTAATGATTGAGAAAACATTTCCAGTTATACCATAGCTGGAAATCTTGTGAAGTAGACCCTTATGCCATACCTTGTCGAAGGCCTTTGATATGTCGAGAGCAATTGCCCTAGAAAGGAAGCCTTTGTCAAGAGATTCACTAATCCTGTGGGATATAACTGTCAGCACATCTGCGGTAGATCTTGCAGAGCGGAAACCATATTGTGTGTCACTAAGAAGGTTATTCCTGCTGAGGTGGTTGACTATTTCTCTATTTAATATGGATTCCAGCAACTTACTCATATCACACAGGAGACTTATTGGTCTGTATTGAGAGGGAGATGACTTATCACCTTAATTCTTAAATACAGGGCAAACTGATGAGGTCTTCCAGTTTCGTAAGTATGGGAGCAAGTTCTGGTTGAAGCTTTTTTAACACTATAATTGGGATGCCATAAGGGCCAGTTGCTTTACTGGAATCTAGGTTCTTTATTAGCTTGGCGACTTCATGCACGGATATTTGTATGTTACCTAGCTTGTTCTGTGTTATAGGAGTAAATATGGGGAGTTGATGGCCTTCGTCGCATAGGGTAGAATTAGCTGCAAAGTTCTTTGCAAATAGTTTGGCCTTGTCTGACGCTGACGAGATGACCTCTGGTCCATTGATAATGGTTGGGATAGAACGCACACTTCTGTTCAGGATCCTATTTGTTATTTGCCAAAACTGGTGGGATCCGAGCCGCTGATCAGCTACCTTGGATTTAACAGACTGTGCATATAGCTCTCTTGCATTTATCAGTATCAACATTTCAAGAAGAAAAGTATCACCATTTCAAGAAGAAAAGTTTCACCATTTCAAGAGGAAAAGTATCACGATTTCAAGAAAAAAGTATCAACATTTTAAGAAGAAAAGTATTACCATTTAAAGAAGAAAAGTTTCACCATTTAAAGAGGAACAGTATCACCATTTCAAGAAGAAAAGTATCACCATTTCAAGAAGAAAAGTATCAACATTTCAAGAAGAAAAGCATCATCATTTCAAGAAGAAAAATATCACCATTTCAAGAAGAAAAGTATCACCATTTCAAGAAGAAAAGTATCAACATTTAAAGAAGAAAAGTATCACCATTTCAAGAAGAAAAGTATCACCATTTCAAGAAGAAAAGTATCAACATTTAAAAAAGAAAAGTATCACCATTTCAAGAAGAAAAGTATCACCATTTAAAGAAGAAAAGTATCACTATTTTAAAAAGAACAGTATCACCATTTCAAGAAGAAATGTACTACCATTTCAAGAAGAAAAGTATCACCATTTAAAGAAGAAATGTATCACCATTTAAAGAAGAAAAGTATCACCATTTCAAGAAGAAAAGTATCACCATTTCAAGAAGAAAAGTTTCTTATTTCAAGAAGAAAAGTATCACTATTTCAAGAAGAAAAGTTTCACCATTTCAAGAAGAAAAGTATCACTATTTCAAGAAGAAAAGTATCAACATTTAAAGAATAAAAGTTTCACCATTTTAAGAAGAAAAGTATCACCATTTCAAGAAGACAAGTATCACTATTTCAAGAAGAAAAGTTTGACCATTTTAAGAAGAAAAGTATCACTATTTCAAGAAGAAAAGTATCAACATTTAAAGAAGAAAAGTATCACTATTTCAAAGAGGAAAAGTTTCACCATTTCAAGAAGAAAAGTATTACCATTTAAAGAAGAAAAGTATCACCATTTCAAGAAGAAACGTATCACCATTTCAAGAAGAAACGTATTACCATTTCAAGAAGAAATGCATCATCATTTCAAGAAAAGTATCACCATTTCAAGAAGAAAGTATCAACATTTCAAGAAGAAAAGTATCACCATTTTAAGAAGAAAAGTTTCACCATTTTAAGAAGAAAAGTTTCACCATTTTAAGAAGAAAAGTTTCACCATTTAAAGAAGAAAAGTATCACTATTTCAAGAAGAAAAGTTTCACCATTTCAAGAAGAAAAGTTTCACCATTTTAAGAAGAAAAGTATCACCATTTCAAGAGGAAAAGTTTCACCATTTCAAGAAGAAAAGTATCACCATTTCAAGAAGAAAAGTTTCACCATTTCAAGAAGAAAAGTATCACTATTTCAAGAAGAAAAGTATAACCATTTAAAAAAGAAAAGTTTCACCATTTTAAGAAGAAAAGTGTCACCATTTCAAGAAGAAAAGTATCACCATTTAAAAAAGAAAAGTATCACCATTTAAAAAAGAACAGTATCACAATTTCAAGAAGAAAAGTATCACCATTTCAAGAAGAAAAGTATCACCATTTCAAGAAGAAAAGTTTCACCATTTAAAAAAGAAAAGTATCACCATTTAAAAAAGAACAGTATCACCATTTCAAGAAGAAAAGTATCACCATGTTAAGAAGAAAAGTATCACCATTTAAAAAAGAAAAGTATCACCATTTAAAAAAGAACAGTATCACCATTTCAAGAAGATAAGTATTACCATTTCAAGAAGAAAAGTATCACCATTTAAAAAAGAAAAGTATCACCATTTAAAAAAGAAAAGTATCACCATTTAAAAAAGAACAGTATCACCATTTCAAGAAGAAAAGTATTACCATTTCAAGAAGAAAAGTATCACCATTTCAAGAAGAAAGTATCAACATTTCAAGAAGAAAAGTATCACCATTTCAAGAAGAAAAGTTTAACAATTTCAGGAAGAAAAGTATCACCATTTCAAGAAGCAAAGTTTCACCATTTCAAGAAGAAAAGTATCACTATTTCAAGAAGAAAAGTTTCACCATTTCAAGAAGAAAAGTATCACTATTTCAAGAAGAAAAGTATCAACATTTAAAGAAGAAAAGTTTCACCATTTTAAGAAGAAAAGTATCACCATTTCAAGTAGAAAAGTTTCACCATTTAAAAAAGAAAAGTATCACTATTTCAAGAAGAAAAGTATCAACATTTAAAGAAGAAAAGTGTCACTATTTCAAAAACAAAAGTATCACCATTTCAAGAAGAAAGTATTACCATTTCAAGAAGAAAAGTATCACCATTTCAAGAAAAGTATTACCATTTCAAGAAGAAAAGTATCACCATTTCAAGAAGAAACGTATCACCATTTCAAGAAGAAAAGTATCACTATTTCAAGAAGAAATGCATCATCATTTCAAGAAAAGTATCACCATTTCAAGAAGAAAATATCAACATTTCAAGAAGAAAAGTTTCACCATTTTAAGAAGAAAAGTATCACCATTTCAAGAAGAAAAGTATCACCATTTAAAAAAGAAAAGTATCACTATTTCAAGAAGAAAAGTATCAACATTTAAAGAAGAAAAGTGTCACTATTTCAAAAACAAAATATCACCATTTCAAGAAGAAAAGTATTACCATTTCAAGAAGAAAAGTATCACCATTTCAAGAAGAAACGTATCACCATTTCAAGAAGAAACGTATTACCATTTCAAGAAGAAATGCATCATCATTTCAAGAAAAGTATCACCATTTCAAGAAGAAAATATCAACATTTCAAGAAGAAAAGTATCACTATTTCAAAAAGAAAAGTTTTATTATTTAAAGAAGAAAAGTATCAATATTTCAAGAAAAAAAGTATCAACGGTACTCCTGCAGTATTTTACCCACCGATTTCACGATCTTAGCCGAGCGTTGTCGAACGCTTTCGGCGTTAACGCCGACGAAAGCCGAGAATTCGGAGCTACGGTGCAAGAACGCTAAAGTATGTGAATAGCAGCAACATTACAAGGAAAAGATATTACACACACAACAAAATGATTAAAATTAATACAAAATATTTGGATAAAATAAATCACAAACACTTACCGTAAGTGTTTTTAAAGTAAAATAAATTTATTTTGTTGAATATTCTTTTTTTTTTGGTTCATTTTGTTTTCCAATAGCTTTTTTTTGGTGGTGGTGGGGGGGGGGGTAAGCAACAGTAATAAGCACTTCAATGTTTTTTTTTTTTGTTTTTAACAAAATGTTATTAAACAGTAACAACAATGTTTTTTTTTTTCAGTAATGTTTGTAGGGGGGGACAACAATTACTGTTTATCTTTAGTTCCGACTGGAAGATTTTCTACTGACTGTAGAGGCAAAGTAAGGAGCAAAGGGTTTTCAGAGGATGTGGAAAGAAGCTCCTTCCCAACCGGGTAGCCTTCCGCGATTTTATTTATTATGGAGACAAAAGGGTTGTGTCCAAATTCTTGTCTCTACATAAATTTGCATAAATATGTTTCCAACAGCTCCCGGGTTTTTTTTTTTATCGCTAAATTAAATAGCTGAAATGAAAGGTTGTGTATTTTTACTTTGAACAATAAAATAACTGAAATGAAACGCTATATGTGTAATTCCAATGAAAATTATTCGTCTGCTGCGCGTTCGTTTGAAGCGCCCTG
This sequence comes from Euprymna scolopes, assembly GCF_053919585.1. NCBI lineage: Eukaryota > Metazoa > Mollusca > Cephalopoda > Sepiida > Sepiolidae > Euprymna > Euprymna scolopes. The sequence continues at coordinate 71,537,311 of NC_136493.1, read as the reverse complement.
ATTGGCTGATAGAGTATCGTACCGCTCGCCATGTTCCAGCGTTTTCCGACGTATGTCGATCAACGCTCGGCTAAGATCGTGAAATCGGTGGGTAAAATACTGCAGGAGTACCGAGAAGAAAAGTATTACCATTTCAAGAAGAAAAGTATTACCATTTCAAGAAGAAAAGTATTACCATTTAAAGAAGAACAGTATCACTATTTCAAGAAGAAAAGTTTCACCATTTAAAGAAGAAAAGTATTACCATTTAAAGAAGAAAAGTATCACCATTTCAAGAAGAAACGTATCAACATTTCAAGAAGAAAAGTATCAACATTTCAAGAAGAAAAGTATCACCATTTCAGAAGAAAAGTATCACCATTTCAGAAGAAAAGTATCACCATTTCAGAAGAAAAGAATCACCATTTCAAGAAGAAAAGTATCACCATTTCAGAAGAAAAGTATCACCATTTCAGAAGAAAAGTATCACCATTTCAAGAAGAAAAGTATCACCATTTCAAGAAGAAACGTATCAACATTTCAAGAAGAAAAGTATCAACATTTCAAGAAGAAAAGTATCACCATTTCAGAAGAAAAGTATCACCATTTCAGAAGAAAAGTATCACCATTTCAGAAGAAAAGTATCACCATTTCAAGAAGAAAAGTATCAACATTTCAAGAAGAAATGTATCACCATTTCAGAAGAAAAGTATCACCATTTCAGAAGAAAAGTATCACCATTTCAGAAGAAAAGAATCACCATTTCAAGAAGAAAGTATCACCATTTCAAGAAGAAAAGTGTCAACATTTCAAGAAGAAAAGTATGACCATTTCAAGAAGAAAAGTATAACGATTTCAAGAAGAAAAGCATCACCATTTCAAGAAGAAAAGTATCACCATTTCAAGAAGAAAAGAATCACCATTTCAAGAAGAAAAGTATCACCATTTCAAGAAGAAAAGTATCACGATTTTAAGAAGAAAAGCATCACTATTTCAAGAAGAAAAGTATCACCATTTCAAGAAGAAAAGTATCACCATTTCAAAAAGAAAAGTAAGCACATTTCAAGAAGAAAAGTTTCACTATTTCAAGAAGAAATGTATCACCATTTCAAGAAGAAATGTATCACCATTTCAAGAAGACAAGTATCACCATTTCAAGAAGAAAAGTATCACCATTTCAAGAAGAAAAGTATCACTATTTCAAGAAGAAAAGTTTCACCATTTCAAGAAGAAAGTATCACCATTTCAAGAAGAAAAGTGTCAACATTTCAAGAAGAAAAGTATCAACATTTCAAGAAGAAAAGTATCAACATTTCAAGAAGAAAAGTACCACCATTTCAAGAAGAAAAGTATCACCATTTCAAGAGGAAAAGTTTCACTATTTCAAAAAGAAAAGTATCACCGTTTCAAGAAGAAAAGTATCACCATTTCAAGAAGAAAAGTATCACCATTTCAAGAAGAAAATTATTACCATTTCAAGAAGAAAAGTTTTACCATTTCAAGAAGAAAAGTATCACCATTTCAAGAAGAAAAGTATCACCATTTCTAATGTAAATAATTCGCGAAACTCTTTACAACATTTTTACCCATTATTGATGAAACTTGTAAACTAATTTTTTAAATTCTTTTACAAGAAACTACAACAAAATAGAGGTCGACCCAGGAATGTTATGCCAAATAGCATCATAACCTTTGGGATGCTATTTGTCATAACGTTCCTGAGACTGATTTCGTTTTGTAAATTTAAGTATGACTACAACAGGGCATCGGTAAGAAAAAAATGCGCGAGCGACATCGATGATGACAAATTGTTTTGTCCACCATTTCTTCTCTCCAAAAATTTGTGAGTTTTGTCTATTTAGGTGTGTCATTTACGAAAATTACCGCATGCGATATAAAACATATATTTTTTCTATTATTCTTTCACGTTTCCTTGAACTCATTGTCCTGTTCTTAATACTTTCTTAAATGCTATAGTTTACGTATTTTCGCGTACTTTTTATGAAGGACAATGTACATATATTTTCTTCAGTGTAAATATATGTTAAATCCGCGCCTTTCTCGTTCTTTATTATTATAGCTCCTTGTGTTTTTAAGTATTTTGCTCTGAATGATTTATCGGTGTTCCCTTGTGGGTCTGTGTACCATATTACTTTTCTTGAATTCTGGTTGGTTTCGTAGTCATTATAATAAACATGTTTGACACATTTTTTTTTCATTTTATATTTTCCAATTGTTTAGCTTCCTGTTATTTTCTGTTTTTTTTTTCTTCTGTGACTAATGTTTCTAGTTTTGTCTGTTATCATAGGAGATGTTTTATAAATTTCGCGTCCATTGTGTCTAATACGTCGTTTAAAACTGTTTCTGTTTCTTCTATTATTGTAATCCATTCGTTTCTTCCTTCTTTTTTCGTTCCTTTCGCTCATTTTCTGCCTTAATCTTTTGTTTCCCCCGAGTATGCTGATAGAAAAATTTCGATTTTATTTGTCCGATCCTCCCAGCATTGATACATCTGCTGATGGCATTAAATTATTTGGATGCTTTCAATCTTATTTTAGGGTTTTAGAGTTTCACGTTTTGCATATGCTTTGGCGTTGATGTGTAATAAGCATTGCTTTCGTAACCGACATAGTGTAAGTTCTGCAATTTTTAGACACTCGAATATTACTCACAAAATGTGCCTCTCTCTCTCTCTCTCTCTCTCTCTCTCTCTCTCTCTCTCTCTCTCTCTCTCTCTTTATATATACACAAACACATATACACAAATATATATATATATTTATTAGAAATACAATTTGTATAAATAAATTTGATTTTAAAATGAATCAAACTTTAATCACAAAAGATATGTTAAATATTTAGCAATAAAATCGGATAATAAATATATCGATTTAAAGATTTCTCGTTTAGATTATCCCATAATAATTTTACCCCAAATAAGTAATCTGATTAATAATTGGTTTTCTTTTCAAAAACTGCACAATAAACGAAAATCCAGAGGGTTACAAAAAATAAATAAAAATAAAATCACATTCTTTTTTATATAGTCAATTATTTTTTATATAATCAACTACGTGAATATCGTCAACTACGTGAATATCGTCAACTACATGAATATGGTCAACTACGTGAATATCATCAACTGCGTGAATATCGTCAACTACGTGAATATCATCAACTACATAAATATCGTCAACTACATAAATATCGTCAACTACGTGAATATTGTCAACTACGTGAATATCGTCAACTACGTGAATATTGTCAACTACGTGAATATCGTCAACTACGTGAATATCGTCAACTACGTGAATATCATCAACTGCGTTAATATCGTTAACTACGTGAATATCATCAACTACATAAATATCGTCAACTACGTGAATATTGTCAACTGCGTGAATATCGTCAACTACGTGAATATCGTCAACTACGTGAATATCATCAACTACATAAATATCGTCAACTACGTGAATATTGTCAACTGCGTGAATATCGTCAACTACGTGAATATCGTCAACTACGTGAATATCATCAACTACATAAATATCGTCAACTACGTGAATATTGTCAACTGCGTGAATATCATCAACTGCGTGAATATCGTCAACTACGTGAATATCATCAACTGCGTGAATATCGTCAACTACGTGAATATCGTCAACTACGTGAATATCGTCAACTACGTGAATATCGTCAACTGCGTGAATATCGTCAACTACGTGAATATTGTCAACTGCGTGAATATCGTCAACTACGTGAATATCATCAACTGCGTGAATATCGTCAACTACGTGAATATTGTCAACTGCGTGAATATCGTCAACTACGTGAATATCGTCAACTGCGTGAATATCATCAACTGCGTGAATATCATCAACTACGTGAATATCATCAACTACATAAATATCGTCAACTATGTGAATATTGTCAACTACGTGAATATCGTCAACTACGTGAATATCGTCAACTACGTGAATATCATCAACTGCGTGAATATCGTCAACTACGTGAATATCATCAACTGTGTGAATATTGTCAACTACGTGAATATCGTCAACTACGTGAATATTGTCAACTACGTGAATATCGTCAACTGCGTGAATATCGTCAACTACGTGAATATCATCAACTGCGTGAATATCGTCAACTACGTGAATATCATCAACTGCGTGAATATCGTCAACTACGTGAATATCATCAACTACATAAATATCGTTAACTATGTGAATATTGTCAACTACGTGAATATTGTCAACTACGGGAATATCATCAACTACGTGAATATCATGAACTGCGTGAATATCGTCAACTACGTGAATATCATCAACTGCGTGAATATCGTCAACTGCGTGAATATCGTCAACTGCGTGAATATCATCAACTACGTGAATATTGTCAACTACGTGAATATCGTCAACTACGTGAATATCGTCAACTACGTGAATATCATCAACTACGTCTATTATGCTGACGATGTCTGTTGCTTTTGAAGATAATCGTGATCATGCAGTTTTCTGTGAATCCAAAGATGGATCGTCAGTCCAATCCAAGTTCTCAAGTATCGCCTGCAAAGGGTTTCTTACTACATGTTCGTATCGTATCTATCAACTTCGATTTTCTTTCAGGAAAATTAAAACTACAAACTGTGCGTTCTATTTTTCTATCTACTTTTTTGTTGTTTTTTTTTCTTTTTTTCCTGTTTTCTTTTCTATGCCATGAAAGTTTCAGCTTTCTTTGAAATTTTAATTCTTAGCAATTGTAAATTCTAATTACAATTTTAAGGGTTTTTCTCTTACTTTCATCATTTTAAGAGTACTTTTCACTCATTGCCATTCTTGTTTCTCGATTTTTTTTTCTCACACCAAACCTCAATCTGCTGTTGTAAAGTTTATTTTCCTCCTTTCCCTTTTCATGTTCAAGTGTATTTTATATTTCATTTCTTTTGAAGAAAAATTTGTAATTTATTAGTGATGAGAAAACTTCGAAAAAATAAAAATAACTGCAACCTTTGTTTTTTTTCTTAAATTCACCCCAAACATGTTGCTGGTATTGTGGATTAGAGGTATTATAAGTCAGGAGTTATACAGCGAGGTGTGCGTTCACATTACATTTAAATTTCTACACGTCAGTAGAGTCGGGGACACGAGAAGAAGTACAAGGCTCTTGGGCATCAATAAATGACATTTCACTGATTGGTTTATTTCCAGTAACGTTCGTCGGAGTATATTCCATTGTAGTACTAGTAAAACAAGTACATAACGAGATTAGATGAAAGAATATATTTTCTAAGAGGCTTTAAAAAGTATTTCTTTCATAAAAAGGATTACAAAACAGAGGTGATTTTCTAATGAACTTTTAATTTTAACCTAAAGAATATAAAAAAAAATGAACACAGTCTGAAGAGAAATATAACAGAAGAAGAAAAAAGCCGAAGAAAAGAGAGTTTGGACGAAGTAGACTTAAGAAATATATTTTGATTATTTTTTTTTCTTTTTCAGCCTTCAAATAAGACTCTTCTATTTTTCTTAATCTAAATACAAGATGGAACGATATATTATCTCCCTAGAAAAGATAACATGATTCCATTTTCGTTTGATGAAAACTAGTTTTTTTTTGTTTTTTTTTTGTTGTTGCAGACCATTTACTAGTTGGCCAGTAGTGTACAAATCTCAAGAGCCATAGGAGTCTTCTATCATGTTTATGCTTGAAAGTGACACAATGTTCAACGAGCAAGATCGGAGAGCTCTCTTCCGATCCAAATTATGACAACAGGATCATTGTCAGTACCCTCAAAATGCATTGCTCGATTGACACGAATAATAGACACGCGTCCAGAGTGATAAAAACAAAGTTTTCGGCCACAATTGTGGTCTTTAGTGTGGTCTCAAGTTAGGGTCATATCATGTCACCTCACATCTTCGAAGTCGGCTCGAAAGTCAACACCAAATTGCACCTCGATGTGCTGAAGCGTGTGGTGATCTCCTGGTGCAATCACGTGACCGCTCGCAGAACCTTGGCGTGATAGCAGGACTATGCGCGTCTTACACGTTTTTTAATACTTGGTAGAAATTCACCGAACAAATCTTCAGAAACATATAATTACCTCGAAAATAGTTTTTTTTTCGATGATTGAAAACGGTAAATGATTGCAGAAGGAAATGGAACTTTTAAAACTAATAAGAGAAAAAGGTCTTACTTATTATAGGATGCGTTTTTAATTCATATCGCACGAGGAGACTAAATACATATGTAACGCCATATTTGAATTGATTTGAATTGATCGTGACATAACAATCTTCCTGAATTTTCGTATTTATGTCTTAAAATGAAGAATTGACTCAAATAAATTTACTCAAATAACAACTTAATCTTACTGGTAAAATATTAATAAAAATCTTAATTTTAACCAGGTTACATTGGCCGTTAAAGACATCACAACTGAAGAGATTACTAGAAACTAGAAACTACCAGAAATCCCATGCATCTTATGAAAAAAAAAATTATGTAAACAAATTTTTGTTATGGGAATTTTTTTTAGATGAGTAATTTATATATATATATATATATATATATATATATATATATATATATATATATATATATATTGCAGACTCTTTTAGTTGTTTTTTTTTTTTACAACGTTTTGTCCAGTTATTCCTCTGGCCTTCGTCAGGAGGTAAACCGTGACGACAACTATGGAAGACAATAAATACTGAAATAAATAATGTAAATAAAGTTATGCAATCGCGAAGGTTATCTTAAATAAAAATGAAAGGATCATTTTTTAAAAAAAGTGTTACCCTGCAAATAAGGTGAAAATGTTTTACTCGTCCGGATGTTAAAACAAACAAAATAAGTACCCACAAAGTTATTTGCTATAAGTAATATTTTATACTACTACTACTACTACTACTACTACTACTACTACTACTACTACTACTACCAAACTCTGCTTGTTAACTGAGCACTGTTGAAGCAAATAATAACACATAAAGTAATTAGATATTATTTTAAAATACGTGCTTATCTATAATAGAATATGTAAAAAATATTTTACTTTTCCTTCCAACCTACCTAATCAATTTTAGACTATAAACTAGCAGGCCGCTCGGCGTTTCCCGGTCGTATAATAAGCATAAATTTTATATTTTAATTCATGCAGATTTCTTATTCTAGAGCCAATTCTCTATTGATATATATATTACCAGTATATAGTAATAATTTCAAAAGTTATAACCAAAGAATACGCCCTAGGTGCCATCTGCTGAAATCGAAACAAAATCTTTAGCGTTCAACCCTTAGTCATAACTTATCTTTACAACGTCGTTAGTGTCTGAGCGACCCACGAAAGCTTAAACATGGAGCTTTAAATGTTTAATTTTCGCATACACAAACTTTGAGCTTTGAATGTTTATTTTTGGCATGCACAAGGTAACAGCAAGAGTAACCACTTTATTCGACTTACCCTAAGAGATTTTTATTTTTCAATTTTATCTCCTTAGTAACTATTTTTACCGGCTAAAAACAAATTTGAAATTGTTCCATTAGTCTAAATCCCCTATATATCAAATTTCAAGTCTGTAGACCAAAAATTCAGAGAAGAGTTCGGTAGAGACTTGCTGCGCACACAAGCTAATGTCACTTATATATATATATATATATATATATATATATATATATATACATTTGTGTGCTAGAACATTTTTATCCTAAATGCTACATAATAATCCACAATTTAAAAAACAAGTCGCGCGTCCGTGGTCCCTCTCTGGTCCTGCATGTGAGATGATGCCACAAAAAATAGTGAAGAAATGATGAATGTGAGAAGTGTGAAGGGCCAACGTTGTCTTCACATTTTCGCCAAATTTCAAAAATATCTAATGGATCAGGCAAAAGTTATGTGGTAAAAAGTGTCATTTTTGCAATTTGGGGAGATTTGTGACTCTTTTGAGCTCCTGGGAACGCCGAATCCCAGTGAAAATGGACAAACAGTGATGTTTCATGCCTTAAGACATGTATATTTGAATTCAGCACCATGAAAAATCACTATATAGACATACATATAAAGTAATAAATAATAATAAAAATAATGTGAAAAAAGAGCTCCAAAAAGACATGTTTTTTAGGCCTGAAAGTCCCAGAGGGATGCGAACCAGAATTTTGTCAGGTTCACCCATACGGAATTTATATTAAGAATGATAGTCACCACATGTTGGCCAAATTTCAGCAAAAGCTAATGGATCAAACGTTATGGGGCGAAAAGTGTCATTTTGGGCAATTTGGGGGGCATTTCTTATCTCTCTTTTGAGCCCCTGGGGTTGCCGAATTCAAGTGTAAATGGATAATGGTGCAGTTTCAGGCCTTAACACATGTATATTTGAGTTGACCACCATGAAAAACCACTATATAGTCAGACATATCAAATTTTTTGTTGAGAAATATGAAAAAAGAGCAACAGTTTATGCACTAAATGTCCCCGGGACGTGAACCAGAAGTTTGCTAGGATCACCCATACTGGACATATATTAAGAACAATGGGCTCCATATTTTAGCCAAATTTCAGAAAAAATCTAATGAATGAATCAAAAGTTATGGGGCAAAACGTGTCATTTTGGGCCAGTTGGGGGCATTTTTGACCTTTTTTTGACCCCCTGGGGACGCAACAGGATTTTCGCAAAAAAAAAAAAAAAAATTACTGTGCATATCTATTTAATGAAATACAATTTGTGGCTAAATTTCAGGAAAAACTAATGGACGGTTATCCAGAATAACGGACGCACGACCGCACGGACGGAGGGCCGCACGGATGCCGCTGAAAACATAAGTCCCTCTCCGATAAATTGAGAGACCAATACGCATAAATAGAACTGAGCGTAATAGTTAAATGAAACCAATCATCTATAAGAAACCATAAAAATGTATAATTAATTAAAGTTCGTTTTTCAAAGACTGCGCAAATAAGTTAACTTTTATGACTGAGAATATTTAAGAAGTTGGTTTTAATAATTTTTCAATAGAAAAAGTAGGCTTTTAATATCAGTATGTGACGATAAAGTCAACTTTATATAGATATAAATAGATTGTTACTAGCAGGCTGCCCGGCGTTGCCCGGTAGTAAAATACATAAATATTATATTTTTGATTCATGCAGATTTCTTACGTATTATTACAGAGCATTATTATCCAATATCTAGTAATAATTTTAAAGTTATAAAAATATGCCTTGACTACCATCCAATAGAATCGAAACCAGAACGTTCAGCGTTCTAGACTTAGTCGTTATGGAACCTTCTAGCATCGTTACCGTCTGTGCTACCAACGGAAGGAGTCAAAAGGTTAAAAATTAAACGAATTTAAACTATTTTTCGGATGCGCAAAAGTAACAGCAGGAGTAATACCAAAGTCAATTTTGTTTTCTATTTTGATCACTTAGCAGCAATTTTTGCCAATTAAAAATAAATCGAAAGTGTGCTTCACGTCCAAATACCCTATATATTGAATTTATAGACCAAATATTCAGAGAGGAGTTTAGTGGAGATTTTTCGGACGCACACCGACGGCAAGGCTACTTATATATATATATATATATATATATATATATATATATATATATATATATATATATATATAATTCCGTGTTCTAGAAAGTATATATATATATATATATATATATATATATATATATATATATATATATATATATATATATAATTCCGTGTTCTAGAAAGTTTTAATTTTAAATTCTATGTAATTATGCGGAATGTAGAAACCATGCATAAATACAATTACGCGTAATCGTGAAATGAAACCAACCGTCTAATATTAAACAATAAAAAATGAATTAATCAAATCTTGTTTTTCACACGAATATGCAAATTAGTTACTTTCATGTAATCGTCCGCATATGCATGACAGAGTATATTAAGAAGGTCGTTATTATAATTTTTCAATAGAAAAAGTAAGATTTTAGTATCAATGCCAGAGCCAGAAAAACACTCAACTTTATAGGTATATTGATTAACATTATTTTATCATGGTGAATTAATGATGAAGAAAACTTTATTACTTTGAAATGTTCGGGTATAAAGGCTTAAAATTGATTCAATGAAATGTAAAATTCATTATCAAATTTGAGTAATAAATTTGTTTGTGTTTTCATCTTTTTCTGGAAATCATCATTGTGTGAAATGATAGTTCTACAGGTCAAACGATTCAAATATTAGACCTTAATCAATATGTTAACTTATGACGTTTAGCTAAAAAAGCCCATTGAAGAGCTATATCGAAGGTTATACAGTAGCTAATATATTTATATATCTATAAAAGTGTGAATGTGTATGCAAAACTTTATACTCAATAGAATTTGAAATTTCGTATATAGGGTATTCAGACATATGGACACATTTCTAATCAGTTTTCATCCGAAAAAAGGGGATGCTAAAAGTTTAAGATTGAAAAAAAAAACGGTATGTGGGAGTCGTTGGGTTAAGGGTTAGAGTTTGGGTTAGGATTTTTTCTGTTTGCTAACAGTTTCACGAATTCGCATGCATAGAATGGTTCACATGAGAGATTCATTATGTAAGGAATAAGTAGGTCTGAAAAACCTTTTTAAAGATAGTATCAAACTGGTTTAATGGTTATCGTACTTGACTCTCTCTCTCTCTCCTTAGGTTTTGGTTTTAATCTCAGATCGAGTATTTTTTTTATTTACAAGAAGTGAACTATTTAGAAAAAAAAATACTCGCACGCATATGTAGAAGGCGAAGTTACCCTCTATTGTTAGTTAGAGGATAGGAGAGAAAATCGCATGGTCCTCTTAACCAAAAAATAAATACGCGAATATGTTGAGATTATAATTTACAACCGATGTACGTTTATTTACAAAGATTGCTACAAGACTGATAAAAAAGAGTTCAATATGGAAGAGGTATAAGAAATCATTACTTGCGCGATAATTCTGAGACTCTCTTTGCGGGAGTGTGAATGTCCTTTGCGGGAGTGCTATACAGGAGAATGGTGTGAGACGTCTGCATACCTTGGTGTCCAAATAAAGAAAAGGGCGAGAAATATCTAGCGAAAGCGGATGTGAGATGTTAACGCCGCCTTGCGGCAAATAATGATATTGCCAGAGACAGAGAGCAATAATTAAGTTTACTTTAATGTTGCAAGTTTGTGTTCGTGTGTTCGCTTGTATGTGGAACTCGATTTCCACAGTCCCCCCCCCAAATAGCTGAAACTAAAGGAAAGAAAAGAAAATGAAAAAAACATGCAGATGCATATGGCTAATGTGCATACAGAATAAAAAAAATGATTGCGACATGAAGGATATCAGACAAAGAGACTTCGAAGCTTGTATAACTGCGTGGAAGAGTCATAAGACGACGTTGTGGATCGTAAGTGCGAGTTGTTGCGGTTGTAGACTGCATTGTGTTGTCGAGTCTAGGAAACGTTCGCAAATGGTCAGCACAGTTAGTCGCAAGTGAGTCTGCGAGGAAATTATTCCGTTCTGAGTAAACACATTGTCGAGATTAGCAGGTACAGTCGAAAGTGTGTGCAGGAAAAAAGCGCCGAAGTTCAAATGATTGGTGTAACCAGTGGATCGGTTGAATTATTGGGCGGCCAGGAATGAGTTTCGTAGTGTGCATATTGCAGGTTATTCATGTTGGCTGGGGTAACGTCTGTCATCGAGGTCGTTGTGAATTCCAGGCGTTTACAGTGCTTGACGAGTGTCCTTGTAAGTTTGCTTAACGCATTTGTTGCTGTCAAGGGTTGATATGCCGTAAGTTGTTGCTGAGCTTAACTTACTTTTAAACATGGATATAGAGTCAAATACTCGGTGATGTAAAGACGATGTGTCGTGCATGAAATAACACGAGTCTTGCACGTAGCATTGTATCGTATTTTTCGTTTGCGTGCTGTCGGTTTTGGAGAAGAAGAAAAATATGGTGGACGGTGCAAGAAAATCGCAGGTGGCGGTGTTAGTAGCGCAATGAGTATTATGAAACTGGTGTCCGGCGTTGCGGTGGACGTATGTCTTGGATGTTACGTTTGTGGCTCTAGTGTGACGATCAGTTCGTTATGGTTGCTCTTATCACGTGCATAGGCCTTGCTTCTACCATGTAGAAGTGCTTCGCGACCGAGGAAGAAACTTTCTGATTCTCGAAAGTGGATTCAGTTGTGAAAACCAGATATTCGGTTTATGCGCATTAAAAGAAAGCATACTAAAAAAATTCGTCTTCCATAGATGCGAGATCAGACTTGTTTTCGGCCATGGCGCGTACAGACGTGTGAAAAAAAAAGAAAAATATATGTTTATATTTTTTATATATATGTAAATATAAATAAATACTTGTATAAATTTTCCTTTTTATGTGTGGACTGTAAACGGAAAAAGTTATTTGTTCTCAACACTTATTTTTTATTTTCAACTCTCGCAACTAGTAGTGAAGAAAAAGATGGCGGACAGCAGAATAAATCCGCTCGTGGTATTGGACAACTAGGAAGGTGGGTGTTTGTAGAGAGATGCGACGTAAAGTATATTTCCCTTTCTTTTCTTTTTTTTTAAATTCTTTATTTTTATGGTTATAATCCGTCGTGTATCATTCACAACATTAAAAACGTTTTCATTTCTTTTTTTTTTTTTTTTTTTTAAACATCGAATGTAGGTAGATCATCAATCTCTAAGATAGCAGTTTTAGTTGCGATATTCAGGTCGAGCGTCGGACGGTCACCAACTTTGTGGAGGGCGAAGTCACTCTCTATTGTTAGTTAGAGGATAGGAGAGAAAATCGCACGGTCCTCTTAACCAAGAAATGAATGCACGAATATGTCGAGATTATAATTTACAACCGATGTACATTTATTTACAAAAATTGCTACAAAAGCAATAAAAACTGTTCAATACGGAAAAGATATAAGAAAACAAATAATAAACTAAAAAAAACTTGCGTGGTAATTCTGAGACTCTCTTTGCGGGAGTGTGAATGTCTTTTGCGGGAGTGCTATACAGGAGCATGGTGTGCCAAGTCGTCATACCTTGGTATCCAATATTCAAAAAAAGGGGCGAGAAATATCAAGCGAAAGTAGATGTGAGATGTTAACGCCACCTTATGACGAAGAATGATATTGCCAAAGAAAAAGGGCGATAATTAAGTTTACCTTAATATTACAAGTTTGTGTTCCTGTGTTAGCTTGTATGTGAAACTCGATTTCCACACACGTTTCAGTTGCTGTATGAATTAAAGTATACTGTTTATACGTATTTTACGACCGGTCGATGATAGGGGGCCTGCTAATATATATATATATATATATATATATATATATATATATATATATATATATATATATATATACTAGCATTGGTTCCCGGCGTTGCCCGGGTGTTTCAAATGTTTAGATCAGAAATTGTCTGAGTAATTTGGTAGAGACTGCAGAGATTACTTTTTTTTTTACTTTGACCCCTATTATGAGGCCTTAACATTTACTGTTTTGAACTCAAATCAAGTTATTAAGTTCAAGGAATCTGTATCTAAAATTTCAAGTGTTTAGATCCAAAATTGGCGGAGGTGTTTGGTAGAGTTCTCAAAGGTAAAATTGTTGAACTGTTACCCTTTAACGGACAAATTTCTGGCCGAAACCCAATTAGAAAGATTTTCTCAAATCCCAATGCCTTGTATATAAAATTTCGAGCCAGTAGACTGAAAATTGACAGAGTTATTGTGTAGGGAAATGTACACAGACAGACAGACACTTTTACTTTTATAGATATACTAACAGTTCAGCCCGGCATTCTCCGGGTGTTTGGATGTGTATGTTGAGCAAAAAAAAAAAAGTCGTAGTATGAAGGCAAGCTTGAACCCGTACCGCTAAGGAGGAAAAGAACGGGGAAAAACCTGTCGTCTTTGCAGTTACAACCACGGCCAAACCTGAAGTGACTTATGTTAAAATTGAGGCTAGACAATCGAAAGGAGAGGATATCTTTAAAAAATGTCGGCGAAAAAAGTTATCCCCCCCCCGTAGAAAAGTGCCTAGTTAGAGGTGAAAAAATGAATGTTTTTAGCAAATTTTTCGATATTTGTCGTATGAAAGGTCGAACTTTAAAATGATACTAATCTTGGTAAAACCCGTCGCCTCTGTCGAAAGTTTTAGGCAGACATGCAAACAGACATACATACATACATTTATATATTGGTAACTAAAAATTTTCGACCCAGACTGATGGAAAAGCTTGCCCTATCTCTGAATATCCTTTATGTAAAATTTCAAATGTTTAGATCAGAAATTGTCTGAGTAATTTGGAAGAGACCGCAGAGGTCATTTTTTTAAACTTTGACCCCTATTATGACTCCTTAAAATTTATTGTTTTGGGCTCAAATCAAGTTATTAAGTTAAAACCATGTACAACGAACCTATATCTAAAATTTGAAGTGTTTAAACCCAAAATTGTCGGAGGAGTTTGGTAGAGTTCTCAAAGGTCAAATCGTTGAACGTTGACCCCTTAACAGACAAATTTATGGCCGAAAACGGATCAAATAGATTTTCCCAAATCTCAGTACCCTGTATATCAAATTTCGAGTCTGTAAACTTAAAATTGACAAAGTTATTGCGTAGGGAAATGTACACACACAGAAAGACAGACACACAGATACACAGGCACGTTCACTTTTATAGATATACTAGCATTTCAGCTCAGCGTTGCCCGGGTGTTTGGATGTGTATGTTGAGCAAAAAAAAAAAAAAAAGTGGTAGTAGAAAGGCAGGCTCGAACCCGTACCGCAAAGGAGGAAAAGAACGAGGTAAAACCTAACGTTTATGCTGTTACGACCACCGCCAAACCGGAAGCGACATTTTTTAAATAAAGGCTAAACAATCAAAAGGAGAGGATAAATTTTAAAAAATATCGGCGAAAAAAGTTACCCCTCCCCTGTAGAAAAGTGCCTAGTTGAAGGGGAAGATATTAATGTTTTTAGCCAATTTTTTCGATATTTGTCGTATGAAAGATCGAACTTTAAAACGATACTGATCTTGGTAAAATCCGTCGCCTCTATTGAAAGTTTAAGGCAGACATGCAAACAGACATACATACACACATTTATATATTGGTAACTAAAAATTTTCGACCCAAACTGATGAAAAAACTTGCCGTATCTTTGAATACCCTTTATGTAAAATTTCAAATATTTAGACGAGAAATTGTCTGAGTAATTTGGAAAAGACCGCAGAGGTACATTTTTTTAAAAACTTTGACCCCTATTATGACCCCTTAAAATTTATTGTTTTGGGCTCAAATCAAGTTATTAAGTTAGATCCATGTCCAAGGAACCTATATCTAAAATTTGAAGTGCGTAGACCAAAAATTGTCGGAGAAGTTTGGTAGAGTTCTCAAAGGTCAAATCATTGAACTTTGACCCCTTAATCGCCAAATCTCTGGCCAAAACCCCATAACATCGATTTTCCCAAATCCCAGTACCCTGTATATCAAATTTCGAGTCTGTAGACTAAAATTTGACAGAGTTATTTCGTAGGGAAATGTACACAGACAAACACACAGACACACACACAGACACGTTCACTTTCGTATATATATATATATATACTAGCAGGGGTGCCCGGCGTTGCTCGGGTGTTTGGAGGTGTATGCTGTGCAAAAAAAGCAAAAAAACAAAAAAAATGGTTAATTCTTTAAAACTTTGACCCCTATTATGACCCCTTAAAATTTATTGTTTCGGGCTCAAATCAATTTATTAAGTTAGATCCATGTTCAAGGAACCTATATCTAAAATTTCAAGTGTCTAGACCCAAAATTGTCGGAGGAGTTTGGTAGAGTTCTTAAAGGTCAAATCGTTGAAATTTGACCCCTTAACAGCCAAATTTCTGGCTGACACCCGTCACATCGATTTTCCCAAATCTCAGTACCCGGTATTTTAAATTTCAAGTCTATAGACTAAAAATTGACAGAGTTATTGCGTAGGGAAATGTACACAGACAGACAGACACACAGACAGATAGACAGACACGTTCACTTTTATAGGTATAAGATATATATATATATATATATATATATATATATATATATATAGTTTCTATTGGGTATGTTATGGTTTATCGGTCTGATTTTCTTGTATTTAGAATAAAATCTAGCTGGTCATCGCAAAAAAAAAAAAAAAAAAAAAAAAAAAAATCCTTGATAGTTTTATGGGGTGACAAAAAAGTTAATCCCAATCTTGGAACTTTCGACAAAAGAGGGGCTAATAAATTCGTATTTTATCCTTAATCAAGAATAAGAAGGTTGATGGAGCCCATCTATCCGCAACAAACACTTTTCTGTAAGAACCTTTCCAATTACCGATTTCCACAGCTAATAGCACTTTACAGAGAATCCAACCTCCAATCTCTTCAGTCTATCATTCTCAAACGTTATGAATTGGGATAAATGCATAAAAGATACCGCCAAGTCTGCTGCAAAGAAGGTAAGCTACAAAACTGCCAATAATACTAGAGTTCTACAAAAAGAACTCTATTCGCCGATGAAGTATTGTGCCAAATCAGATGTCCAATCACGTCTCTCCGCCTTGGGCTTCGGGTACAAAAGAGAGTTTTTAATCTATTAGATTCGTGCAAGAATAATGTCGTTTTTGGACTTGATATTGAACGCCAAAAAAAAACAAAAAAACAAAAAACAACATTAGTTTTGCACCAACATAATAATTACTCACACGCACTGTCTATTAAGCTCCAACTCCTGTCATAATGCTGCATCCCTATGTTTGTTTTACTTTCATGAAATATTCTCAATCAACTTACTAAACTTCTATCCTCTCAACATAAATACCACCGATATGTGATATTTCTAGTGAACAAAAATTAATTCTATATTCATATATTTTATTTACACCGATCGCAGATATTTTATAGGGTTTAATTATGACACGCGATCATTATTATTTCATTTTTTAATTGAGTTTTGTTTAAAGTCAACTAATAAGCATTTCTTACGTAAATAATGATTGTCCCCTCAACAAATTCTGGTCAACTTGATTGGCTGTTCTCATACATTTATCAGATTATCGGAATATCGGATTCGTTTAATTTCGAACAGTTAACCAACATAGCGACCTCTGATATTTCGTCACATAAATTTTTTTAATAAACCACTTCGAACGAAAATCGATTGTAAGATCTACTATCTTCATTCTTGCATTGGATGACAATCATTTTTATTCTGTTACATTTTCAGTTATTTTAGCACACTGCCTCTTAAACAACACACACGTGTCAGATTATTTTTACACATTCCCTTTTAAAACGCCTTAGACATTGCGCTTCTTTTTATGTCAAACGAAAACGTACTGAACATATGCGAAACTACATCCTCACCAATTAGCTCTTCACACTATTCCGTCATATCGCGACAACCATTGACGCTGCTGCTTCTGCTTTCATAAAGCAGGCGTAAATAGTCGCTTCACTAAAAATATTTATATGCCGCAACCAAAAATTCAACAGTGACTGTCTTTCTTCGACGTACAACGTTTTCTTTGCGAACTTTACCACGGCTCACTGTAATAATAACATTAAGAAGAACTATGCCAGGCATGCCTGTTAGCTTAGATAAATACTTTTGCTGCGTCTCCATTTACGCTGAACATCCATAGAATGCCAACATTAATATGTTATATATGAAATAGTCCGCTATGGAATTTCCACAGGTCTCGCTAGAGGAAATCATGAATTAGATAACATCCAAAGTGCTCTATTTTCTAGTTTGTATAAACTTTATGCCATAGAATTTCAATCACTTTTTAAATATTGTTACAAATTGACTTCAAACGTTCTTTCTCCCACTAATTTTGAAAGGCAAAATGTTAATTTTGTTTTTCAAATTTACAATGAATATACTTAGGAAAACAAGAATGTTTGCCAAATTATGCAGAAATTGCTGAATACATACAAATATTTTATATTTGATGGGCAATACTGAATATAAAAACACCGTTTAAAGGTGGTTGGTTTCGTAATAAACATGACTATGCATCTATATTAAATTATGACGATTATAGATTTCTTCTAGTATTCTGAGGCTAGTTAGAAACTTGTGGTAGCATTTCTGGAAGAACTAGTAAGTTAACGAAAGAAACGTACACTGCTTTACATTATACCACTTATGCAATTGTAGAACTCACTAAGTATTGCATAAAAGAATTGAACATGCTATATATGTTACCTGACAAGTTTCAAACAGATCAACTTTAGTCAAGGTTTGGCCAGTACCGGCAACTTAACGGGGACCAGAATAATACGTCAAGTGTTTGAATGTGAAAAAAAATCTCAGAATGTTGTCAGTATTGAAACTAAGCTTACCATTTAATAACCAAACTATTTAATTGAGTTGAAAGATTTACAAGAGTTAACTGGGATGAAATGACAACGGAAAAACAGTTACATGTTTATAAATTTAACAGAGATGTAACGGAGGATGATATTAATCAGTGCAAAGAAGTATTTCCTGTTATTTTATACTTTGCAAGTTATTGTAATTATGCAGAGTTTAAAAATGAAATGGAGCAGTTGCAAAAATTTAACATCTGGGAGAGAGACTATTGAAGAAATGGCTGAATTAAACAGCTATTTTCGGGAACTAATAGAGGTTTTTTGTTATACACAAATGATATAATAAATAATAAATAATTTGAATGTTTAGGCTGATCACAATTTTTTTTTTCATGTTGATTCTTGTGATGAGGGTCACACTATTGACATAATAGAAACAAAAACTTACATGGAACTCTTCGAATTTTCCTATAAACAATTTTGTCGAAAAGAGAAGTAAAAAAAATAATTAGAAATAGAAC
Source organism: Euprymna scolopes (assembly GCF_053919585.1). Taxonomy (NCBI): domain Eukaryota; kingdom Metazoa; phylum Mollusca; class Cephalopoda; order Sepiida; family Sepiolidae; genus Euprymna; species Euprymna scolopes. The sequence goes on along the minus strand of NC_136493.1, from coordinate 71,518,475 downwards.
AACTTAAACTTTAAATTAAATTCTATAAGATTTTTGTAATGTTTAATGTTAAGCCGGGCAGAAATGCAAATAGTAAATAAGGTTGGTTTTGAGAGTTAAAGTAAATTAATAGGAAATAATTTTGGGATTGAGATTAATAGTGAATTAATAATAAATGAGTTTTGTAATTGAGATCAATAGTAAATTAGTAGCAAATAATTTTGGGTTAGAGATTAAAAGTGAATTAATAGTAAATAGGTTTTGAGTTGAGAGTAATAGCAAATTAATAGCAAATAATTTTGGGTTTGAGATTAAAAGTGAATTATCAGTAAATAAGTTTGGACTTGAGAACAATAGTAAATTAAGAGCAAATAATTTTGGGTTAGAGAATTAATAGTAAATAAGTTTGGATTTAAGTGTAATAAAAAAAAATATCAAATAATTTTGGGTTTGAGATTAATAGTAAATTATTCGTAAATGAGTCTGGAGGTGAGAACAATAGTAAATTAATAGCAAATTATTTGGGTTTGAGATTATTAGTGAATTAATAGTAAATAGGTTTGGATTAAAGAATAATAGTAAATTAGTAGCAAATAATTTTGGGTTTCAGATTAATAGTGAATTAATCTATCTATTATATCTTTTAAATTAATATTGTCTGTGTGTACATTTCCTTAGCAAACTACTCTGCCAAGTTTTAGTCTACAGATTCGAAATTTCACAAAAGGTTTATTGAAATTTGGAAATATCTTTTTAATCAGTTTTGGCTAGAAATGTATCTGTCAAGGCGTGAAAGGGCAACGATTTGAGCTTTCCAAACTTTACCAAACTCCTTCGCCAATTTTTGGTCTAAACACTAGATATTTTAAATGTAGGTTTACCTATACATGAGTAAAAACTTCTTATTATTATTATTATTATTATTATTATTATTATTATTATTATTATGTATGTATTTATGCATGTATGTATGTATGTATGTATGTATATATGTATGTATTGTTATTATTATTATTATTATTATTATTATTATTATTATTATTATTATTATTAAACACTTTTTTAGAAAAAAACATTGCTGAGAATGCAGTTAGGAGATTCGAAGTTCCTATTCGTCGCGGTTACCACCTGACGAAGGCCAGAGGAATAGTTGGCCGAAACGTTGTGAATAAACAAACCAATAAAAGATAAAAAACAACAACTAATAAAGATGAGAATAATAGTCCGAAATAAAAATAAATTAATATATATAATGCTCATCTCAAAAAATGAATTCCAATTAAGGAATAATATATATAAAACATTGAAAGTTATCACGTTTTATCGTAGGCGTTATACGTTGAAATAAAACTTAGGTCAGGAAAACATATGTGCCATAAAACAAGTTGAGAAAGAAGCTAGCTAAGGAAGAACGAACACTCAGTATCTTTTTACCTGGAAAATATTGAAAAAATATCATCATACTTAGCTAGCAATAATTTCTTATTGTTTATAAAACTGGTGACTATATGTTTCCATCAATTTGGCATAAAGCATTCATTATAATCAACATCCTATAAGTTTTGGCCGTTAAAAACGGGTAAAAATTTTAGTATAATATTATATATATATATATATATATATATATATATATATATGCACACACACATATATATCATATTTTTTTTCATATGTTCTTATACAAACAGGAAATATTGCATTAGTACTAAATAATAATTCTAAATGATAAAATGATAATGTTTCTATAACTTAAACAGTTTACCGTGTATAACAAAATATTTTATAAAGTGTATAACAAAATATTTTATAAAGTGTATAACAAAATATTTTATAAAGTGTATAACAGAATATTTTATAAAGTGTATAACAAAATATTTTATAAAGTGTATAACAAAATATTTTATAAAGTGTATAACAAAATATTTTATAAAGTGTATAACAAAATATTTTATAAATCCTTTTTAAAAACAACTTCACAAATTATATCGTCGATCAACAATTTATACAGACCTAATTCGCCATTACAAAAAATAAATAAATAGATAAATATTAACAACAATAATAATAACAATAATAATAGTAATAATAATAATAATAATAATAATAATAATAATAATAATTTACAGAAATGGAAGAAGAATTGGAAAGACATACCTCAGGAGAACAAGAACACTTCTGGAAGCTAAATACACGGGCAGTATCACTAGTAAGATACTCTGGGCCGTCCATAGGGTGGACTAAAGAAGAACTGAGACAGCTCGAAACTCATAATCATGCACAACGCACTACACCCGAAGGATGATGTTGACCACTCTATGTGACAAAGAAAGACCGCAGGAGGGGACTGGTTTGTATAGAAGACTGTGTGCATGACACCAAAAAAGAACTAGAAAAATACATAATATAAAACACTGAAATCATGGCAGCGAGAGACACAGAAAAATATCAAGAAAACAAAAAACAGACAGACAAAGAATAAAACAAGAAAAAATGGGAAGAGAAACAACTACACGCAAGATTCACAAGGATAACAAAAGATGAGAATAACGAAAACACTTAGAAATGGATGCAAAAAGGACACATAAACCGTATAATAACGTAACCATAATAACGGCAGCACAAGATAACTCGATAATAACCATCCACATCAAAGCAAAATCGGCAAAACGCAGCAAATGCAGACTCTATGGACAAAGAAACGAAGCGATAAACCATATAGTAAGTGAATGTATCAAACTTGTTCAAAAGGAATACAAGAACAGGCGCGACCAAGTGGGAAGGGCAGTACACTGGGAATTGTGCAAAAAACTGCATCTCGAACACACAGACAAGTGGTACAAGCATAAGCCAGCAATAGTAATTGAAAACAAGAATCACAAAATCCTATGGGGCATACAAACTGATAAATCCATCCAAGCAAGAAGACCGGATGTAATAATTAACAAGAAAGAAAAGTCCTGTCAAATCGTAGACTTTGCTGTTCCAGCTAACAATATCAAAGAAACGCAACAAATACACAGAACTTGCTAAGAGAGCTGAAAAGGATATGGATAATGAAAAACAATCAAGGTAGTACCTATAATAGTAGGAGCACTAGGAAACAATTCCGAAAAACTTTGACAAAAGAATGAGAGAACTTGGAATCAGAAGAATGGCTGGAAAGATACAACGTATAACAATCATGAAAACGGCAGAAATATCAAGGAAAACCCTTGAATGCGGAGACTAATACACATAAGCCACACGGAACAGGCGATCAGCTGCAGAGACAAAGCATAAAGAAGCGTTAACCAAAAACATTGAAGGTGCATCTCTATCCCGTCTCCTCTTCCCACCCATTACCCAATCACCGCCCCAAACAAAAAGAATGGTGTTAAATAGCCGAGAAGGGTCAAAGAGTATGGAAAGGCCGAGGAGAGAGTACTGACCAGGCTTTCGCTGGATAAGTTTGAAGACAACTGGAACCTTGGGGAGGTTTATTGGCACTCAAATCCAAGACCAATGGCCGTTGCTAGCGAGAAATCAATGGTAAGCGGCTGTTGCGATAGTGCAAATTCATTTGCAAATGCTATCAAAACAAGTAGAGAGTACTGGAAAACTGGGGAGACTTGTTGTCAACCAGCTTCCAGGGATAACCACAGTCTGTTTTCAACGAGAGATCCTTTATGACCTGTGTGAAAGCTCGTTGTGAGCCAACAACAACAACAACAACAACAACAACAATAATAGCGATAATAACAACAATAATAATAACGCCAATAATAAATAAATAAATAAATAAATGATGATAACAATAATAATAACACCAATAATAAATAATAAATAAATAAATAATGATAATAATAATAATGATAACAATAGTAATAATAATAAATCAATAATAATAATAATAATAACGATAACAATAATAATGATAATAATTACAAATAATAATAACAATAACAATAATAACAATAATGACAACAGCAACAATAATAATAATAACAACAACATTAATAACTATAATAAATAAATAAATAAATAAATAATGATTCTAATAATAACCTATTCTACTGTCACCAAATATCTCCTCATTATAAAATCGACAAAAAAAAAAAATAAATATCGTATATAAACATGTCCCCCAAAGAAAAATCTCTAAACTGCGACTTATTATGTATTACCAAAAATCCAAAACGACTAATTTATTAATATGCAATGACCAAATGCCCGATGACAATTTACTAAACATTGGCGATGCTGTGTATGTTTCCAAATATTCTATAGGAGAATGTGTATCGAAAAACAATTCATATATCGGCATGACTAGGATTAGTATTTCTTGCCGACTTTCTTCCCCTAGCAGATCCATCTACCGACATTAAGTAACACACGACACCTCAAAAATAAATTCAGAAATATATTAATAAAGAATACCGCCATTTTAGCTATCTCATATTATAACTCCAAAGCAAATAGTAGTCCATTACGTCAAAGTGGCACTGTGCTTTGTTTGGGGTAACATAAACGTACAAAAATAAACGTACAAAAATAAACGTACAAAAAGCGTACAAAAATAAAGTAGTATAAAAAAATTATACTTTTGTGATTAGGCATTTTTAAATGGATTAAAAACTATAAATATAGTGCGTCAATGTATAGTTTTTAATGAACAATTTTATATTTATTTTAGTTAAGTAAATTTCTTTTAGTTTTTGTTTGTTTTTATCTGATGCTCTTGTTTCAATCTGACCTCATCAAAAGCTTTGGAAGATGATTTTCTCTTTAGAGCAATTCTGTCGATCTGCACTTAAACATCTGCACTTAAACAACATTAATTTATCCATTCTACTTTTTCTTGGAAATTACTAGGCCAATTTGACTGGAATTTATTATGAATCTTTATTATGTCCAGCGAACTAAGTATTATGGTATCTGTCCAATGCATAGTGGTTTATAGGGATTAGTATTTAATAAGCACAATTTTTACCATATTTCAACCATCTATTTGGCATAAAAAACTCATTTTAAATCAATGGCCTATAACTCGTGCTCGTTTTTAAAGAGCAAAAAGTTTAGTATATATATATATATATATATATATATATATATATATATATATATATATATATATATATGGAGGGGTGCATTACATGGAAATTACATTAAAGCTTAAAAGAAACTCTTTGTGTGTGCAGAGAGATGCTTTATAAGGTTCTCATGTAAATAGACTCAATGAGTTTAAGTGAAACGGCGACACTGGTTTAATTAACAAACTGAATCAGTGAAAATGGGGGCGAAGATCATATATGGAGACAAGTATATGTTTTTCTACAATCCTGCTTGTATTATCGGCTTTTTTCTACATCGATAAAATCTTGCATTAAAGTCTAAATCATTCATTAGAGCATGATGACTTATATAAAATGTATTACTTTATCAGCAAATTGATTGGGAAGTACTTTTTTGATGCGCTGTCGAAATGAGCTTTCGATTTACACCTATTTAATGTTTTCCCTACATTCTTCTTATCTTGGTGAACTTTTTTCATTTTATTTTTACTTTTTGGGATTTATTTATTTATTTTATTATTATTATTTATTTATTTATTAATTATTATTATTATTATTATTATTATTATTATTATTATTGTCAATCAAAACAGCCATAAATCGAATATCGTAATTGAACAGAAATTGTCAATTGCAACGAGTAAATAGTGAACCCTTCTTCGTCCCGTTGAAATATTCGTTCTTTCCCATTATCTCTGTTGATTTCTTTGCTCAGCTGTTCCAACTTATCCCTACTTCCGACTCACCTAGTTAATGTGGTGGAGCTAAACATAACAACGACGTTGCTCACTTGTATGCCGACACTCCTGTAAGCGTTCCAAGTCAAAAACGTGAGGAGTTGTTAACTATGGAACAAATTCACGTATCTTTACTAAATTGAATAAAGGTTTTATTGAAATGCTCTGCATTTAAGATGATATCAGCAAATTTGTCTAGTTGTCTAAGTTTTCAGAAAAGCTTATTGACTGGGTTACAGATAGAACTTTGCTAACTGATATCAGTCACACCATTTGATCTCTCGGTTCAATCTGGCCTGATCCAACACTTTTAAAGTGAGTATTCTCGTTTGATCAATTCTGTAAATCTGCACAAGATCATTTTGTAAAATTTATCAAAATTTTGCCAGCTATGTATAATAAATAATGTATCTGGCATTCTTCCTAACGTTGTCTGTTGCTTACCTATAAACGGTTTTAATTTTATGTGTTCGTGTAAAACCAAAACAGTACTCATGTGTGTTCAGTTAGAGGAAATTATCAAAATATATGCTGACGTATTATATCGTTGTATTTGTTCCCCGACTTTTATTTCTGAAGAAGTTTCGTGCCGAAAACGTTGTAAGATTCCATGAACAGAATCCATTTTCCGCTCCAGTAGTTATATACGTCAATTCCAGCACGTTTTGTATCTAAATCCTGTGTATCGCTTTATTGCCGGCCAATATTTTTTTAATTTTGAAATTCCTATGAAATGCAGAGAAGTGAAATTTGGTACGCTGGAAGAGCATAACAAGGTGCCTTATTTTCCTGATTTTTGTGGAATTTGACCAAATATTTTGAAAATTATGCTAATTTTTCTATTTTCTGGTAATTTTAAGTGTGTATTACTTCATTGCAGGTTTCCCAAAATGCATAGAAAGGGTCGATTTACAGCTAGTAAAAGGGGAAGTGTTGTTGCAGGCCTTGCAGAAGGTTTATCTCGCGTAGATCTAGCCAAGGAGCTTGGAAGAGATCGAAGAACATTGTCTTCATTCGTTGAAAATCCAAGCATTGAACCAAGAAAGGACAAAAACACAAGAAAGTCAGTTTCTGCTCGTGATGTTAGAAAAAATCATCAACTTATCAAGCAGCCGAGCAGCAAAAGTGCTGCTATATTTGACAAGGCTGGATACCTTCCTTGTCCAGAAAGACACGCTGCAATGTCTTTAACGAAATTGCAAGAAGCATTAAGTCCATAGCAGGACCTGTTTTAAACCAAACTCATAAGGAAAAACGTTGAAATACATGAAAACTAGCTTTGAAAATGTTCTTTTCACTAGAGCAATCTTGATGGACCAGGTGGTTGGACCAAAGTTCGGACTCCTCTTGGATTCCCTACCCCTCATCGATTCCGTCGTCAACAGGGAGGTGCAGGTGTATAGTTTTGGGCTAGAATAATCTGCGATGAAGTTATTGGACCATTTCGAGTGCCAAAATGTGTCAAACTCACAAGCCAATCTTATATTTTATTTCTAAATGAGCATGTCACCATGGCTTGATGACCTTCCATTGTCTCGCCACCACAAATTGATTTTTAAGCACAACAATGCGCCATCCAACTCAGCCAAGGCTACGACATCCTACCATAAGGCATCAGTGGAGAAAATTTAATGCCATGCCACCTTGTTCTCTAGATGAAACCCAATTGAGCGGCTCTGGTTAAAAATAAAGATGAAAGTTTATGAAGGAGGTGTTAAATTTTCGTCGAAGGATGAACTTGTGAGGAAGATTTTGGAAGTTTTCTATAGAATCACATAATCTCAAATCCATCGTCCCTGTACAAAAGTGCCCAATACAGGGTGAATGTATTAATGTTTTTGACCAATTTTTCGATATTTGTCGTCCGAAGGGTCAAGCCTCAAAATGATACCGATCTCGTGAAAATCCGTCGCCTCTATCGAAAGTTTTAAGCACACATACATACATACATACATTTCAACAGACAGGTGAGATTTATATTATAGATAAATAGAAATATGAAGTAAGAATATTGTTTTATTACCAAAAAATATACATTTTCAGACACTTGCAATAAAGGGATACACACGTAAAATTACCAAAACATAGAACAATTAGTATAACTTTCAAAATATTTGTTCAAATTCCACAAAAATCAGGGAAATAAGGCACCTTGTTATGCACTTTCAGTGTACCAAATTTCACTTCTCTGTGTTTCATAGCATTTTCAAAATAAAAAAAACATATTGACCTGCAATAAAACGATACACACGGTTTATGATTATAAGAATATGCCGATGAATTCTTTACGTTGCTGCACACGATTAAATTATTTTTTTCTTTGCGTGTGTGTTCACGTGTGAAAAATGTTGGATTCTGCCCTTCCCGAAATTATTTTTACTTTTATTTACTTACTTCCCCTCGAGGGTAAAATTAGACGAGTCTTATGCGAAGAATATATAGAATGCCAAAATTAGGCACTCTGGATATGACGAAAATAAAACTGTTACAGTTAAAAAGGAGTTCTCCTCCTCTGACCGAGGACAAAACAGATAATAGAGTTTGATCCTATCCAAAAGCTCAATAGATATTTTATCACGTTATTTTAGCGTAAACTGTCTTTTCAAGATCTTATGTCTGGGGAAATTCGTTTTAATCTAAACATGAATCGTAAGATTGATCTCATCGGAATCTTTAAAACAAAGTTTTGATGATTCTGAGTTGCAATGTATCACTTAAATGTGCAGAGTTTACGATAATCCTTTACCTATCTTTACTGATAGCATTAGACAAAAAGTCATAGTTCAATAAGCTAACGTCATAAATACTTTATATTGTTTATTGCTGGAATCATTTGGAAATTTAAACTAGACAACGCCAGTGAAAATTTTGCTCGATAAATACGCTGCTAGGGATGACATTTTTATTTTTCTGCCAATACATATAACTTGTTTGATATAAGAAATCTGACGAAAGATCGACAAAGCACAAGAAAACAGCAAATGCAGACTATGTGGACAAAGAGATTAGATGATAAATCCTATAATAAGTGAATGCAGCACAGTGGTCCAAAAGGAATACAAGAACAGACATGACGAAGTGGAAAGGGTGGTACACTGGGAATTATGCAAACAACTGCATCTCGAACGCACAGACAAGTGGTACAAACATAAGCCAGCAACAGTACTTGAAAACGAGAATCACAAAGTCCTATGGGACATGGTCATACAAACTGATAAACCCATCCAAGCAAGAAGACAGGATGTAATAATTAACAAGAAATAAAAATCCTGAAAAATCGTAGACTTTGCTATTCCAGCTGACCACAGGGTGCATATCAAAGAAAAGGAGAAACGGAGAAAATTCAGAGCTAGCCAGAGAGCTGAAAGGGATATGGAAGATGAAGAAAATCAAAATAATACTTATAATAGCAGGAGAACTAGGAACAATCCCCCAAAACCTGGAGAACAATGGGGGAAATTGGAATCAAAGGAATGACTGGAGAAATACAACAAACAACAATCATGAAAACAGCTGAAATATTTAAAAAAAAAAACCCACTTGAATGTGGAAACTAACACACAGGAGCAACAAGTGCGGACCAGAGAAAATGCTGCAAAGGACAAACAAGAAACACTACATGGAACCAAGAATACTGAAACCGCATATCTATAAGTTCACTAACCCAACTCTACCCCCCATTGCCATATCACCGCCCCCCCCCAAAAAAAAAGAGCGTGACCAAATAACCAAATAGAGTTAAGAAGGAAGGAAAAAGCGATGAACTGACCACACCTCAGCCAGATAAGTACTAAGAGAATTGGGACGTTGGGGAGGCTTATTGCCACTCAAATCCCAGTAAAGACCAGTAGCTGCTACCAAAGAGAAATCAACGGTAAGAAGCTGTTGCGATAATGCAAATGCGCATACATACAGACACATACATATGTACATTTCTACACATCCACGTACAGACACATACGCACATACACATATATATATATAAACAATGTATATGCAAACATACATGCATCTATATGCAGACATACACTCAAATACATACAACTCCTATACATACTCATATACATAAACACACACACACACACACACACACACACACACATATATATATATATATATATATATATATATATATATATATACACCTACATATATACATATAGGTGAAGATATAGATCTCCAGTAAGAAGTAGATGTACATATATATACATACATACATATATACACACACACATGTACCCATATACACGTATATAAAATTATATAAATATACATATTCAAAAAATATAAACATACAGAAATATATAGACATACACACACACACACACACACATATATATGTGTGTATATTTATACTAAATAAATAAAGTTAGGATAAATAAATAAATAAAAATATAAATAAATAAACGGGTGTAGTTAATAATGCGAGGTTAGGTAGACGCAGTGCAAGGATGGAATACTGTTGCCATATCTGGGCAGGAGCTGCTAAAAACAGCCTATCCTGCCTTGACAGAGTACAAAATAGACTTCGTGGCTTAGTGGGGGATGCCCTTTTCTCTACCCTGCAACCTCTCTCCCACAGAAGAGACGTTGCGAGCCTATCCTTGTTTTATCGTTATTTCCATGGCAGGTGCTCGTCTGAACTCCAATCTCTGGTCCCCCTCGCCAATCTTTCACGAAAAACACCCGTCTAGCTGAATCCACTGTGAAAAATTTCCCCCACTCTATATCTGTGCCTAAATCAAAACGCGGATTCCATAAACAAAGCTTCTTTCTTAGAACTGTACGCCTGTGGAACTCTGTTCCGTCTGCCTGCTTCCCACCGGACTACAACTTCAAGTCTTCAAGTCCAACGTTAACAAATTCCTAATGAACCGCCCCCTTAAGTAAACGCTTCATCAAATCTCCACACTAACGTAATGTACTTGCAATAACCATTATCCCTTAGTGGCTTCCGGACCTTGATAAGTGGTGATCACTGTGTAAACAAAAATATGTTCAAAATTCATGTTGTTGATTGATTATTTAGGGGTCTGTATTGATTTTCTTTGCTTATTAGATAGGGATTAAGTTATAGTGAATAGAATTTTTTTTTAGGCATCTAGATAAAAGTAAGATGAAGATAGGAATCGAGATAGAATAAATTAATAGATGATTGAGAGATTAAAAACGAAAAAAGTTTAAAAAAAAAAAAGGAGGGGTATAAAGGTTTAAAGGTTAAAGATTATGAGAGTGGTTGTTAAGTTATAATGAGTCAGGGGTTCTTGTAGTTCCGTTAAATTCATATATATATATATATATATATATATATATATATATATATATATATATATATATATGCGGTGGGCTCCTAACATGGTGCTTTGGGCAGTGGTTATGCTTAACTTATCTTCAGTATCAAATGTATTGCGGGTACAGGCACATATACACATACAAACACGTACATGCATATAAACTCAGACACAGCTATACCTATATACATATGCCCACCCATGCACACACGTAGATACACACACACACACACACACACACACACACACACACACACACACACACACATATATATATATATATATATATATATATATATATATATATATATATATGGAGAGAGAGAGAGAGAGAGAGAGAGAGAGAGAGAGAGAGATGTGCATGAAATAGGTTCTAACTACTGAAATAAAACAACATTTTTTTCAAAGTGTGCTTATTTGTTTGTGCAGAACGTTCCTTACCAAACGCCTCTCTCATTTTTTGGTCTGCAAATTTGAAGTTTGATATATAGTGGATTTTTTTCTGTAGAATAAATTCGATCTGGTTTCTAGCCGGTAAGAATAGCCACTAAAAATTCAAAATTGAAAAAAAGGGACGTTAGAGGATCAAACCTACTTGTTATTGTCCTCTTTAGGGTCACGATATTAAGGTGAAAGAGTCCTGGTGTTCACTGATAGCGGTTAAACTACGGGTGTGCGCTCGGTATTTATTTGTTTGCCCACGAGAATAAAATGTAACACAAGGCTAGATTTGATATATAGGGTATTTAGATCTGTAGTACACATTCAATTTGGTGGTTAGCCGGCAAAAATGCTGCTACGGGTTCAAAATTGAAAACAAAGCAGTTGACCTCTGCATGAATTAAAATATAATATTCATGCGTATTTTCGGACGGGGCAACTCTGGGTAACCTCGTAGTATAACACGAAAACGAAGAATAATCTAACTTTAAAAAAACAAAAAAAAACAAAAAAGCAACAGTAGTATCAACATGGATTAGTACAACAGAAAATGGCGGTGGATTATCTGAGAGGAAAGGAAAGCCGTGAAGAGAGAAGTCCACTGGAAGGACTAGAAAAATACTGGAATTATGAGGAAGTCTATCATCCTTTAAATTCTAGAGAAAGCTAACAGCTCACAATCAGCAAGCAGCTTTTTGCGAGAAGACCAAATAATTTTCGAAATGATGGAAAATGAAATACATGTAATATTTGTGCTTATCGTGATACCCCAACCAAACGTATGTATGGACATATATTTGTATTCTATGTATTCCTCATCGAATGTATTACAGGATAGTTTATTTATCTCCCTTCCACAACAGGAAGATGTGACACAAGGTCGGAAAGTGGAATTTGAAAATCCAGCGCCCTAGTGGATAAGTATTTTGGCCGAACAAAAGTAGACCGGCCAGCCCCGTTGGCATTCCTCGATAGGAGAGCCTCAGGTGATTATCACTAAACTAACTTCTTCAAAATGATACCGATCTCGTGAAAATCCGTCGCCTCTGTCAAAAGTTTTAGGCATACATACATACATACATACATACATACATACATACATACATACTTCAAAGAGTGAAAAGGCGAAGCCTGTGAAGGTGAACTTTCTAGAAGTGCACAGGGCCATATTTTAGATTTGATTTTGGTGTGAATGCTGATTTTAACGTGGAAAAACGAAACTTAGGAATCAACGAACTGATTTGATTTGACGGAAATGTCAGTATTGTAATAGAAATACATCGTCCTAAATGGATAATTATATCAACGATTTAACAATCAAAAAGAAAAAGACGGAGTATAAATAAATAATCTATACTTATTTGTGTTTTTGTGTACTGATATTCATATTAAAAACACTTTTTTTCTATTAGTATTTAAAAAGAAAATACAACTTTCTTATATATGGTTCGTGGAATTGCATTTATCCGCAAAAGATCTAGCGAATTTATATATTCTTTTAAACATTTATTTTAATTAATTCCCTATTAGTTTTTCGGTTTTCTTACGGAATGATCATCTTTAGTTAACTATTGCGTGTAATTATATTCATGCAGATATTATATATGATTTATTTATATTTGCTTAAAATGTTTATAGTAAACACAAAACACTTTTCATAAATATTTATGTATACGTATATATATTGGTTTAAAAAAATATTGCTGACCAAACAGAGTTTTTGGTCTACAGACATGAAATTTCATTTGAATCCATGCAAAACTTTATATTTAGGTTTTAGTCTGTGGAAATCGGTACAAAAGTATGAAAATTAAAAAAAAAAATGAAATTTGCCAAGTAATGGTCAAACGCCGGCATTACGAATATACATGCATAACGTAGTAGCTATTGGTTCATGTTTGAATTTTTAGCCTTGTAGTAAACATGTCTTCATAGCTCAGTAGAGAAAAAAATAAATCGTAAGCTAAACGTTTTGGTTTCGATTCTCGGTGGTGGCGTACGAATCATTTTTTTTAAACCTTTTAAATCATTACTATATATTGGGCCAATATAATAAATAAGAAATCTGCATTAATCAAAATGTCATATTTAATCTTATTTTACGACCGGGTAATGCCGACAGTCCTGCTAGTATACTATATAAATATAATAACAAAGATTAATTTTTATACAGTTTAGAATAGCTATATAAATCAAGTATAATAATGCATATTGCATCCCAACGTAGTGCTAAGCACAATAACATTTAAATAATATAATTATCATGATTGGGGGGGAGCATCTTTTTGAATGAACGTCAAAATGGTGTAAAAAGAATCAACTTGTGTATTCGATGCATTGTTGTATAAAGAGATTGACAAACTTATCACTAGTGTATATTCATTAGAAATCATTATGAATTTTGGAAAAATACCGTAAGGATATGGAATGTGGGTTATATTTGGTTGAATTTCGTTTCCATGCAAACATGACAAGGGGGGGGGGTTCGTAAAAATTCAGATACGATTTTTTATAATTTTAATAATATATATCAGGCACCAATTATAAAATATATCAGTTTATTTCGAGTATTTCAAAGAGAGAATAATAGGAACTTAACGTAAAATTAAAGCATGAAAATATGTCAGATTTATATAAAACTTCATTCGTAATCATTAGAGAATAATTCAGCAATATTGTCTGAATCTCAGTTTCATTGTAAGGCCTCTCAACTTAAATTTAAATTTTAGACATTTTCCATATTCTCCAATATATTTAAATTCTAGACATTTTCCATATTCTCCCATACATTAAAATTCTAGATATTTTCCATATTCTCCAATATATTAAAATCCTAGACATTTTCCATATTCTCCAATATATTAAAATTTAGACATTTTTCATATTCTCCAATATATTAAAATTCTAGACATTTTCCATATTTTCAAATAAATTTAAATTCTAGACATTTTCCATATTCTCCAATACATTTAAATTCTAGATATTTTCCATATTTTCAAATAAATTTAAATTCTAGACATTTTCCATATTCTCCAATACATTTAAATTCTAGATATTTTCCATATTTTCAAATAAATTTAAATTCTAGACATTTTCCATATTCTCCAATACATTTAAATTCTAGATATTTTCCATATTTTCCAATATATTAAAATTCTAGACATTTTCCATATTTTCCAATATATTTAAATTCTAGACATTTTCCATATTCTCAAATATATTAAAATTCTAGCCATTTTCCATATTCTCAAATATATTTAAATTCTAGACATTTTCCATATTCTCCAATACATTTAAATTCTAGATATTTTCCATATTTTCCAATATATTAAAATTCTAGACATTTTCCATATTCTCCAATATATTTAAATTCTAGACATTTTCCATATTTTCCAATATATTTAAATTCTAGACATTTTCCATATTCTCAAATATATTTAAATTCTAGACATTTTCCATATTCTCAAATATATTAAAATTCTAGCCATTTTCCATATTCTCAAATATATTTAAATTCTAAACATTTTCCATATTCTCAAATATATTAAAATTCTAGCCATTTTCCATATTCTCAAATATATTTAAATTCTAGACATTTTCCATATTCTCAAATATATTTAAATTTTAGATATTTTCCATATTCTCCAATACATTAAAATTCTAGACATTTTCCATATTCTCCAATATATTTAAATTCTAGACATTTTCCATATTCTCCAATATATTAAAATTCTAGACATTTTCCATATTCTCCAATATATTAAAATTCTTGACATTTTCTATATTCTCCAATATATTTTAATTCTAGACATTTTCTATATTCTCTAATATATTTAAATTCTAGACATTTCCATATTCTCCAATATATTAAAATTCTAGACATTTTCTATATTCTCAAATATATTTAAATTATAGACATTTTCCATATTCTCAAATATATTTAAATTATAGACATTTCCATATTCTCCAATATATTAAAATTATAGACATTTTCTATATTCTCAAATATATTTAAATTATAGACATGATTCATATTCAAAATTATGTAATTGAAATTATAATGAAAATTAGAAAAAGGATTCATGACACAGGGATTCGTGACATTATATCTTTATTTTAATCTTTGCAAAAATTTAGTAGTAGTAGTAGTAGTAGTAGTAGTAGTAATAATAATAATAATAATAATAATAATAATAATAATAATAATAATAATAATAATAATTCTGATTTCGTTTATGAACGTCTCTCTGGAAAGGGATGGTATTCATTTCCGGATGATTTCCCTAAATTCCGGCTTCAAACCAGGAGCTTCAAAGATCAAGGGTTTTCCTAAGGATGTTGGTGGTACCTATAATTGCAGAGGTTTGAAAGCCGCCATCGGGGATTTGTAGTTTTTTTAATTGTCCTTCCAGACGACTTGATACTACTCCTAGTGTACCAACTACAACCGGGATTATTTGTGTTTTAACCCTGTGTATACGCCTTATCTCCAATAATAATTTAATAATAATAATAATAATAATAATAATAATAATGATAATAATACAAATTTAACAACAACAACAATAATAATAATGATAATAATAACAATGACAATAATAATAATAACAATAATAACAACAATAATAATAAGAATAACAATAATAATAATAATAATAATAATAATAATAATTATAATTATAATAATAATAATTATAAGAATAGTAATACCCATGTACTCATGTTACTGAGTTACCTAGAATAAATATTTCAAAATACATAATGATCAGTTCATAAAACAATTTTAAAATTAATATCTATCTATCTATGTATCTATCTATATATATATATATATATATATATATATATATATATATATATATATATATTAATATAATATAATTAATATATATATATTAATGAAAATATATATATATATATATCAGTATGTGTGTGTGTGTGTATATATATATATATATATATATATATATATATATATATATATATGTATATATATATATCACCGATTTGAATAAAAAATATATTACTGGCAGGACGATCCGACGTTGGCCGGGATTAAATGATGATCAACAAGTTTTACACTTCCCTATTTTTATCGTCATCAAAATTGTCGAAATTGTCTGCTCTATTAGGTACCTACCCCTCGCAGTGTATCGAGATGAAGCTCCACATGCCCATCGCAGTGATTCAATCCATATACATGTAAGTCTACATTGCATTGTAACGAATTTATTGTTGATTTTATAAAATTATCTGTAAATAATGGCTTATTAAAAGTTAAAAATGCAAAACTGAAGGATCATGGTTCAATCGTGTTCTGTCACACACCTCCTGCTTCTGTGGTAAGAAAACTTTTCAAATGCAGTTGTGATGTTTAGCTGTATATAGTGTTAGCTTTAGTAAAAATCGCCTGTTCCTTCTTTCATCGAAGTTTTTCATTTATGGATTATTGACACTTATCGAAGACATTCCGATACAAACCCTATCTAAGAACATTGCCAGATACAAAAACTACATTTGTGTGCAACTCATAAAAATTGTCCCAGATGTTTCAGGGTCAATAGGGACCGAACTCATACACAAAGAGAGGCGCAAAGTGCCTTATATATATATATATATATATATATATATATATATATATATATATATATATATATATATATATATATATATATATACTAGCATGGGTGCACGGCGTTGTGTTGAGCAAAAAAAAAAAAAAAAAACGGTAGTAGGAAGGCAGGTTACAACCCGTGCCGCGAAGGAGGAAAAGAACGGGGAAAAACGTGACGTCTTTGTTGTTACGACCACCGTCAAACCGGAAGTGACGTAGGTTTCAATTAAGGCTTGGTAATCGAAAAGAGGGATGACTTTCGACAATATCAACGAAAAAAGCGACCTCTCGCTGTAGAAAAGTGCCCAGTTGAAGGTGAAGAAATTAATATTTTTAGCCAATTTTTCGATATTTGTCGTCTGAAGGGTCGAGCTTCAAAACGATACTGATTTTTTTGAAAATCCGTCGTCTCTGTCGAAAGTTTAGGCGGGCATGCAAACATACATACATACATACATTTATATATTGGTAGCTCAAAATTTCGGCCCAAACCAATTAAAAAGCTTGTCATATCTCTGAATACCCTTTATGTAAAAATTCAAATGTTTAGACCAGAAATTGTCTGAGTAATGTGGTAGAGACCGCAGAGGTCTTTTTTCTTTTAACCTTGACCCCTTTTATGATCCATTAACATTTATAATTTTCATCTCTAATCAAGTTATTAAGTTAGATCCATGTCCAAGCAATCTATATCTAAAATTTCAAGTGTTTAGACCCAAAATTGGCGGAGGAGTTTGATAGAGTTTTCTAAGGTCAAATCGTTGAACTTTGACCCCTTACCAGTCAAATTTCAGTCCGAAAACGAATTATAAAGATTTGCCCAAATCTCCATACCCTGTATATCAAATTTCGAGTCTGTAGACTGAAAATTGACAGAGTTATTGTGCAGGAAATTTACACAGACAGACACTTTCACTTGTATAGATATATAGATAGATATATTTAATATGATTTAAAAAGGAATATAAAACACCAGTACCCTTCATATATCATATTAAATCAAGATGATAAGCTTTTCTAATGTACTTCAAACGCAATCAGTTTCTAAATTAACCTGACATTTAACTGAAATTTAGCCTTGCTTACTAACATTAATAACGACCGTATCTATACGAGATTAAACAAAATAGTCATCAAAATATCTCAAGTGACCTCATCAACAATTATGGATATTGTAAGGACATATAAATCCGACATTTTGATAAAGTGGGTCGATAATGTGGGTTTAATCATTTAAAATCATTGTCGAAATTAGTAACATATCCAAGTATTTTGAAAAATGATGAAATGTGAGCTATTGTGTGTGTTTGTAATGAAATAACCAGTCTAGACAATGTATCAAAGTTATTATTTTAGTAAGAGAGGAGCGATAATGTGGGTTGAATCGTGAAAAATAATTGTCGAAATTATGTCCAAGAATTATGAAAAATGATGAAATGTGAGTTATTTGATTGGTGTGTTTACAATGAAATAAACAGCCAAGACAATGTATCAAATTTTTATTTTAGTAAGAAGGGGGGGTCGATAATGTGGGTTAAATTATGAAAAATGATTTTCGAAATTGATAACATATCCAAGAATTATGGGATTCAATGAGATATGTCAAAATATATACTAGAGGACTACCTGGAGTTACTCGGGATTGAAAAAGATACATACAAATGTATGCAAGTAGAAAACACGGGCGCCTGGCATCCAATGAGATAGATGCAAATATATACTAGCAAAATACCTGGCGTTGCCTTGGATTGAATTAGATTGATTGGGATATATACTAGCCGAATACCCGGCATTTCTTGGAATTGAATGAAGTAGGTCGGAATATAGACTAGCAAAATTCCCAGCGTCGCTTGGGATTGAATGAGATAGGTGGAAATATATATGAGCAGAATACCCTACATCGCCCCGGATTGAATGACATAGGTGGAAATATATATAGAAGCAGAATACCAGGCATAATTGAGATAGGTGAGAAAATTTACTAGCAATATCGTCGGCGTCGCCCGGAATTGAAGGAAATTGATGGAAATATATATATTAGCAAAATTCCTGGCGTCGCTCGGGATTGAATGAGATAGGGGCAAATATATACTAGCAGAATAATCAGCATCGCTCTGGATTAAATGAGGGTGGCAGATTATAAAGTTTGTACCATAAATGGCTTAAACAATTTTCTATCTCAAAATTACTTCATTTGTGAAGTCGATTCCGGATATGGCTTGAACAGTTTACGATTTCAAAATTAGATTAATACATATATACTGTTGGTTTTCTATGAAAGTTTACTAGGCCAGTTTCTTTAGGGGGTAATGTATACTTTTTTGAATTTTTTATGTTATTATCCAGGAATGATGTGATGGTTGTAGTGGTGGGTAGAAAGAAGCATGATTATGTTAATTTTAAACGGGCTCTTGCGTTTTCTATTGGGGGTTGGGTTGGAGAGAGCAATGTCCGTTTTAAGGTAAAAAAAAAGTATGTGAAATTGTTTCATATGTGCATTTAAATTACCCGTCTTAGTGTAGGTAAAATTATTTTAAATATGTGTTGTATATTACCCGCCCTTGCAAAGATAAAATTATTTCATATACATGCTGTAAATTACCTATCCTAGGTAAGATACAATTATTTCATACGTGTAATACCCGTCCTAGGTTGGTAAAATATTCTTTTGCTCGAAATAGCAAATGATTCAGACATTAAAAATTCCTCTCTCCTAAGACTAACAAATATATTAAAAATCAAATTTTTTCATTGTTTATACGGTCCCCAGCAAGCCGGATAGCCCCGCTAGTATAATATAAATCCTAAAGTTAAAACTGGTTTATATTCATTCCCTGCCTTGATGGTAACATTAGTAAAACTTAACGGAATCTGGACAGGAGGCTTCATGAATATAAGAAAGACATAAAAACAAATAACCGCTCAACATCATTTTCTCTCATATTATGGAGTATAGTCATCACTTTGACTTTAAAAATGCAAACCTTATAAAATAAATACACAATAAATCAACATGTCGTTTAATTGAATCGGCCCTTATTTCCCACTCGAACAATACAATAAAACAAACGAAAGGCCTCTATCATATATTTCCACAACTATCAACTAATTAATAAAATAATTTAGATACCAGTTGATTCTAAATTTGTACCTTTGTATACGTATATATGTATATTGTAAACAAAGTTTTTTTTTAAACTTTTTTCATATTATTTTGTATTCCTGCACGTCACCAATTGAAAACGAATAAACGAATAAAGAAAAGTTATAAGCTTTTATACTTTTCGTATTCTTTTTTATACATTTCCATATATATATATATATATATATATATATATATATATATATATATATATATATATATAAAAATTGTGTATCTGTGTGTCTGTGTGCGTGTGTGTGAGTTCCTTCTTATGGACTTGAAAATGGTTGGGCCGTTTTATTTTATAAATTTCACACGAAGTTACTTCATGTGCCTGACTGTGATCTTAGATAGATGTAAATAATTGATAATCAAAATAATTCGATAAAAGAAAAAACAGGCGATTTTTATCAAAGTTAACATCATACACAGCCTAACAACACAAGTGTATTTGAGAAGTTTTATTACCAAAAGCTCGGCGTATAAAATCAACAGTAGGTTCCTCCCGGTGCACCGCTATGTGTATCAGAATTTTGGGGGAACTTTTGACACCCTAACACAAAACTGTGAATAAAATATAAAAAAACTCGTAATTTCTCTTTTTAAAATGGGTTGTTTATTTTCTTTATGGAATATACTTCCAAAATAAACTATTAAAATTGTTTAAAAAATAATAGAAATATTATTTTTTATTTAAAAAAAGGTGTTTACTAAGTGCCTGTACGCGTTCATGCAGCCATTTATTTTATGTAATTAAATCAATTGAATTTTACCAGTTAATTGTTTTCAATTTTTAAACTTGAAAAATCTATCAAAATTTTTCTATTAGTTAATTTTTTACGATATTTTCAGAGTCAATGTGAAATTTTATACTCTTTCTAATAAACCGAATATAATATTTTAGACAAACGTTCTTTTTAAAATTCACCCCCATTTTGAAATGTCTATTAAAAAGTAAATAATTAATTTACACACCAAAGTTTTATATATCACAAATTGAAGATAAACGATCAATTAATAAAATATTCTAATTTAAAACAAAAAAAGTATTTTTTGAAATTTGCCCGTAAAGTTCAAAGTGTAAAACCATTTTTTTTTAAACACGTTGATTTTTTTAAGTGAAAGCTCATAGACAAGTAAATATCGGATGCTGATGACAATTTTTTCTATTACATTCAATGTTTTCTTTTTTTAGATGTTAAAAAAGTTCACTCGATAAAGTAGAAACAAAATATATTATTTAAAAAATCATGTATTTCATTAAGAGAATAAAAAAAATCGGCAGAGTGGGTTTGTTTTTAAACGGCAAAAACTACTAAGTGAATATGTTCACTTTTCAAGTACGGTGGCCCCAAAGGACTAATTTTGGTTTACAGCACGCAATAGAAAGAGAGATTAATTGTGACGCTTAGCGCCACCGAAGAATCAACACGAAAAAAAACCCAGATATTTGTCTCCCTTAATTTCAACTGTTAAACACATCTGATCGCGCGTTCTTTTTAATACTTGCTTTAAAAAGTATTTTATTTAAAAAACACATGGAATATAAAATATAAATATGGATAAATTCTTAACAAGGAAGAATTGAAGTACTCGTTGAATAGTATTTTTATAGGTAAGTGATTTTTTGGAACTTATATATATTTTTTATAATCGAAGTAAGTAAAATATCGTTGATTTTCTTTAAATCTTTTTTTAAAGAAAACTGATTTTAAAAAAATATTACATAATTTGCTATCAAACCTGTTATTTTTTTTAATATTTAGTCTTTGCTCCTTTAATTGAAAAAAAATTAGGGTTTGAATTATAATTTTCAAGTAGTTAAAAGCTTCGAAAGATAGTAAGCTGAATTATTAAAGTTCTTATGACGTTATTTTTAATGGCCGCTTCTGATACATCTAGTGCACCGCGATGAGTCCCGAACTTGAGCAGATAAGCAATCGATTTGATTTTAAAATTGGCAATTTCATGGGAGTGTGAAACATTCGTTGGACATAATCTAATCCCGGGCAACGGCGGGTCTTTCTTCTGGCACACACATTATATATATATATAATGCGTTTTTTGTATATATTGCAAATTTGAATATATTGCATAAATAGTTTAATATATTGTATCAAACACTTATGTAATTTCCTAATTTACATAAATTTAGATATGCTGCTATCCCCTTTAGCATATATACTCCTAAAATAATTGATCTTTTTGTTATGAACCATTTTTAGCTTTTCATTCTTGAAAAAGCCGGTGTAAGTCGAGTGAAACATCGAGCATAATATATATATAATATATATATATATATATATATATATATATATATATATATATATTACCTATGTTATATATATATTACCTATGTTATATATATATATATATATATATATATTACCTATGTTATATATATATATATTACCTATGTTATATATATATATATATATATATATATTACCTATGTTATATATATATATATATATATATATATATATATTACCTATGTTATATATTATATGGATTGTTTGATTTACATGAACATGATCAGCGTCTCGACCTCCTCAAACAACATGAGTAAGCACTACTAATAATAATTGTTTTAATATTAAACACTGTTGAATGGATATATAGGGTGAGACGATAAAATTGTCGCCATAGAAAAGACGACATGATTTTTGTTGTTGTTGTTGTTGTTGTTTTTGTGGTGGCAGACCATCTACTAGTTGGCCAGTCATGTACAAGTCCCAAGAGCCTTTTATTATGTCTGAAAGTGACAATGTTTTCAACGAGCGAGATCGGAGATGCGCCGTTGTGCAACTCATGCTCTCTACCGATCCAAGAACGTGCCCAGGGTGATAAAAACAAAGTTTCCTGTCACGGTTATGGTCATTGGTCATCATGCCACCTTACATCTTCGAAAGTGGCTTGAAATTCAACACCAAAGTGTATCTGGATGTAATGAAAAGTGTGGTGATCCTCTGATGCAATCAGATGGCTGCTGGCAGACCATGGGTGTGGCAGCAGTACTCAGCACCGGCCAACATGTTCAAAGAGATCCAGGCTTAGTTTCAGAAGGAGTGCTACGGCTTTGTATCTTTCTCTCCCTGGCCCATCTCTTCCTCTGATCTGAACCCGTTGAACTACTTCGTTTGGTCATACTTCGAGAACAGCATCAACATGGCCTCCCACAGCACCCTAGCCAGCTTGAGCGCCGTCATTCGCCGAGTATTCGTCGGCGCTTGTGAAGAAGGCATGCTCCCAGTTCCGGACCCGTATCAAGGCGGTGCTTGAGGATGAAGGCGGCTAATTGAATAAATGTCAGCTCTATTAGATAATCAAGTTACCGAAATTGATTTTTTTCAATAAAAGTTTTGAAATAAAGCTGTAGTGTTGTTTTCTTTAGGGCAACAATTTTATCGTTCAACACTTTATACGAACTTATTATGTCGTAATACGTCGAAATTGATAATAATAATAATAATAATAATAATAATAATAATAATATTAATAATGTGCGTGTGTGTGTGTGTGTGCGCGCACGCGTGTGTGCTAACTGTACGACCGGCGTTGCCCAGTCCTACAATACGCTTAAACATGATATTTTAATTTATGCAAATTGAGTATTTATTATTATAGAGTCAATCATCCATTGAATATTGTGTATTACGAGGAATAATTAGGCCAGTGGACTAATTTGCAAATAAAATAAAAATAAAACTGATAATAATAATAATGATAATGGCGTTCATCAAATTCCGTCTAAGTTTGTTTACAATATTACGTCAGCTGATATTTGGGCTTGGCGATTAATGCTCTGGAAAAGCCACTTCTGATTAATGTTCAGTTTTAAAATATGCAGCCGAACAAAAAATATGCGGCATTTTTAAATGGTACTTTTCTTTTTATCGTAAATTGAACACATGTATAATAAAAAAAATAAAATAAAATGGTGAGATACACCCGGCCTTGAAAAGGGGATCATTCGATCTGTAGTCGAATGCTCTACCACTGAGCTATATCTCCAGATTGTAAGAAATCTGCTTTTTAAGAAGAAATGATTTGCTGAGATTTTATTATCTCCCTTGGTCGATGTAACGTAAAATATTGACTGTAAAAATTCTTTTTTTGTTGTTGTTATTTATAACGGAGAAGCGTATATATATATTTTTTAGATCAGATTGTTTCGATTTTCGATATTTCTTGGATAAATTTCTGTACAAAACAATCTAAGACCACTGCCAAACATAAATGATCTTTGTGTAAAATTTTCAAAAGATAGGTTCAATCGTTTCGGAATCTATGAGGAAGGAGCTCACACACAGAGTGACTTTTTATATAATAGTAGAGTGTAGAGATTTGTGTAGCTAACTACAGATTATTATTATTATTATTATTTTATTATTATTATTATTATTATTATTGGCTCACATGGAGCTTTCACACAAGTCAACAAACGATCTGATTGGAAACCTGTGGTGTTCTCTGGAAGCTGAGTGACAACAAGTCTCCCCAGACGTCCAGCCCTCTCCACCTCCTTCGATAGCATTTGCAAATTAATTTGCATCATCGCAACAGCCTCATACCATTGATTTCTCGCTGGTAGTGGCCATTGGTTTATACTGGAATTTGAGTGGCACTCAGCCTCCCCCAAGGTCCCAGTTCTCTTTGCACTTGTCCAGCCGAGGTCTAGCCAGCGCTCTCTCCTCGGTCTTTCAGTCCTTATTGACCCCTCTCGGCCCTTTGGTATTTTTTTTTATTGTGGTTGCTGTCGTTGTCGTTGTTGTTGTTGTTGTTTAAATAATTCGTTTTAATGTAAGATATAAAT
The DNA here is from genome assembly GCF_053919585.1 of Euprymna scolopes. NCBI lineage: Eukaryota > Metazoa > Mollusca > Cephalopoda > Sepiida > Sepiolidae > Euprymna > Euprymna scolopes. Next base: position 71,493,404 of record NC_136493.1, on the reverse strand, counting down.
AAAATACGCTCTTACGTCGTTAATTGACCACTCTGTTAATTTAAAATAAAAATATTTCTTTAATATGTGTGTGTGTGTGTGTGTGTGTGTGTGTGTGTGTGTGTGTGTAAAAATAAAGCGGGAATATTGAGATATATGTGTGCCCACAATCGAACTTGATATCTTATAGAGATACTCTTTTTATATATATATATATATATATATATATATATATATATATATATATATGTATGATGATGATTGAACGTCTTGTCAGACGAGCGCCACTCCCTCAGGCACTTAAAATCCATGAGCCCAAAAATGACTTTTTTAGTCCTACCGGCGAATTCATGCGCTCAAGCAGGTATTACACTGAAGATGGTCATTGAGATGAATTATTACATGCTTCCAGCATTTCAGGCCTCCATGCGTCACAACTTTTCCATCGCCACAGGACTACTTTTTAGACAAATGACTGAGGGAGTATCTATACACAGATGAGGTTGCAGAGTCTTGGCTTCGTACGACAGTTCAAAATGTTGAGATCAAGCAACAAGCAAGAGCAAGAGCAAGATAGCCAGCAACAAGTTAAATTGCAGACCAGCTTAATTCGGGTACTGGTCTCCCGCTTTATGGTTTTTTAAATCAGAGATTTGCTTCTCCTAAAAAAGGTTGCCTTCATCACGGCTTACATGAGTCCTCTCCACCCCAACACACACATACATACACACAAACACACATGGTGCTAGTTGGCCCTTGACCCCGAAAAAGGGTCATTCGCCCTTTGGAAGGTTTTGTTTTTATCCTTCAGGGAGACTAGCCACCCTCCTCACCAAACAAGTCTGGTGGGGGTACCAGTTTAGTCACCGGTGACCCGACCATGAGGCAGGTAGTACTGGGTTACATGGTACCAGCAGCATAGGACATGACCTGACAATATATATATATATATATGCGTGTGTGTGTATGTGTGTGTTGATATTCATATTAAAACCCTTTTGTTCTATTTATTAGTATTTATTTGCTTCTCCACGAAAGCAAAATGTGACTCAAGGTCGTTTTTATGTAGGGAAAAACCAGCCCCCCCCCCTACAAAAGGTAGGGACCAAAAATGATAATTGTTCCAGTATAGAGGGTTTTCCCTCCATTGACCGAGACAAATTAACTTAGGAGTAGCATCGGAACAGATATTACACTTTGAGATATTAAATCTTTTATTCAGCCAAAAAATTCAACATGAACAAAAAACTTAGGCACAAGGCCAACTCAAAAGGGGGAAAGTGGGGTTCGTTGGTCATCCTTGTCACTCCAGAACTAAACAAAAGTTTCTCTTAGCTAGTATCTTCTTCCACCATAATACCGCATTCACCCATTTGTACTGGAGGACGTCCTACTTAAAACGCAATTGTTTAAAACATGTTTTACTTTGATCTTGGCCCGAAAGCCAAGAACAACAGAAGAAAAGCAAGCCTTTTTTTCTATTTATTAAAAAAGACAATACAACTCTGATATGTATGGGTCGTGGAATTATAAAAATCTAGCTAATTTGCATATTTTTTAAACATTCATTTGAATTAATTACCTATTAGTTGTTTTTCTTCAGTTTTTGTATGGGATGATCATCTTTTGTTAACTATTACGTGTTATTATATTCGTGCAGATAGTCTACATGATTTATACTTGCGTAATATTTGCATAAAATGGTTATAGTAAACACAAACCTTTTCTGTATATATTTATGTGCGCGTAAATTTGTCCAAAAAATTGCCTACCAAACTTCTCTCTCAGTTTTTGGTCTACAGACATGAAACTTAATACATAGGGTATTCGAACCCATGAGAAACTTTATATTTGGGTTTTACGCGGAAAAAATCGGTGCAAAAGTGTAAAAAAAATTTTTTAAATGCCAGCTGAAAATCGAACGGCGGCATTAGGAATATGCATGCGTAACTTAATAGCTATTGATTCATGTTTTAATTTTTTAGTCTTGCAGCAAACATGTCTCCATAGCTCAGGCATTAACGTAAAAAAAATGTAAATCGTTAGCTAAACGTTTTAGTTTCGATTCTCAATGGTGGCGTACGAGTCATTTTTTTAAAAAACTTTTTAAATCATCATCATAGATTTGGTCCAATATAATATAATAATACATCGAAATCTGCATTGATCAAAATATACTTAAGCGTATTTTACGACTGAGAAATACACACACACACACACATATATATATATATATATATATATATATATGTATGTATACATATATTATTCGAGATTAAATAGTTACATTTAGTCACTACAAACAGTCATCTGTTTCAGTCAATGAGACTTCGAAAGGAGACCCTGAACCATTCCACGCCATATAAAAAATAATAATAGAAGAAAGAAAAATATATATAAATATATAAAAAAGTATATATATATATATATATATATATATATATATATATATATATATATATATATATATATATATATATACTAGCATGGGTGCTCGGCGTTGCCCGGGTATTTGGAGGTGTGTTGAGCAAGAAAAAAAAATTGGTAGAGACCGAAGAGGTCAATTTTTTTTTAACTTTGACCTTTATTATGACCCCTTAATATTTATTATTTTGGGCTCAAATCAAGTTATTAAGTTAGATTCATGTCCAAAAAATCTATATCTAAAATTTCAATTGTTTATACCCAAAATTGGCAGAGGAGTTTGGTAGAGTTCTGAAAGGTCAAATCGTTGAACTTTAACCCCTTAACACCCAAATTTCTGGCTAGAAACGGATTACAAAGATTTTCTCAAATCTCAATACCCTGTATATCAAATTTCGAGTCTGTAGACTGAAAATTGACAGAGTTATTGCGTCGGGAAATGTACACAGGCAGACATATACACAGACAGACAGACAATCAGATAGACCCCTTCACTTTTATCGATACTAGAATTTCAGCCTGGCATTGTCAAGGTGTTTGGAGGTATATGTTGAGCAAAAAAAAAAAAGAAAAGAAAAAAAAACGAAAGTGGTAGTAGGAAGGCAGGCTCGAACCCGTACCGTGAAGGAGGAAATGAATGGGAAAAAACATGACGTCTTAGTTGTTATGACCACCGTCAACCTGGAAGTGACGTAGGTTTAAATTAAGGCTAGACAATCGAAAAGAAGGGATGACTTTCGACAATATCGGTAAAAAAAGCGACCCCTCCCTGTAGAAAAGTGCCCAGTTGAGGGTGAAGAAATTAATATTTGTAGCCAATTTTTAGGTATTTGTCGTCTGAAGGGTCTTTTAGTCAATTTTTCGGTATTTGTCGTCTGAAGGGTCGAGCTTCAAAACGATACTGATCTTGTGAAAATCCGTCGCCTCTTTCGAAAGTTTTAGGCAGACATGCAAACATGCATACATACATTTATATATTGGTAGCTCAAATTTTCGACCCAAACCGATTAAAAAGCTTGCCCTATCTCTGAATACCCTTTATGTAAAATTTCAAATGTTTAGACCAGAAAGTCCTCAAAGATCAAATCATTGAACTTTTACCCCTTAACAGCCAAATTCCTGGCCGAAAACGGATTACAAAGATTTTCCCGAATCTCAGTACCCTGTATATCAAATTTCGAGTCTGTAGAGTGAAAATTGACAGTTATTGCGTAGGGAAATGTACACAGACAGATACACAGACAGACACACAGACAGACATTTTCACTAATTTTTTTTTTTTTTTGAATTATCTGTAAATCAATTGAATTAAAAGTTAGACCCACAAAAGTCAAGTGTCATGGTTTAATAGTGCTCAAAAACAAAACATTCATTTCGCAACCCGTCTCATAAAAGAATATAATCGATTTTATATGTTAGGCCTTTCTGCTTGTGCAATGATGAAACTTCTTAAAAATTCTTCTTGATATCAGGTTGTATGAAAGTGTTAAAGTTGATCAAAATCTGACTTTCTTTTTTAATCGTGTTTTTTTTTTTTTTTTTTTTTTAATTATCGATTTTCGATACTCATCAAACGCATTTTAATACAAAACCTGTATAAGAACACTCTCGGACGCATCAAGTACATTCGCGTGAAATTTCATAAAAATCGACCCGGCCCTTTCGGAGTCCATAGGAAAAACTCACACAGACACAGACGCACACATATACACAGTTCCTTACTTTTAATGTAGATATTTAATAACGTTATTAAAAAAAAAAATCCGCATCTATTTAAAGCTCAATAAAAATAGATTTGCATTTTTAGAGAATATATATTGTTAATAAATAATTCCAATGCTACAAGTAGAAAAAAAATAGGTATTCTTGTACTTTTATATTATTTAACGATAATTTTCATAATGATAAAGTTTTGTTAACAGTAAGTTTGTCCGCTAACTGGTAACTTTTGCTGCCTTATTTAGATGCAGATTTTTCTTTTAATTGGGACATACTATTTGTCAATGTAATGTGATACAACTTAGGTTTCCTTACCATCAATATTTTAAGAATAAAGTTTTGGTTTATTGACTGAATTCTCGCACCCTTTTTTAAAGCATTAAATACGTAAATTAAAAAAAAAATATAGTTCGGATTAATAAAAAGATGCCGGCATAAAGACATTAATTTTTTCTTCGTGGCATCAGTGTTTAAAGTGCTTTTTTCCAAAAAAAAATCACTAAATAACTTATAAAAAGTAGGGTTTATTTATTTACTCTTATGACTTTGAAAAATATCTATTTACTTTTCAATCTTTGGTCCTTTCCAATCAAAAAGAAAAATAAGTGTAGTTTTCTTTTGGATTTATATAGGTCTCTGATAAGTTGTTTGGTCAATATTTACCATTCAAAGTGTACTATGCAGCCAATAAAATATGAATGTTATATATATATATATATATATATATATATATATATATATATATATACTTATGGTATTGGAATTATTTATTAACAATATACATACATACATACATACATATATATATATATAAAGTCATTATATATATATATATATATATATTATATAAAAGTCACTTCGTGTGTGTGTATGTGTGTGTGTGTGTGTGTGTATTATATAAAAGTCACTTCGTGTGTGTGTGTATGTGTGTGTGTGTGTGTGTGTGTGTGTGTGTGTGTGTGTGTTCGAGTCCCTTCTCATAAGTTCGTAAACGGCTGAGCTTATCTTTTGCAAATTTTACACAAAGGTAATTTATATGTTTGGCAGTGTTCTTGGATGTATTCTGTACAGAAAATCGAAGAAAATCGGATTCTAAAAATGTTTTCTTTTTTTCTTATAGATAAATAAAGGAGAATTTTTACAATGGAATTTTTATACATTACACCGGCAAAGGAGATTATAAAATCTTAGCAATAATTTTGCCTTAAAAAAAATTATATTGACATCTGGAGATATAGCTCAATCGTCGAGCATTTAACTACGTATCGAATGATACCGTGTTGAAGCCCGAGTATACCTCACATTTTATTTTGTTTTCTTATTTAACGATTTAAATTTACAATAAAATAAGAGGTACCATTTAAAATCACCGTAAATCATTTTTTCGTTTGCATTTTTAAACTAAACATTAATCAGAAAGGACTTTTTTAAAGCATTCATTGTCAAGCCCAAATATCAGTTAAAAGTCCGCGTATGCTTCTAGGATAGTGATTAAAGATTATGGGGTTTTTTGAAGCATGAAAAACGGTGTTACTTTTTGTATTTAATATTTTTATTGTGATTTTTTGTTGATTTTCGATACTTTTTGGGGACTAAGAGTGGACGTCCGCTTGAAATATAAAAAATAACAATAAAAATATTGAATACAAAAGTAACATCGTTTTTCATGCTTCAGAAAACCCTCATAACCTTTTATATATATATATATATATATATATATATATATATATATATATATATATATATATATATACATACATATCGTTAATAAACAACTTCAAGCTCTCCTTATACTAATGTTGCGTTAATTAATGTCTGAGATTTTTTCTATATATTATAATACACAAAATATTTCTATATATTATAATGCACAAAATATTTCTATATATTATAATACACAAAATATTTCTATGTATTATAATGCACAAAATTTTTCTATATATTATAATACACAAAATATTTCTATATATTATAATGCACAAAATATTTCTATATATTATAATGCACAAAATATTTCTATATATTATAATACACAAAATATTTCTATGTATTATAATGCACAAAATTTTTCTATATATTATAATACACAAAATATTTCTATATATTATAATACACAAAATTTTTCTATATATTATAATACACAAAATATTTCTATGTATTATAATGCACAAAATTTTTCTATATATTATAATACACAAAATATTTCTATATATTATAATACACAAAATTTTTCTATATATTATAATGCACAAAATATTTCTATATATTATAATACACAAAATATTTCTATATATTATAATACACAAAATATTTCTATATATTATAATACACAAAATATTTCTATATATTATAATGCACAAAATATTTCTATATATTATAATGCACAAAATATTTCTATATATTATAATACACAAAATATTTCTATGTATTATAATGCACAAAATTTTTCTATATAGTATAATACACAAAATATTTCTATATATTATAATACACAAAATATTTCTATATATTATAATACACAAAATATTTCTATATATTATAATACACAAAATATTTCTATATATTATAATGCACAAAATATTTCTATATAGTATAATACACAAAATATTTCTATATATTATAATACACAAAATATTTCTATATATTATAATGCACAAAATATTTCTATATATTATAATACACAAAATATTTCTATATATTATAATACACAAAATATTTCTATATATTATAATACACAAAATATTTCTATATATTATAATACCTAAAATATTTCTATATATTATAATACACAAAATATTTCTATATATTATAATACACAAAATATTTCTATATATTATAATGCACAAAATTTTTCTATATATTACAATGCACAAAATATTTCTATATATTATAATGCACAAAATATTTCTATATATTATAATGCACAAAATATTTCTATATATTATAATGCACAAAATATTTCTATATATTATAATGCACACAATTTTTCTATATATTACAATGCACAAAATATTTCTATATATTATAATGCACAAAATTTTTCTATATATTATAATACACAAAATATTTCTATATATTATAATGCACAAAATATGTGGTGAAATATTCCTCAGTTAAGTTTCGCCAAAAAACAACTTTCATTTTAATTCTTATTAGTAACAATCTGCAATTAATTCAATAAATGATTCATCTATTACTAAATAGTTAAGAGAAAGTTTAGCATAGCGAACTCGTTTTGAATTTTGTCTTTTTTATTAACTAGTTTTGTAAACTAACTTTTCCGGATACAAACAATCTAACCGTACCACAGTGACTAACCAAACGAGTCACATTTTTTCTGCTAATATATAAATATAGCTAACAGTCCGCCTGGTGTTCCCCAGTTGTAAAATACATTTTAATAGGATATTTTAATTTATGCAGATCTCGTATTTATTATCATATAGCCAATTATCTATTGTTTATTATATTGTACCTAATATATTATAATGATTTAAAAAGTTTACAAAAATTATGACTTTGACATAATCAGCTATGGTAGAAAGTAAAACCTTTAGCACCCCAACTTATTTCGTTACCGTCTAAACTAAAAACGTTTAGATAAGAAAAGTGTAAAAATTAACCGACTTTAACGTATAAATGTATATTTTAGTACGAGTACAAGTAACACGTTTAATCAACTTACGCCTTTCAAGTTCCAATTTTTTTTAATTTTGACCAATTAGCAGTTATTTTTTCCGGCTAAAAATTAAATCGAATTTTTTCCACAGGTCCAAATCCTCTATATATCAAGTTTCAAATCTGTAGACCAAGAAATTGACAGAGTAGTTTGGCAGAGACCATTCTGCACACAGATAGACAAACAGACAGACAGACAGACAAGGTCACTTTTATATATATATATTAGAAAACCGCCCGGTGTTGCCCAATAAAATATGATGTTTTGATTTCTACAGATTTCGTATTTATTATAGAGTGAAGTCTCTATTGATTATTATATTGTAGCGGCTGCCAGGAGTAGCCATCTGGTTAAATAAGCTTAAATATAATATTTTAATCAATGCAGATTTCGTATTTATAATTATAGAGCCAATGCTTTATTGATTACTATATTGTAGTCAATATATAGCAGTGATTTCAAAATCAAATTAAAAAAAAAACTATAATTCGGCTGCCATGCTAAAATCGAGACCAGCATATATAGCCCTCCAGTCTTATTTGCGATCTTCTGAGCTACATGCATCGCATATAAAAAGTTTAAAAAAAGAATAACATCATTTAACTAATAAATATATATTTAGGCATGTGTAAATTTTTATTTGTTTTTAATTTTAATCCCTTTCCAACTTTTTTTATCGGCTAAAAACTAAATCGAATTTGTTCCACATGTCCAAATTTCCTATAGATGAAGTTTCAAGTTTGTAGATTAAAAATTGACAGAGAAGTTTTTTAGAGACCCTTCTACATAAAGGCAGACAGACAAGATCACTTTTATATATCTACTAGCAGACTGTTTTTACTCGGTCGTAAATACGCTTAAACATTATATTTTAATCCATGCATATTTCGTATTGTACACAGCCTAGTATATAGTAATGATTTCAATATATATATCAGGGGTCTATCATTGGACCTTTATTATTCCTAATATTTATAAATGTCTATAAGATGGGTGTATTTGCTGATGACACCACGCTCTATAATAGGCACCAGGGGAAAACAAATGAACACATATCTAAGGAAATGACAGAAATACTAGAGAAAGACCTCCAATCTATAGTGGAATGGGGACAAAAATGGTCACATTCAATGCTGCCAAGACTGAGCTCGTTTCCTTCAATAATTACAAGAAACCTTCTCAACCACTAATAGCTATGGCTAAATATATATTACCTGAAAGTACTCTTTCAAACTCTTCGGCTTAACGTTCATAGGGACCATGAGTTGGAACAGATACATTGAGGACATTGCTAGGGCCGCTCCAACGAAGATGGGCTCTCACTACCGTGCTAGAAAGTTACTTACGCTTGAAAGTATCCTGTACCTCTACAAGGCCACTATTCGCCCATGTATGGAATATTGTTATCACATTTTGGCTGGTGCATCTGCTACTAGTCTCTCGCTCCTGGACAAGATTCAAAAGAGTGTCACCAACCTGAAAGTACCTGAACTGCCATTCAATCTTCAACCTCTGTCCGATTGACGAAATGTTGCATCCCTCTGCCTGTTCTACAAGTATTTTAATGGTGGATGCTCTGACGAAATACAAGCACTTGTACCCCTTTGGCGTAAATACACCCGACAAACCTGACAATCAGCAAAATCATACCCCTACACAGTAGAGATTATAGATGTAAAAAAGTCTTCTACTCTAATAGTTTCTTCCCCAGAACTGCTAGACTCTGGAATTCCCTTCCAGGTTCCTGTTTTCCCAACTGTACTGACACGCTGAAATCCAAGTGTAATGTGAACAAACATCTTGCTGCTCAATTCCCTACATAGTGTCCCTGCAACTTATGTCCCCACTAGTAGCCCCCTACATCAGTGGCACTGTGCCTTGTTTGGGGTGAAAATGGAATATATATATATATATATATATATATATATATATATATATATATATATATATATATATATATATATATTGTACTCCTTGTACTGATTTCAAAACCAAATCTAAACCCAAAAATATTTAGTGTTCCAGCCTTAGTTGTTACTGTTTGAGCTATCGTCAGATGGATAAAAAAGGATGTTTATAATGAACTGAATATGACCTATAAATGTATATTTGCGCATGCGTACAAGAGCATTTTAAAACGACTTACATCTGCCAAGTGCCATTTTCCCCCCATTTTGACCTCTTAGTACCTATTTTTACCGACTAAAGGCAAAATCGAATTTGTTTCACAGCACCAAATCCCTATATATCAAGTTTTAAGTCTGTAAGCCAAAAATTGACAGAGGAGCTTGATAGAGACCTTTCCTCAGACGGACAGAGTTACTAATATATATAACTCTGTTGCGCCCCTTCGTTTCTCAGGATACGGGCCCTGCAACAGTAGACTACTAGGTTTAAACAGACCAATTTTTTGTCGTTGTTTTGTTTTATTTTGTTTTGCTTGTTTTTTATTTTGTTTTATTTAGTTGTTTTTATTTTGTTTTGTTTTACTATCAAAAAATATGGTAATAATAATAATAATAATAATAATAATAATAATAATAATAATAATAATAATAATAATAATAAATATTATAAATAAGAGTAATATAAAAACAGATGAAAGTGTTTTTTTTTTGTTTGTTTTTTGTTTGTTTTTTTTTTAAGGCGAGGGAGACGAGTTATATAATTTTCGTTCAATGTAAAATACACGAAAACTCCTTTGATTCAATATAATTCGTTAGACTTACCTGAGAAAATCCCGTTTGAATGCTCGCAGATGGCCTGGCTGACATCCTGATCAATGAAAAACACCAGCACCAAGTGACCGAAGCTCGCGGTCGGGTACGGATCCAGGACCACGACCCCTGCGTGGAGTCGCCCCTTGTCAAGCACTCGGTCGGGTAGATATGCACGGTATTTCCCATAACTTGTCGGTTCAGCCAGGTAAAAGTTCATTTGGGACTTCGGCACCCGAACGACTTGTCGGCATTCTGAAGTGCTCGTGAAATGGGGTTCCGCTGAGCAGTTCCAACCCTGGAGGTAGTTGTAGGCAGCCTTTCCCCACCGGTTGCGATTCTCCAATGATGTAGGGGCATTTTTCGGTGTCCCCGAAAACAGAGTGTCTTTCGGAAGAACGATGGCGTATGTACATTTGATAAAGAAAACCAGCAAAGAAATGCAGTGGAGTAAAGACATAGTTGTTTCGTTCGATAACCTGTGAGGTTGTTGTTGTCGTATACCGTTATGGTTCTCTTATTTTCTAGAGCGTGTTTCGTTTGTTAGATAGCATATGAAATACAAGGTTGTGAACGTACCGAGGGTCGTTATGGCACAAGGTCAAGGTCTGTGAGTATACGTTCTTTTTCTTGTGTAGGTACAAATCATAATCGTCACCTGCTGTGGAAACACATTTAGAACATTAAGATTATTTCCTTCGTCATCGTATGTTGTATATGAGTGTTTTTGTCTTTGTGTGTATGGGGGTGTGAACAGGTATACGAAGGGATATCACTTTTATTTATATTATATAGTGTCGATTGATTGAAGGTTAATGTTTGTAGTAGTGAGAAAACAAGGGTTTGCTTCTTCCTTACGCTTATTAGGATGTTCAATCGTAAGACACCTTATTAAATAGAGAGTTTGGCGTAAGAGCGCACTTAAAAATAATTATAAGCGCGTATAGAGCATTTCCTTTCGCCGGTCGTAATCTGCTTAGTTTACACGTATGCGGGTTGTTTGTATATTTCGAATTCCGAATAAATCCATGTTTCTATTATTTGGTGATTTGAGTTTCGAACTTCGTAGATACTTTTTAAAAAGTGGTACTAGAAAAAAAAAAAAACTTAATTGATATTGTTCCGAGTTGTTCAGAAAATTTGTATAAAAGTAACTCTGCAGTTTCCCAAAATGATAGATGTACTGGTTTTAACAAAATTACATACGGTTTCTCAAATTGAAATAGATAGCTTAAGAAATGTGTGTGTGTGTATGTGTGTATGTGTGTGTGTGTGTGTGTGTGTGTGTAGAAAGCGAGAGACAGTAGATTAAGAGGGATAGAGGGGAGTGCGAATAGATTTTCTCAAACAGATAATGCTATCTAAATTATATAGTTTCTGGTACAATTCTATAGTAGTAGTAGTAGTAGTAGTAGTAACTAAAGGAAGGTAGGCTTGAAAATCCACAGGTTTTTGCCGTTTAACAAATGTGAAAATATCAACGCAGGTGTATTGGAGTAAACATACTTGCTTCTTTATTTTGTTTTTAGAACCTGTGCCTGTACGAACAGGGTCATCTCAAAACCGACGTAGTAGTAGTAGTAGTAGTAGTAGTAGTAGTTAGTGGGTGAGTAGGAGTGTCTCGCAGTTGATTATGTTGTTTGAATGAATGAATTGAATGAATGAATGAATGAATGAACTAAACGCGTTACTGACAGACTGGTGTTTAGCGATCATTAGCGTCAGGTTTGCCCCCACTTACTCTCCAGGTGGTCACCCAGTTAGTCAGGAATTATTTCCATTCATTTTTTTTTTCTTTGCTTCTCAATCTGGTGGTGATCGTGGTAGTAGTGTTTGTAATTTCTTTCTCAGAAGCGGCAGAAAATGTGTTAACGGATACTAAGGATTTTTGCCTTACAGACAATGATGATAGTTAAAATGACAAAAACCACAAATTATAACGTTGTTGGCAAAAAAATTATTCGATTGGATACTAAACAGATTTTTTTTTTTATTATGAAGCACCTGCTTTTTCTGATATTTGTAAATAAAATAGCAATAATGCAGAATTTTTAAAAGCTGGGCATGTATTGTCTATGACTTTGTGTAATCTATATAAACGGATTGACAGACGAACTATTGATATAGAAAAAGAGTCTATTTTTTTATTCATTTGTTTTCGCGTTTTATTTAAAAATAAATATTTAGAAATAAATAAGTATCGACTCCGCACAAAAAGATACGGGAATTATGATGTGTGTGTGTGTGTGTGTGTGTGCGCGCGCGCGTGTAATACTGTATAAATAATATATCACAACTAATGTTGAGAAGGTTACGAGTGTAGTACGTCCGTGTGCAAACTAACACAATAAATACGTTTATAAATCAAAATATCAAAGGTACGTGATATTTATATATGTGTGTTTTTATATTTCAATTAACAATTGGGTTTTTTTTTTTTTTTTACTTTTTTCTTATTTCACTTTTTATCTTTGATTCCTTTTTCTTCTTTTAAAGACTCAAATGTTTTTTTCCCCGATTTGAAGTTATTGCATGTCAGTTTGCCTTGAAAGTTTTTCCCTGCGGCCAAAGAAAGAGAGGAAGAGAGAGAGAGACTCTACTAATAAGCTTGTGTGTCGTCTGTTGCTGTTTGATTTAGTTTTCGCGTTCAGCACACTGATGTAAAAAAAATCACCCGCAAAAGGTGAACGGAGTGAATTTAAACATTACACGACATTTTAAGTGTGCGCAAGCATAATAGACCCGCCCATTTTCGCGGATGACAGCACAAGTGATGCCTTCCGATTGGTCCATTTCAGGAAGTAACCAATTAGAACTGGATTTGTTATTGGCTGAAAACTTTTCGGTATAATTGAAAAAGAATTGTAGCAATTGCATCTCAGGTTCAGCTGTTATCGCTTGCTCGTAATTTTTCGGATATGCGTCCTCTTAGTCTCTCTCTCTCTCTCTCTCTCTCTCTCTCTCTCTCTCTCTCTCTCTCTCTCTCTCTCGCTCGCTCGTTCTCTCTCGCTATCCATCTATCTATCTATCTATCTATCTATCTATCTATCTATCTATTTCTATCTCTCCTACACACACACACACACACACACACACACCATTTTGCGCCCTTCTCTTCCATAGACACTTGCTATATATGAGTGCGTATTATGTACGCGAAACTAATTTTAAGATGAAAACAGTATTTCTATTTGGCGTGTTTAACGTGTGACCGGAAACATCGATTTTATCCGAAATAAACTTAAAAACATTTCTGGCGAACATTGTTTTAATAACATGTCGAAAACATTTCGAGTAGTTTGCACGTGATATAACATTTCACATTGCTGACCTTTTACGTGAAACTGCATTCGATGAAAAGGGTCACAATTTTGAACTTTGATGAATGTGAAGTCACCCCTTTTGACCCGGGGTGCTACAAAATATACGCCCACAGAAATAATTAGACTATATAAATAGTGGAAGATAGTAAGAATTTGGAGTATAAAAACTTTTATCAAAATGACAGAATTCAGCATCAAAATGACTGAATTCAACATCAAAATGACTGAATTCAGCATTAAAATGACCCCCCCCCCAAAGAAAACAACCCAACAAAACCTGGTGTTCGACCACTAAAAAATATTTACATGGTTTCCAAAAAGTGACATATTGAAAATACTTTAGTAGTTAAAGATGATTTTTTTTCTATAAAAATCTTAACTGTAAAAAATACAAATAATTAGAGAGTTGACCTTAAAAAATTAACAGTTGAAAAAAAAAATGATAGATCTACAAAATATTTCATAGATTTTATCGAGTAACTAGCAGGTCGACCGGTGTTGCCTGGTTATAAAATACGCAGAAATAAAATATTTTAATTCATACAGAACCTGAGACATATACATGCAAGTATTATGTTTGTTTTATAAACAGTTCACTTCTTGTAAGTAAAAAAATACTCGAGCTGAGATCGAAATCAAAACCTAAAAATGTGAGTCAAGTACGATAACCATTCGACAAGCTTGATATGATCTTTAAAAAGTGTTTTCAAACCTACTTATTCATAACATAAAGAAGCTGCCATGATTGCGCATTCGTGAAACAGATGACAAATAGATAAAAATCCGATGACTCCCAAGTACCAATTTTTCATTTTTAATGCTTTAGCAGCCCTTTTGTCAGATGAAAACCGATTGAAAAGTTTTCTACAGTCTGAATACCCTACATACCAAATTTCAGGTATTTAGAACAAAAATTATATAAATTGAGAAGTGTCCTCATATACACACATTCTCACTTTTATAGATTTATATATTCTTTAATAAAGTATAAAGTTGTTGCTTTTTAAAACTTCACACTACAAATGCTGGAACGGCGAAATTTATAATATGTTCACCAAATGCTCTCATTACATCTCGATTGAGTTTGTTTTCAGTTTCCTCTTCTTTATCTCAAGCAGTGTACTTTATTATTATTATTATTATTATTATTATTATTATTATTATTATTATTATTATTATTGACTCACATGGAGCTTTCACACAAGTCAACAAACGATCGGTTTGGAAACCTGTGGTGTTCTCTGGAAGCTGAGTGACAACAAGTCTCCTCAGACGTCCGGCTCTCTCCACCTCTTTCAATAGCATTTGCAAATAAATCTGCGTCATCGCAACAGCCTCATACCATTGATTTCTCGCTGGTAGTGGTGATTGGTTTGTACTGGAATTTGAGTGGCACTAAGCCTCCCCACGATCCCAGTTCTCTTCGCGCTTGTCCAGCGGAGGTCTGGCCAGCGCTCTCTCCTCGGTCTTTCCATCCTCCTTGACCCTTCTCGGCTCTTTGGTATCACTTTTCTATTAGCGGGGGGGGGGGCGGTGATGAGACAATGGATGCATGATGGTGGTGTAGAACTTGTAGATATGCAGCTTCGGCATTCTTCATTCCCTGTAACGCTTCTTTGTTATATTGTCTTGTGTTATTCCCCACATTCTAAGGTTTTCCTTAATATTGCAGCCGTTTTCTTTATCGTTAGGCATTGTATTTTTGCAGTTATTCCTCTGATTCCAATTTCTGCCATTCTTTTTTCGAAGTTTTTTTTTTAGTGTTCCTACTATTATCGGTACTATTTTGATTTTCTTCATCATCCAAATCCCTTTTAACTCTCTGGCTAGCTCTGTGTATTTACTTCGTTTCTCCTTTTCTTTCATACTCACCCTGTGGTCAGCTGGGACAGCAAAGTCTACATTTTACAGGATTTTTCTTTCTTGTAATTATTACGACATCTGGTCTTCTTGCTTGGATGTGTTTGTCCGTCTGTATGTTCATGTCCCATAGGATTTTGTGGTTTTCGTTTTCGAGTGCTGTTACGGGTTTATGCTTGTACCATTAGATAAATGGTACACGCTCAAAATGCAGTCGTTTGCATAATTCCCAGTGCACCGCCCTCCCCACTTGGTCATGCCTGTTTTTGTATTCCTTTTGGGCCAGTTTGCTTCATTCACTTACTATATGATTTATCGTTTCGTCTCTCTGTCCACATAGTCTGCATTGGCTGTTTTCTTGTGTTTTATCGATCCTTGCGTAGATATGGTTGGTTCTTATCGAGTTATCTTGTGCTGCAGAGATTCAGTTTCTTGGTTTATATATCCTTTTCGCATCCATGTCCAGGTGTTTTCGTTATTCTCATCTTTTGTCATTCTTATGAATCTTCCGTGGAGTTGTTTCTCTTTCCATTTCTCTTTTGCTCGTTTGTCGTTTATCTCTCTGTTTTCTGTTTTGTTGTTTTTTTGTCGGTGTCTCTCGCTGCCATAATTATCCTTTCAGTGTTTTGCATTATGTATTTTTCTAATTCTTTTTTGTATACTTCACACAGTCTTCTATACAGATCAGACCTCTCCCGCCGTCTTTCCTTTTCACGTAGAGGCTGTCAGTATCGTCCTTTGGATGTAGTGCTTTATGCATGGTCATGAGTTTCCTGGTTTTCTGGTCGAGTTGTCTCAATTCTTCTTTTGTCCACCCTACAAACGGTCCAGAGTATCTTACTAGTAATACTGCCTATGTATTTATACTTTTTATTAGGTTTCTGCTATATAATTTCGTTTCCAGGAGTTTTCTTGTTCTCCTGAGGTATTCCTTTCCAATTTTCCCTTTCATTTCTGTTTGGTTGGGTAGTTCCATGTTATTGTAGTTGTTGTTGTTATTATTATTATTGTTGTTGCTATTGTAGTTATTATTATTATTATTATTATTATTATTATTGTTGCTGTTGTTAATATTGTTGTTGTTATTGTACTTGTTATTATTATTATTGTTGTTGTTGTTGTTGGTTATGGTAGTGGTGGTGTTATAGTTGTTGTTGTTGTTATTATTCATGTTGTTTTTGTTGTTGTTTTTGCTATTATTATTGTTGCTATTGTAGTTATTATTATTGTTGTTGTTACTATTGTAGTTGTTGTTATTGTTGTTGTTATTATTATTATTATTGTTATTGTTGTTGTTATTGTAGTTGTTGTTATTATTATTATCGTTTTTGTTGTTATTTTAGTTGTTGTAATTGCTATTATTATTATTATTATTATTATTATTATTATTATTATTATTATAAAGTAAATGATTTTTCCGTAATTCATTGACGATTATATCTTTTTTATCTAAAAGTTTGCTTTGCCAGCGATATAGGCCAATTCTTGATGCGTGTTTTAAAAAGCATTTAAGTCTTTTTTAATTGTTTTTTTTTTAATATCAGACTTGCCAGCTTCTAAGATGGTCATTCGTATATTAAATTGGAGGAATTATCACTCTCACGCTACGACCTACCGCCATTCCCTTTCATATTTACCGGGAAGTCTTTTTTCGGAAAAAAAAAAAAACGTTGTTACTTTATTTGATTATCTCGTTGTTGCCTGTTAACTACATTTTCAATCTAAATTCTAACCCTAACATCTTTATCTACACCCCTTTTAGGGATCGTCCTCTACAGTTCTCTGCAACATAGAAATGTTTAAATAACCCGTAGTATTTTATCTAAATGCTTTACTTTATCGTTCTTAACATTCCGAAATATAGGTTTAACAACATTTAGAGTTACCAAACACTTTATACATCAGTTCATTGTAGTCCAATCATATCTTCTCTAAATGCGCACAACATGGACAACAGTCTAGCAGTGTCAGAAAATCGCCATTAAAAAGGAGTGATGAAAACTTAAATAATTAAACTTACTATCTTTCCAAGCTTATAACTACTTGAAAAATGTAATTCAAACCCTAATTTTTTTCAATAAACGGAGCAAAGACCAAAGTTTAAAATAATAACAGGTTTAATAGCAAAATATGCAATATTTGTTTTTTTTTTAATCGGTTTTCTTTTTTAAAAATGTCAAGAAAATCAAAGAATTTTAATTTACTATATATATAAATTCCAAAAAATCACTTACCAATAAAAAATACTAATCAATGAGTACTTCCATTCTTCATTGTTAAGAATTTATCCATATTTATATTTTATATTCCATGTCCTTTTTAAATAAAATATCTTTTTTAAGCAATGATTAAAAGATAGCGCGACATGAGATGTTTCAGAAGTGTAATAAAGGGAGACAAATGTTTCCTTTTATTCCAGTTAAGAACTACGGTAGCCTGCAAGCGCCAGAATTGATCTCTCTTTCTATTGCTGGCCGTAGACAAAAGTTAGTCAATATGGGCCATCGTATATGAAAAATGATCATATTTCACTTATCAGTTTTTGCCGTTAAAAAAAATTCCACTCGACCGATTTTCTATTTTTTTTTTAATTCTCTTAAAGAAATACATGAGTTTTTTAGTTAATATATTTTATTTCGTCTTTATGGAGTAATTTTTTTTTAAATCTAAAAATAACATTTAATGAAGCAGAAAAAGATTGTTGTAGGCATTCAATCTTTTCAGGACAAAAATTTTTAAAATGTGAGGTTTCACTTTGAAAAAAAAATCAACGTGGTTTAAAAAAAAAAGGTTTTAAACTTTTTACTTCACAGGCTAATTTGCACAAAACTATTATGTTTTTGTTTTGTTTTAAATTATATTATTTTATTTATTGATCTTTTATCTTCAATTTGTGATATATAAATCTGAGGTGAGAAAATTAACTATTTTCATTTTAATAGACATTTCAAAATGGCGGGGGGGGTTAAAAACTCGTTTATCTAGAATATTATATTCGGTTTATTGGAAAAAGCATAAAATTTCACATTAAACCTGCAAATATTGTAAAACTTGAAACAATAGAAAAATTTTGATAGATTTTTAAATTGAAAAAATTGAAAAGATTTAACTCGTAAAATTCAATTAATTTTTATTACATAAAAAATATGGCTTCATAAACGCGCGCAGGCACTTTGTAAACACTGTTTTAAAAATTAAAAAATAATATTTCTATTATTTTTCAAAAAAACTTTAATAGTTTATTTTGGAAGTATATTCCATAAAGAAATTAAACAAACCACTTCAAAATGTGCCGATTTCCAATGGGAAGCATCGGCACAAGAATGAGGGGGTGACCTTAGCAGGGGAAAAAATTCTTTCACCTAACAACAAGCAACCGACGGAGAAGAGAAAATAAGAAGAGAATACCTTACCTTAATTTTTGCAACAGATTGCCGATGTTGCGATTGTTGCGACCTCGTGAAAAAAAAAACCTGTAACAAGGTCCGGTAGTTTCGGGGAATAATAATAATAATAATAATAATAATAATAATAATAATAATAATAATAATAATAATAATAGTAGTAGTAGTAGTAGTAGATCCGAAAGGATCTTGATAGGGAAATGCAAAAAATAACGCTGTAGCTGTCAAAGGGAAGAAGAGAAAAAAGAAGAGAACGTGTGCACCAACCCCTTTTATGGCAGACGAACGCCATGTGACACTGATTACAAATAAAATTAATTGCTAGCAAGGCACGCGCTACCTAGTCTGAAGCATCTCGGTCAGAAGCTGCAAGAACGTGAGTACCGTAACTTTTTCCGACACTCTCCAATCTAAAAAAAATAAATAATAATAATAATAATAATAATAATAATAAATAAAGAATAAAAAAATGTATTAATCACCATGATCAGGCTTGAGAGGGTTGACTCATTAGTCGTCTCTCTGGTTCAGGCAATCCTGACAATACCAACCTTCCTCGATTGGTGGAGGTTGACATATACCCACGCAATAAAAATGATACCAGTTACCGCACTGCTCACAACAGACCATGTTACTACCATCATCTGGTTGGTTACAGCCAGGACAGATACAAACGTAACAACTATCTTCTGCTGGAAGATCATCAGGGTGAAAGGACGAATGGTCATCAGAATCGACTGAGTCATCTTGATTTTGTAGCAAACCGGGACACTCAACAGGATCTTCAATCGACAATTCCAAGGGAGGAAGGTGTTTCAGAGAATGGACCTGCAAGGATCCATCTCCTCGCTTGATTTGAGCAGATCTAACCAATCCATCATCTCCTGGGTAAAGACGTGTGACTCTACCCAAGGCCCAAAATGGTTGGGTATCTTAATTATTACAATCTCTCAATCTTGATTCCAGATGCAGTTCCCTTTGGTTGCTTTTGGGCATGTTCCTTTAGGCTCAATAAATAGTCTTCGTACCAGATCCTTTTAAACGTTTTCAATGCTTCGTCTCTTGTAGTCAAGGAGTCCAGTAGTTGTCTTCTGGAAGGAGGTTCGACTTGGTAGATGCTCCAATTGTTCAGTCTCAATATTATCCTTGGATTTTTCGTTGGGTGCAAAAAATAATTCGGAGTTATGATCTCCAAGCTTGGATCTGCTGAGTTCCTATAGGTCAATGGTCGATCATTGACAGCATTCTGAACATCAGAGAGAATGGTCAACAGATTGAAATAAGAATAGCAGACACGACTAATCAATTTATAAAGACAAGATTTTAAGGTCAATTAATCGTTCCCAAACGCTTCCATACCAGGATGAGTGTAGAGGTATCTTAATGTGCTGAATTACACAAACACTCAAACTTTCCTTAAATTCACTGGATGAGAATACATCGTGAATTATATCACATCCTGCAACAAAGGATTTGGCATTGTCACTGTATACGTGTGATAGTATGCCATAAATGTTAGGAAATCGGATAAACGCCATCGAAAATGAGTGGATCGTCATGTCTTCAACCAGTTCCAAGTGTACTGCCCTCACCTCCAAACAAGTGAACACAAGGATATACATTTTCCTCCTTTCTCCACCATTCAGGACCCACTGATGGCCCGTATAATCTACTCCGGTATGTAGGAACGGTTTTATCATATTAACCCGATGCTTGGGTAAATCCGTCATCCTTGGGTAGGTGAAGGGGATGGGGTTAAATTTCCGGTAGAGGTCACATCCAAATAAGACCTTTTTAACAGCCTGTTTGCCTCACCTTATTCAGGGTTGTGGAAACGCCAAGGTGCTTGCAACGCTTGTGGCAGTCCAATATGATGAGGCTGGTCAACCGGTGGTCCTTAGCTATTAGGATGCGATTGATAACTTCGTATTCATATACTGACACCTTACCAATTCTTCCTCCCGAACGAGTCACTCCATCCTTATCCCAAAACAGATCCAATTTACCCACCCTCTCAGGTACTGCCTTTCCAGAAGGTCTCCTCAAGTACTCCAATTCTTCACAGAAGGCCTGCTGTTGCATTACTCTTATTAGGTGGAGGCGAGCCGCTGTAATAGGACCCACTTTTTCCTTCCTTAAATTATTAATAAAGCTAAACACATAGGCTGTAATTTCACAAGTTTAGACAACTCCGAATACCTTTCAAATGGGGCAATAGACTCATCCAGACCACTCGTCGCGATATAATATAACGAAGACACAATCCTCCTGTTTGCAGGGCTTAAGCAGTTCAATGCATTCGCAGGCCAAGCAGTTGGTTCTTCTTTTATCCAAGATGGCCCAGAAGTCCAAAATTCTGTTTTACTCTTCAATTTGGCGCTAGACAATCCTATGGTTATAAGATCAGCAGGATTCTTTCCTGAAGGCACGTATTTGTAGTGAATAGAGATTTTAAATTCGGATGTTAATTCAGCTTCTAGTTGAGAAACGTCTCTTAATCGGTTTTTGGCAAAAGTATTTTGATTGTTAGTTTGCTTGGTTAATAACCAAGACAGAACTATCTGTGCATCCACAGCAACAAACATGTTTTTGAAAGTTACCCCAGAATATGCCCTCAGTAATGTTGGGAGACATTTAATAGCCAGGAATGCTGCTAATAGCTCAAGTGTAGGCAAAGTTTTTGATTTTAGTGGAACTACCTTGGCCTTGGAAAAAATTAAAGAAGAAAGGCTCGTCTGAGCAGCATAGGCCGCAAACTCATATGCCCTTTAAAGGCATCACAAAATAGAAATGTTAGTCTCCACACCTTTATTAAGGGTTTGTCTTTGAAAATTGATGAAACCAAGTTCTGATAATTCCTTCGGAAGGGATGCCCACCGAGACTGAAATTCCTTTGGAATAATCTCACCTCATCTCAGCCCCATCTTCCACAACTTGCTGATGAGAATGTATGGTGACTGGTAAACACAGAAAGAGGGTCAAATATTTTGGAAGCAGCAGACAGTATGTGCCTCTTGGTTCCTTTTCCGGGGTCACATTCACGGTGGGCAATGCTGATGGTATCGGTTTTGGGGTTACATCGATAACCTAATACTTTCTCCGTAGGGCACTCGTGTTTTACCAGTGTGCCCTTTTCCTTCATTAATTTCCGTAGTCTAGGAATATTTGAGTTGCAGGATTGAAGTGCAAACCCTTCCCTCTGGAGTCTATCCACTGCTTGCGAATATAGGGTTATTAATTGACTTGAAGAATTGCTCGTTTTCATAAGATTGTCCACCGTGAATGTGACCCCGGAAAAGGAACCAAGAGGCACATACTGTCTGATGCCTCCAAAATATTTGATCCTCTTTCTCTGTGTCTCCAATCAAAACATCGGCAACCTGTTGCAAAATGTGCCGATTTCCAATGGGAAGCATCGGCACAAGAATGAGGGGGTGACCTTAGCAGGAGAAAAAATTCTTTCACCTAACAACAAGCAACCGACGGAGAAGAGAAAATAAGAATTTTTTGCAACAGATTGCCGATGTTGCGATTGTTGCGACCTCGCGAAAAAAAAACCTGTAACAAGGTCCGGTAGTTTCGGGGAATAATAATAATAATAATAATAATAATACTAATAATAATAATAATAGTAGTAGTAGTAGTAGTAGTAGTAGTAGTAGTAGATCCGAAAGGATCTTGATAGGGAAATGCAAAAAATAACGCTGTAGCTGTCAAAGGGAAGAAGAAGAGAAAAAAGAAGAGAACGTGTGCACCAACCCCTTTTATGGCAGACGAACGCCATGTGACACTGATTACAAATAAAATTAATTGCTAGCAAGGCTCTCGCTACCTAGTCTCAAGCATCTCCGTCAGAAGCTGCAAGAAGGTGAGTACCGTTCTGACAAAAAAGAGAAATTACGAGATTTATTCGCAGTTTTGTGTTAAGGGTGTCAAAAAATTCCCAAAAAATTCTGACACACCTAGGACAACAGATTTTTTTTTTGCATGCTCTCCTCTCATATGATTCACAGCCGTAATGAATGATTACCTTTATTAAAATTACACCAATTTGGCATTTTCTACGCCGCGAGATTGTTTCGTTTCGCTCTTCAACAAGCGATCATTAACATAAAAACCAATGGCATGCATTTAGTTTTAAAACACGCAATGGTTTAAAACTAGAATATCTTATTAAAACTTTCTTTGATTCCATTTACACACACCAAATCATTCGTCGTACCTGTCACGTTTCTAGTAATAGAGATTGATACCGTTACGATCGCTGTTGCTGCCGATGGACGCTTATGATAACTGTTGTTATGTTGACCTATTTTTTCAGACGAAATTTACGGTCGTATAAGACAATTCAATGATTTCTTAAAATTGAAAATTTACTCGAAAAAAGGCCAACATCTTAATAAAATAGTTAACTTAAACATTTACGTCGACTTTAAAAACGCGCGCACACACACACACGCACACACACACACACACACACACACACACACACACACACACACACACACACATATATATATATATATATATATATATATATATATCCGTGTATATGTGTGAGGGAATGAATATGAAATGAAGATTTCAGACAAAATAGAAAATTAGTACCGCAAGAGACTCTTAGAAACAAGGACGCAAACCTATGTCGAACCAATATAGCTCAGTCGATTTATTCAATCAATTCAATCAGTAGAGCGTGGAAGGAGGCAATCCAAGGAGGGGAAACGGATGTAATTTGTGTATCAAAATGAACCTTTAGATAACTCCAAAAATGCTATCTATTGGATGAGCTGCAATTTATAAACTAATATCGCCAGAAAGAAATATCGAATTCTTCAAATTGTTTGCTAACTTAATTGTCTCACTAAATTTCTTTTTAACTGACCAATCACAGCAGATTATTCTTCATTTACACAATCATAATCAAAATAGATGAAAATAAGACTATAAGTTCAACTGAGCAAAACTTATTTTCAAACAGTTTTCATCGGGGCAGTATATTTTGGATTTCTTTGAAATGATTTTAAGCTCGGCCTTCAGAATTTACTTAATGTCTTATTATTGGTCAGGTATTTTATGTATAGCAGCTAGTTAAACAATAAATAGCAATTCAAATAAATATACAGACAAGTAATAATTAATTCCTACATTATAAATTAACATAAATTATTACTGATTAGAACAATTAAAACAGAGTTTGATTTAAACATAACTCAATCCCTGAATTTTAGCATGTATTTTTTGTGTTAGTAAAATATATAGAAACATTTCTACTGGAAAACAAATCTTTACTAACCTAACATTAGTACTGCAATGTACTTGCTGTACCGTTCCAACAACTTCATGGAAGTCCTCTTGAGTGAGTATGTTAATGACACTCGTGACAGCCTCTTTCATCTCCTCAATTGTCTCATAACTACAACCTCTAAGGTTTTCTTGCGCTTAGGGACTAACTAAAAGTCACACGGATCGCGGCATGGACTTATAGGGAGGGTGAGGAACTGTCTTGATGCCCATTATGGTCAAATAGTCTGTGATAAGGATGGAGTTGTGGACTGGTGAATTGTCCTGGTGGAAATGCAACTGACCTGATTTGAAGAGTGCAGGGTTCTTTCAACGGAATCTATTTCTTAGCTCCCTTAAAACCTCAACATAGTATTCCTTGTTGACTTTTTGTCCAGTGGGGATCCAGTGCATGTAGATTATGTCCAGCTGTTAAAACAAGAAAGCGTGGGTTTGCTCTGTCTGGCATTCTTGGCTCTGGGAGAGCAGCATGCTTTCACTAGGAACTCTGTATTCTCATTGCAGTAGATCCAGCTTTCATCGCAAGTAACCAGAGCATCAAGAACTGCAGGATCTTAATTGATCAGCTTGACAATCTCCTTGCTGCCATGACAACGTCTTTCTTTCTGATACTCTCTGAGCACCCTTGTTTGAAACTTCGCGCGAATCTTCCACGTCTTCAGTTCCTCGCGAATAATTGTGTGTACAGTTCCCACACTTACACAGCAAACTATACACTTATTGTCTCTATAGGTACGGGACGGTCCTTATTCATAAAATTCTTGATTTAGCAAATCAACTGTGGGGGTGTGACCTCCTTACTCATGCCATACCTCTCATCATCCCTACCTACCTTGGATTTCTTCTGCCATTCAAAAACTGATGCCCGATTCATGCAAGTTGGTCCAAAAGCATTCCATACGTTTTCGTGGCATTTTCCAAGTTTAAAACAGAATTTTATTGCATTTTATTTATCTAAAATGTCCTCAGGTCTAAACAATCGGGCTTGTGTGGTGCATTCCAATTCCTGCTATAGGTGTTCATATTTAATAATATGAACAAGGCATATATATATATATATGATTGCAACAAAGGAAATAATATTTCGACAAGATGGAGAAATGAAAAGAGAACAAACCAAGTCATAGGTTCACCACACCGTTTCGTCTTACTTTCAGACTTCCTCAGGATGATCAAATTGGAGAAAATAAAATTCCAGTAAAATATTTGACAATATACTTGTGAAAAGAATGTCTTTGTTCTATTTCAAACCGAAAAAGTCGTTGGTATTTCAAAATATATATGGCGTTATTGAGCGAGTGTGGTTTTTAACGTTATATGGCAGTTTAGATATTTAAAAAGATATGATGCAATGTACTTTTTTGGAGCTGTGGATATGTAATTGAAATGAAATGAGTCTATCTTTGTTTTGTAATTTATTAACTGATTATATATATATATATATATATATATATATATATATATATATATACTTGTTTATTGTTATATAAACATGCTCACATCCCGCTGCTACAAATAGCCACTTGTTTCAATCAAACAACAGATATCATCAGGCAGCGACTTGACTATTCAAAAGTTCAATGAATAATCTTATAAGGTTATTCATTGAACTTTTGAATAGTCAAGTCGCTGCCTGATGATATCTGTTGTTTGATTGAAACAAGTGGCTATTTGTAGCAGCGGGATGTGAGCATGTTTATATAACAATAAACAAGTATTATCAGCTCTTTTTATTGAGCACTATCTAACAACCTCGTTGAATTCATTAGTCCATTACTTTTGAATATAAAAAACCCCGAGTATATATATATATATATATATATATATATATATATATATATATATATATATATATATATATATATACTAATTATTGTAGGTAATATGTGTTATGGTGTGAGTTAATCTGTGTCTAAATTTATATTCTGTTCTTTGAATATAAGTGTACTTATTAAAGCCAATAATTTGTAGCAACCTGTGCGCTGTTTAATTGTGTTGGAGTTTGCGATAAGCGCTGATCTAATAAGTCTTCGTCGAGACTTATTTGAAATAAATTTTACTATTGTTGAAGTATAAAACATTATCATGAATGAGAAAATAATGCATTCAGTGAATTGCTATTTAAAGAAAACTCTTTATCTAGTCCATGTTGAGTTTTACCAACATATATATGATAGACATTGTAGCATAGGACAGTATATATGCCTGTATTTAATATGGGTTTGTTTTGGAAATTTTTTGTTTTTTTTTGTTTTTGATGTTTGTTTTATAATTTGTGGTGTGGTTTGTACTATTGGAATTTCTAGTTTGTCAGTGTATTGCAAATTATTGTATTATTGGCGTGAGCGGGTAACATAAGATACATGTTTATAAATATCTGGTGTATAAATGTTTTCTAATTGATGATGGAAAATATTTGTGTGGCTTTTTTCTTTGCATTTAAAAATAAAATATGTGGAGCTGTGCAATGTTTATAAAAGTTTTGTGAAGTATTTGAATTCTTTGTCCAGATATTCTGGATTACAAATTCTGAATATACGTAAGAAGAAACCGATTATCATCCCCAATTTTATTTTGTTATTATGGTGTGAGTAGAAATGTATGCAATCATTTTTGTGTGTGTTTTGCGGCATACTTTGAAGAATAGTTCATTATTGGATTTTATAAGTATGTCTAGAAATGGTATTGAGTAATTGGTGTGTTTCAGAGGTAAACTTTATAGAGGTTTGGTTGAGCCTCATTTGTTTTTAATATTCATAGTTTTGTTTTGAACATTGATGTTTTGCTCAACGAAGTTACTATTGATTTTGTAAACTTTTTTTCATATATATAATGGTTTGAATTAACGTTTAAAATGTTAATGCGAATGCTGAAGTTGTGCTCTAACAACAAAACATACACTTGTCTTATTAAAGAACCTATTGTTGGTTTTATACGCCGGACCGTTTTGCTTGTCCGGTAATAAAAATTCTCAAATGCACTTGTAATGTTATGCTATATAAGCGTATTTCTTCTTTAATCAGATTTTTTCGATTATCAATTTTTAATAATTATCGGGGATATTTTAATACTAAACCTATATAAGAACACTTCCGGTAACGTAAAGTATATTCGTCTAAAATTTAAAAAAAATTGACCTAGCCGTTTCGGATTCCACGGTGAATTAACTCTCTCACACACACAGACATACACAGATAGGCACACACACAATGTGTCTTATATATATATATATATATATATATATATATATATATATATATATATATATATATATAAACACAGAGCGCTTTTGTAAAATGATTTCACCCGCTGCTTTATTAGCGTTGATGCGAAGCTTTCTGTTTGTTGGTCTGTAAATAAACAAGCAGGTCGAGCATTGTAAAAGCAATGGACAAATGTTTATATAAATAGGCATTTGATGAGATTACTTAAGAGCATGAAGTTTAGAAATGCCGACTATCAACTAGATGGTTGTAGGTTCAATACCTGGCTAGGGATGGGTGCTTGTCTAGTCACACTAATGAGTTATGTGGATGAATATATTATATATATACATATATATATATATGTGTGTGTGTGTGTGTGTGTGTGTGTGTGTGTGTGTGTGTGTGTGTGTGTGTGTGTGTGTAAACATACGACATGGACACTCTGGATTGTCTTCGCCTAAATTTGGCCTTCATTCTCGTGGCAATTGTTTGGTGGCCCGAAGGTAAAGGCTTAGTAAATAGAACCTCTGAAGGTGGCCTCGTGGCTGGGTTCGAATCTCCCGACCTGCAGGAATTGTTAACTCTTACATTTATTATTGCGTAAGCATGAAACACTATAGGTATTATTAATTATAAATATACTGGCAAAGATACCAGCGCTTCATGTGGGACTTTGTTGTACACTCGAGTACTCACTTTATGGGCACCCTTCCAGTAAGCGGATGTTGTAATAGCAACTAAAATTTTTAACTACTCCTTAAAGTGACTGAAATCCAACCATGAACTTTAAAGCGAATAGGTTATATAAAAGTTGACTCTGATATTGTTACACATTGAAACAATCACAAAGAATTGAAACAATTACAAAGAATTGAAACAATTACAAAGAAACACAATGGTTAAAATTTGTTTAGTATCACAAACACATTTTTATATAAGATGAAGGTTACTTTATGATATCACATAGTAATTTTTTCATGGAAAGCTGGATTTTACTCACATTAAAACCCGACATTGTGTCTGACTAACTCTGCTCTCCTGAGCATTCAAGGAAATGAAGACATTATTTAAAATTATTTTCTCCACAATAGCGTTTAAAATATATATATATATAAAAAAATGATTTATTTTGGGGAAGAAGTCATAAATTTATTATTCATGAAATTATTTGCAAATGTTTAAGTCAAAGTTTGTTAATCACTTTTTCGTGAAGGGTGTTTTTAAAAAAATAACTTAAGAAGTATATGATCGTAGTAAATTTCTGTTTATTAAGAATTTATGTAAAAAAAGTATGAGAAAATAAATGACATTTGCGTATCATTTAAAATCAAATAGTTTATTTTGCTCCAAACATATGCTTACCTTTTGTTCTAAAGAAAGAAAACCTAACTTTGTTTAATAAAATAAAGTTACTAAATACATCGTTTTAATATCGAAAGAAACGGATCACCACACAAAAAAAAACGTTTCTTAAAAATTAAAATAATTGAAAATAAAATTTAAAAAATTACCTCCTGTTATAAACGCAAAATAATAAACTTAAAAATAAAAATAATAAATCAGCTTTGAAGAATATTTCTAAATAAGAACAAATCTAACATTTAATAAGGTCGAGCTTATTGTAACTCTCAGAGTTTAAATAAAAAACATTACTTCCGGATTTCAAACAAGTAAACTATGAGAGCTATTCCCTTTAAAAGCATTAGCTTAAAGGGAAATTACTCTCATAGTTTAAACTCAACTGTGAGCGATGAATTGGGAGCAACAGTAGTCGCTGTAGGGACGTGGTTGCTATGGAAACCAGTCATAAAAACGTCGCCCACCTCCTTACCTTTTTTTACGATTTTGAACACCAGTAAATTCATCATAACTTTTGTGTTAATGAACGAAAATTGAAATTTTTGTTCACAATATAGCTGAGAACTGTAATAATTGTTTGAAATTAGATTGAAAAATGAATAAGCGGTGAAGCTTTAAAGCAGTTCTTAATGACTTAAATTGCCACTTA
Source organism: Euprymna scolopes (assembly GCF_053919585.1). Taxonomy (NCBI): domain Eukaryota; kingdom Metazoa; phylum Mollusca; class Cephalopoda; order Sepiida; family Sepiolidae; genus Euprymna; species Euprymna scolopes. Next base: position 71,463,781 of record NC_136493.1, on the reverse strand, counting down.
ACCATATATTCAAACACTACCGTGTTCAAAATCGTAAAAAAAAAACGTAAGGAGGTGGGCGACGTTATTTTTATGACTGGTGTCCATAGCAACCACGTCGCTACAGCGACTACTGTTGTTACTAATTCATCGCTCTCGCGAAAAGAGAAGTAACAAGTATAACAGGGAGAATGAAAGAATGGAAGGGAGATAATTGGGGGGATTTTATTGAAAGCAGACGAGTGTAATACATTGTTATTACATATGTGTATGTTAGGTTTATGGGGGCAAAAAATAAAACTGAAATTAAACAAAGAACAAGTGAATTTACTGGAAGCCTGGAAAATCATTGATAAAAAAATACGAGCATGAAAAGTAACATGGAGAAGTAAAGGACAAGATGTTCTAGTAAAAAATATAATAAATTTATGACTTAAAATATTGCAGCATTATGAATTCTTTTAATGCAATTTAACATTATATAATCAATTATTAATGCTGCAATATTTTAAATTTATTCTATTTTTACTAGAATATATTTCCTTTTCTTTTCCATGTTTAAGCTTAACCATATTACTTTTCATGCTCGCATTTTTATATTGTAATTACTAATAATTAATTTCATTTACAAAAGAAATCATTCTCAACTGTAAAAAAACTTTATATATTAAAATGCTTACATTATAGTTCAGACCGAATTTGTATGTTGTTAGTTTTAACATTTATTTCGTTTCTTTTCGTTTTCGTGCATATGTGGGTAGTAAATTAGTGTCTATTAAAATATATTTGATGTTCCTATTTACAATGCCTCCCCACGGGACAGAGTTAGACACCAGGGTCGTTTTTTAATGTGGAGAAAAGGAACAAAAATAAAAATTGTCTCAGTCGTGAAAGATTTCTCCTCAACTGACAGAGAACAAGAAATTGAAGTGTAGCATCTGAAGAACAGATACTACACTTTGATCTTGACCCAAATGTTATCTACATTAAACATTGCTCAATACATGAGTAGAGCATAATAATAGTTTACGTTCGTGTTGTAATCCTTAATTAAGCTAATGCTTTTTCAGAAATGTAACGCAGACATTTCTGTCTAGTTTACTTCCAATATATATATATATATATATATATATATATATATATATATATATATATATATATATATATTTAGTAGAAATGGTAATTAATAAAAACTGAAGAAAGAGCTCAATACTGTTGTAGAGCAAATATGCGTTTTATTTTTATTACCGTATCTTTCTGTTAAGTACATTATTGTTTCAGCTACCCGGCTGTTGTTTTGGCCATCTGTAGCTTCCTCAGACTCTTACAGAAATGTTCGTTGTTATGGGATGAAAGAGTGAATAGGGGAGGGTTGCGAGATGAGCGGGGGAAAAAAGAGGAAGGGAACAGGGGGAAAAGTGGGGGGTGCTTGGTATGTCGGTAATGTTTTAGTTTTGAAATTTAAAAAACTTGTGGGGGGAGGGTCTGGGAAGTTAATTTTTGAGTCTTAATGTTAAAGTTTTTGGCGTCTCGTTGGTGAGATGATTTCTTGATAAGTATGTCTTGACCTGTTGGGTGTTAGCTTAGGTTCGGAGGCGGGGGGGGAGCTATGATTCGGTTTATTTATTTATATTTTATTTGTTGTTAATTGTTTGGAGAGGGTTAGCTAGCGGCCACGCGCGCGAGCACACACATACGCAGTACGCACATATATACTTAAAGAAACATTCGCATGTACACATACATCTCCGCCCTGGCGTGCAAATATATGCATATATGTGCGCATGCATGCATAGACACCGGCGTCGCTCCCGCTTACGTCAAATTTTCCTTAAGGTGCTAAAATTGGGTACGTGTGCGCATATATATATATATATATATATATATATATATATATAAAATAAAGTTACAATTATATTTTATAACTTGATAATCCTTTATTTTAATTCTGCAATTTCCGTTTTAGTCTTTAAATATTCCTATCTATCAAATATATCAATCTACCTACACATTCATATCCTGTATATATATTTATTTATAATTTTGCTATATGCATTTACTTACATACTTACTTGCTTTATCCGGAATTTGCAGATATTGGCCATCCTCTCCCCTTAAATTAAAAAAAAAAATTTATTTAATATTTTTTTTTATTTTTATTTATTTTTTATTTATTTATTTATTAATTTTTTTTTTCCATTTAGTGTCTTTTAATAACTCTTGCTGACATTTTCTTAAGAAATAACCATTTCAGTTGACCTCTTTTTTTGCCCTATATTTTTCGCTTCTTTTAACGTCAACTTGTCTGGATCATTTTGACATTTGCTTTTCTATTTTATATTTAATTATATCACCATTTAAACTTTTTCTCTTCTTCTTCTTCACTGATTGTTCTTATTACACTTTGTCTCGACAGCCGTGTTAAACGTATATCTTATTTTTCTTTTATTAATATTATTGAAATTTCCCCCCCTTTTCCTTGTACATATTTGTGAATTATTCCATGGATTTCGGCCTTTTGGATTATTTTGGACCATCTTCCAATTACGCGATTTCCTTAGATTTTACTTGTGCGAATGGAAATTTAATTAACTTTCTTGGATTTACATTTTTGGATTTTACCGCCATTGAATACTTTACCTTTCACCAGACTATCCATTGACGTGAAATCATCTTTGTCTTCACCATATTCCCTCTGCTTCACTTTTTGTTATCAAGTAAGATCTTTGACTTACTTGCAGTTTCATCAAATACTTTTGTATGCAAAATCCGATCCCGCATTTTGCTAATTCCTACTCTCTGATGAGAAGGAAAGTATTTCTTCGAAACTCCGTGGATTAAGGACTATCCACTTATCAAGTGTTTCCTTTTCAGATTAAATATCTTTTTAACTCTTTTTCAAAGTGTTTTAAACATGTTTTATTAACTATTTGCTCTTATATATATATATATATATATATAAATGCGGCATAATCGTGTTGAGACATCGGTTCTCGTCAGATCACCAAATTTAAGCAACGTTGGGCCTGGTTTGTACCAGATGGGTGACCATTTGGTAATTCTAGGCGCTGTATGTGCTCTCCGCTAATCTCTGCATTTGTTTCCAGTCATCTTGTACATACTGTTCACTTGCCATTGGTATTTAGCAATGTCGACTCAGGGGAGGTGTGGTTGGAGATTGCGTACCTCCTGCCACAAAAATTTCATGCGTAGGCACTCCTCCGTGAGTATCCATAGTCTGTTAAAAACTGAAGGAGCCTGTGTTTACCGTTGGGTCCCGATTTCGAATCTCGCTAGATTCAGCCACTCTGATGAGTCGTAGACGACGAAACAGGTGTCAGTGGATAATTACATTTTAAAAATAATATATATATATATATATATATATATATATATATATATATATATATATATAGTCTGTTTAGCACTCTTTAATAATTACACGGGTTTCATGTGATTTAAATCTAGGAAACTAATCTATACAACCATTATACATACATACATACATACATACATACATACATATATGTATATATATATATATATATATATATATATATATATATATATATATATATATATACAGAGAGAGAGAAGGAGAGAGAGAGAGAGAGGGGCATCTACATAAATAAAAATGTAATTTTATGTTTGCTTGTAACCGAAAAAACTATTGAACCGATTGCCTCGACATTTTGCGATAGCGTTTTTATCTAATCCAGGCGTGTTTTTTTATATATTTATGATTAAAGAACTTTTTTTTTCGAAATCGTTTCCTTTCGACAAACGTCAATCATTTTTAACACGACACGTTTTTTCTGTCATTTTTCTTAACTATTGTTTTACTATTTCGCTTTACACTAATATGATTTATTTATATTTACTATCAAATAATAATAAGAACAAAAAATATCTGTCTCGAAAAATACAGAAAAATCTCGATTCTTAGTCACCTGCGAAAATTCTTTTTTACCAATCGCATATTCATTGCTTTAATGGTCAGCACATATATATTTTTTAACCGTTAAACTAACAAATATATTCATTTATATTTCCTGCACAATCACATTACAACATAAAATAAATTATATTTTAAAATTTTATTTTTTCTGCTGCAATACAACCATGTAAGAAGCATAAACAAATACTCATTATTAAAACGGAACATTTTTTTTTTACCAATCGCGTATTCGTTGCTTTCGTGGTCAGTATACATATATATTTTTAAAACGTTAAATTAACAAATATATTTGTTCATACTCCCTATAGCATGGCAACATAAAAAATAAATTATATTTAAAAAAATTCACTTTAATGCTACAATACAAGAAGCATAAACGAATAGCAGTTATTGCTGGTGTATTTTTAGTTTCATGTTTTCTCTCTCTCACTCTCTCACTCTCACTCTCTCTTTCTCTTTTCCTCTCTCTCTCTCTTTCTCACACACGCACATTCTGTTTCTATTTACTTGCATCCCCACGAGGGCAGAGTTAAATACAAGATCGGTTTTTGATATGTGAAAAATCCAGCTCCCCCAAAAAGGAGTATTCTGGATAGGAACAAAAATAAAATTGCTTCAGTCTAGAAGGATTTCTCCTCCATTGATCGAGAACAAAAACGGTGAAGTGTAGTTCACCCTCTGTTTCTCTTTGTCTTGCTCTCTTTCTCTCTTTATCTCTCTCTCCATCCATCTCTCCCTCTCCCTCTCTTGCTGTCTTGCTGTCTCCCCCCTCTCTTGCTGTATTTCTCTCCTTATCACCTCTCCATCTCTTTTTGAGCCCCTTTCTCTCTCCCACTTCCCCTATATCTCTCCCTCTCTCACTCTCTTCCTGTCTCTCTCCCTCTCTATCTCCAACTCTCGCTCCCTCTCTCCCTCTGTCTTTTTCTGTCTCTATCTCTCAATCCCTCTATCTCTCTCTATCCCCCTTTCTTTCTCTATTTGCCACTCTTTCTCTATTTCACTCTCTCTTTTTCTATCTCCATCTCTCTATCTATCCTTCTCTGATCCCTCATTCTATTTTAGTCATCTAAATTACAGTGTAGTGAAAAAGGCATTGTGAAAACCTGGATAAATTTTATTTTAGTCTCCTAACTTACTGACAGTGAATCCAGGTATTGTAAAAACATGGATAATACTATTTTAGTCACCTAAAATACTTAGTGATGAAAACATTGTCAAAACATGGATAGATACTGTTTTCGTCACCTAATTTACTTACTATGAATAAGGCGTTGTCAAAACGTGAAACAATCCTATTTTAGTCACCTAAATTACATATGGTTAATAAGGCATTGTAAAACATGAATAAATGCTGTTTCAGCAACTTACAGTGAGAATAGAAAGCTATTTAGAAAATTACTGCTAATTAGAACAGCACTATCAAGAACTGGTAAAACCTTTCTAATTAAATTGATTTTGGCAGCCATTCAATCATAAAATGGGAAAGCCTAATCTCTTGCGTCATGCGGTATAGCTGGGTAGAAGAACTGCTCATTCTGCTTTAAAATTACTATTAAACATTCAGTTTTTCAAAATTCCCATGTTCATTATATCCAAAACATCCAGCATAGGAAAATATTGCAAAAATGCAAACTTATTGTTTGGGATGAATGCACAATGGCGCACAAAACATCACTTGAGGCTCTTGATGGATAATGATTTGCGTGGCAATGTCAGACCGTTTGGCAATACATTAATATTGCTTGCCGGAGATTTCAGACAAACGTTATTTGTAATTCCCCAATCAACAGCAGCAGATGAAATAAATGCTTGCCTCAAATATTCTACTTTTTGGCGCCATATGAAGGCATTAAACTTAACTCAAAATATATGTGTCCAGTTGCAGAATGATCGATCCGCAGAGAAATTTTCGCATCAATTGTTGGAAATTGGGAACTGAAAAGTGCCGGCTGATGAGAGTTAAGAGTAAATTTCGTTGCTTCATAACTTCTGTAATTTAGTTACATCAAAAGAAGAGTTGGCAAAAAAGGTTTTTCCAGATATTCAAATTAATTATAAGAATTCCAGTTGGCTGAGTGAACGAGTTAATCTTACAGCTCAAACAAAAACATCCATGAACTTAACGCTAAAACCGTCGAGGCTGTTGTGGAAGCAGAAGAAGTGGTTAATTATCCAACAGAATTTTTGAATTTACTAGATTTGCCAGAGATGCCACCGCATGTCCTGCAATTGAAAACTGGCATACCAATTGTCATGCAGCGAACTATAAACAAACCTAAGCTTTGCAATGGCACATGGCTTGCAGTAAAAAAAAATTAATGAACAACGTCATAGAAACAACAATCTTGACAGGACCTTTCAAAGGTGAAGATGTCCTCATTCCATGCATTCCTATGATTCCTCCGGATACGCTATTTCAATTTAGCAGTTGCAATTCCCAATTCGATTGTCGTTTGTAATCACTATCAACAAAGTTCAAAACAACCTATACATTTATTGTCCACGTGAGAAACAATCAGTTTCATCTTACATCTTAATACTGACTGTTTCTCGCATGGAAATTTATGTTGCGTGTTCAAGAGCCGCTAAACCAGAAAATATCTCTATATATGTTCAGAAAATTGAACAAAAAATTGTGTATCCACAAGTACTGGGGGATTAAGCATGTAAGAAAAATGCATTTCTCATTTTGGGATTTATTTCCATTTCGCCAAATTGAGCCAAAGCAACGCGTGGCAGCTAGTATGTATATAAGAACACACTTTAAGACTTTACAAGAATTTGTTGTTCGACAGAATACTCAAATGAGAAATATTAAGATTTCCTTAATCAGCGGAATTTCAAAAAAATATGTACTTCTCAACAGATATTAGCAAATTTTATAGCGGATTTATGCGGTATAAAATTGGTATGAAAGTGCTGGTATAAATTGAAGCATCATTACGAGTCATATATGAAAATAAAAGTTTTAGTGTAAAAAGTTAATGAAATGGGGAAAAAAATGAAAAAAAGTCAATTAAAAATTAAAAATCCAAATGAAAGGATATCGAGTGGTTAGGTATTTCCACTGGTGAAATGATCATATGAATAAATGTTCTCATAAGAAGCAGTCGGATTTATAATGTTGACTAACAGATCATAATTTAAAAAAATATCATAAAATATACATAATTTAAATACGTAGAAATATACCGCAACCTTTTTTGTTTACCTCTGTTATATCTTTGTAATCAATCTCTTCGACATTACAAATCTTTAGCTGGTGATGGAAACATCGTTATGTCAGTCCTGCTATCCCTAAGTGATAAAAAAAATGTGCGTAATTCAAGTCTGTAGAAAGATCCCATTTGCAAGCAGTCGAGTAAGAAATATTACTTCGAATCGTTGATTATATATATATTATATGGAAAAATGCGCGCATGAAAAGTAATATTCTTAAGATTTTATTAAACCTGGAAAAGTAAAGGACAAGAAATTCAACCTGGAAAAGTAAAGAATAAAATATTCTAGTAAAGTAAAAAATAAGAATTTTTTAGGCTTAAAATATTGCAGCTAAAAATAAAATTTGAATATTGATAAATATTTTATTTATTATTTGCATATGTTGTTGTTTATTGTTGAGTTAGAAAGGGTTTCAGTCGCTGGATTGAACTTATTTCCCCCCCCTATTATTTGCATATATTTATGTAGTGAAAATTGTTTGAATAAAATTAATTCATTAGTTAGTTAGTTAGTAGATGGAATTAATAATTTTATAATTTACATAAAAATTAATAATTTTATTATATCATAATTAGGATCATTTAATTCTTTCTAACTCAACAATAAACAACAACATATGCAAATAATAAATAAAATATTTATCAATATTCAAATTTTATTTTTAACTGCAATATTTTAAGTCTAAAAAATTCTTATTTTTTACTTTACTAGAATATCTTGTTCTTTACTTTTCCAGGTTGAATTTCTTGTCCTTTACTTTTCCAGGTTTAATAAAATCTTAAGAATATTACTTTTCATGCGCGCATTTTTCCATATAATCCATGATTTTTCCAGGCATTGCTATTGTATTAATATATAAATTTATAATATTTCTTAATGATTGTCAAAAAAAATTAGCTCTCAAACACACATTTATGCAATATTTATCATTCAATCACAGTAGTTCCGAGCCAGGGTCTCTACCGAGACTGCGGTTCATGAATTCGTGATCTGTATAGAGCGTAAAATAACAAAAAAGAAGATGGCACTCGGTGTCTTTTTAGATATCGTTGGAGCTTTTGACAACATACCCTTCAGTAGTATGCTCAAGTCGCTACGAGAACTCAATGTGCCACCAGTACTCATCCGATGGATTGAGTATATGGTGAGGCACAGAACAGTTCAAGTAGAACTACTGAGGGCAACTGTTAAAAGGGAAGTAGTTAAATGAAACCCCCAAAGTGGGAGTTTATCCCCTTTACTATGGAACTGTATGCTGAATCCTCTTTTAAAGCAGTTTAAAAATAGGAATATTTATGCCCAGGCTGCTGCTGATGACATCGCAGTGCTGGTCGCGAGTTCAAAAGTATCATTGGTCAGACGCATTGCCAAAATGGGACATTTTTCATCAAATGTGATAATGAAAAATTTGAGTTCATTCAAAGAATATGTATATCATTAGCAGTGTCAGAAATTTCGTGAAAATAGTGAATAATTCCACCCCATCTTTCCAAGCTTATAACTCCTCGAAAAATGTAATTCAAGCCCTAATTTTTTTTTTTCAATTAAAGGAGCAAGGACCAAGGTTTTATTAAAAAAAAAAAACAAAAAAACAAAACAATGTGTTTTTTTTTTCAAAAAAGGTTTTAAACTTCGGACTTTACAGGTAAATTTCTAAAAAAGCGATATTTTTTTTGTTTTAAATTTGAATATATTATTTATTGACCTTTTCTCTTCAATTTGTGATATATAAAACTCCACGACATAAATTAATTATTTACTTTTTAATAGACATTTCAAAATGAGAGGCGTGAATTATTCGACCCCCTATCTTTCTAAGCTTATAACTCCTCGAAAAATGTAATTCAAGCCCTAATTTTTTTTTCAATTAAAGGAGCAAGGACCAAGGTTTCATTAAAAAAAAAAGACAAAAAGAAACAATGTGTTCTTATAAAATAAGGTTTTAAACTTCGGACTTTACAGGTAAATTTCTAAAAAAGCGATTTTTTTTGTTTTAAATTTGAATATATTATTTATTGACCTTTTCTCTTCAATTTGTGATATATAAAACTCCACGACATAAATTAATTATTTACTTTTTAAGAGAAAGTTGAAAATGGGTGACACTTGGGGGGCGTGAATTTAAAAAAAAACGTTTGTCTAAAATATTATATTCGGTTTATTGGAAAGAACATAAAATTTCACATTGACCCTGAAAATATCGTAAAAATAGAATCAATAGAAAAATTTTGATAGATTTTTAAAATTTAAAAATTGAAAAATATTGAGTTTAAAAATTGAAAAATATTGAGTTCGGAAAATTCATTACTGTTTTAAAAAAAAATATTTTTATTACTTTTAAAACAACTGTAATAGTTTATTTTGGAAGTATAATCCATAAAGAAAATAAATAACCCACTTTTAACAGAGAAATTACGAGATTTTTATATTGTATTCGCAGTTTCGTGTTAGGGGTGTCAAAAATTCCTACAAAAATTCTGATACTGCTAGTATATCATAGAATTCACTAATATTTTTAATCGATAAATTCACCATTTTTTGCTATAAAATCATAAGGAGAGTTAAAAAAAATTAGTTATTAAAAAAAAAGTTCGGTTTTTTAATTATAAAAAAAAAACGATATACGGGATTGAACCTAAAATCTTTCCACCAACCCTCGAGACTCTAACCGTTACGATAACATGTCATATTGGCAAAATCACAGTAAAAAATATTTATATACAAAAAAAGTTATGCAAAATAAAAAAAAAAGCGTTAGTCACTTATGTACTTACTCTCCTGTTTGTGAACCCACATATTTTGTTGTAACTTTTTTTCTACTGAACCAATTTTCGAATTTTTTTTTCAAAATGTAGCTAATGATGTGTTCTATCCAACTATATAACCTGTTTGAAATTTGGTTGCGAACGGAATTAGTGGTGGGGGTTTGAATGTGTCTCGATTCATTCAATTTCGGACTTAAGCATATATTCAACCACTACCGTGGTTGAATGATATATATATATATATATATTGTTTTTAAAATATAATTATCCACTGACATGTGTTTCGTCGTCTACGACTCATCAGAGTGGCTGAATCTATGTAGAGATTCGAAATCGGGACCCCACGGTAATGAGCCTAAACTCTTAAACCGCTTGTCCATCTCGGTATCAAATTGGTTAAAGGAAAAATTATTCCCAACTCGCATTTAGGTAAAAATGCACTTTCGTAAATAATTGAATCCATTTGAAACATATCGCAAAAACAAAAACAAATAACATCCAAGTAAATCGCGATATATCCAAACAGTCGTGCGAGATGAACGAGCGATTTAAGAGTTTAGACTCATTACCGTGGGGTCCCGATTTCGAATCTCGCTAGATTCAGCCACTCTGATAAATCGTAAACGACGAAGAACGTGTCAGTGGATAATTATATTTTAAAAACAATATATATGTCGCTCCCCATATGGTGGTACCAAATTGGTTAAAGGGAAAATTATCCCCAACTAGCATTTAGGTAAAAATGCACTTTCGTAAATAATTGAATTCATTTAAAATGTATCAAAAAATTAAATAATATATATATATATATATATATATATTTATATATTTATATATACATGTGTGTGTGCACATCTAGCCTCTCTGCAGAACATAACCAATTATACATGTTGTAAAGTTATCTCGCTGACAATTAATGAACAAGTTCAAATACCCAGGACACCTTATAATGACACATATTTTTGGTCGTATTCTGTAAATAAAATATACTAATTTACAACAATGTTAGTACTATATATATATAACTGGGTGAATGGAAGCATTTCGTTGTAGCATACCTTACGTTAGATGTAAAAATTAGAGGTTAAACGAAGAAAGAGAGAAACTTGCGTTCATGTGTATATATATATATATATATATATATATATATATATATATATATATATATATATAGAGAGAGAGAGAGAGAGAGAGAGAGAGTGTGTGTGTGTGTGTGTGTGTGCTAGAGTGAGAGAGAGGGAAAGAAAGAGACCTTCGGTATGTGCCGTCATTAAATCCATGGGTATCTACTCGCTTTATCGAAAACAGGTGTAAAGCACTTGAACGGCAATCAACATAAGTGCCTCTTGGATAAAATACACGACGTTTTCGGTGATCTTAAAGCCCTGTCCCAGTTTATTTAAAAATCGTTTATTTCGAGAATCTGGGGTCAAATTATTCTAACTTTAAAATCGCAAATGAATGTAATTACGAGGAAGAGGATGACGACAACAACGACCAAAGTGTGTGTGTGTGTGTAAAAACAATTTTATCTCTAAGTGAGGGAGTAAATATTTACTCGTTCGCATCACACATGGGCAATTTGACAATTGGTAGGTTTGGGGATGATCAGATAGTTCCAACCGATAACTTTCAACGAAAGCATTTGATGAATAATCCATCTAATTCCAAATCCAACTCTAATCAAAAAAATTCTTCGATGAATAAATATAACCACAACTCGTTTATAAACTCGAAAACTCATGCACAGCTTGACAAACTATAAAATAAATGTTTCAATCAAACATTTATCCGAATTAGCGCCAATTTTTGACGGATTCTTTTTTCACGTACCTGTAACATCTTTCCACTAGATTTTGAGAAAAACAAAGAAATATACAAACCAAAAACACGATCGAGAACGTTACCTCAACCTCCATTGCTCTGTCAGAAATAGCCCACTTGCGGAAGCGCTGCAGACATTAGTTAAACCTTATACAAGTGATGGCGGAATAGGTGTGTTTTTTTTCTTTTAGCTCGATCCAATTATTAATTAAATGGCCACTGTGTGTTTCATTGGGTTTGGTGCGTTTTTTGTTTGTTTGTTTTTTTTTGTTGAGTGTGTTGGTGTTTGTGTTTGTTTATCAGAGTTTTGTTTAGTTGTTTACTTGCCAAAAGATATTATAAATTGTAAGTTATTTTGTTGTCATTATCAAAGTCCATCTTCTGGTAACAATAAATGAAAATAAGGGGAACAACACAGGAGCAATATAAGAGAGAAAATAATAACTAGACTCAGAAAGTAATTTATTAAGCCCAATTTTATTAAAGAAATATAAGCCACTGCTTTTGTTTCTCAACACACGGTTAATACACCTAAATAGCGATTAACACAGAAAAAAAATGCATAAAAAGGGATTTTTGTAAATATAAGACAATTTTTTAATTCATTTTCACCCTGGCCGATTACTAACAAAAATGGAGAGAAAAAAATATTCGTCTCGTTTTTCCACCTTAAAAACTAATGAAATAAAAACAATATCTTCTCGCTTAAATAAGGCTGAAAATAAAGAGCAGACAATAAAAATTCAATATAAAAGTCCTTTATTTTCAGTCTTTTTCCTCACATAGTTTTTCCTTTATATCAGCCACATCGAACTAAAATGTTTTGAGTAATATAGAAACTTCAAAGCATAAATATCCTTGGGTTTTCGCAAGAACGCTTAACGAAAAGCTGTTTTTTTTAAATTTCTATTTCTTGTAAAGATAATTTTTTCCTTTTCTTTTCAGAACGAGAAAGACAAACCCGAGGAGTTTTTTTAAACTCCTCGGGTTTGTCTTTCTCGTCCTGATTTTTCTTGAAAAGGAGCGCTCGAAACTTTCAGCTTCTGTGTCTTAACTTCAATTTTCCTGTAACCGCCAGTGACTTCTCTCAATGGTCAATAGAATTTCCTGATTAGGCGAACATAAAATGGTTTTCATGCCCTTTTATTCTTTCTTCTATTCGTTTTGCTCTTTAAATTGAAAAGAGAGATGAAAATACGTTGTAAAATCGAACAGAATCACAAACGGAGCCACAAACATGTCCTCTCTACAAGAACAATCTTCTGGAACTATTTTTTTAAATTTCATCCCAAACAGCTTAATTAAAAGAATATTGTGGACCAAACGCAACAAGAATTTTGTTTTGAAATATATTTCTTCGAAACACAATTTTGAAAATCTATGTAAAATAATTTCCATGTAATATTTTAATTTGAAATATAATTCTTTCAAAAATAATATTTTGTAATTACATGATAGTTTATGCATCATTTTACTATGTATGCTTCAAAATAAAATAATGTAAGAAAAATAGCGAATATTTTTTTTTAATTTCCAATTCGTCTAATTCATTTCTCTTGCAGCCAGTCTTTTGGGTTCTCTTCCCACCGACAAGTTTTTCAATGTTAGGAATGATGCACAACGAAGATCAATTTATGCTGCAAACCGATTGCTCTGTTTCAACTTAATGTGCAGCAAATACGAAATTTCACTTTTGCACATGTGGGTTGAGATAAATGGTAAAATACATTTCACAGCACGTGATGACAAATTTGGGTAATTATCAAGCATAGCTGCCCAAGATTTGTTGTCATGGTAACCTGCTGGTACACATCTTGAGATGCCAAATCATTCTTCAGCTCTAAGAATTCATCCGGTAGATCTTCTAGAATGCTATGAATATTTGAACCTTTGAGTAAACGGATTACTGATAAAGAAATGTCATGCTCACCTTCGAAAATTATCGCTGATATTCATCCGCAACTTCTTGATAAATTCTTGAGAATTTGGATGTGAATGCCGTTCTTTTCTCCGAGTATGACACACAAACAGGGAAACTGAACCAAATTGTTACCTTCGACTTGTCATGCAGTTCGAATTTCTCAAAGCCTTGATGATGCGTTGGTGAGAGACCAGATTTGCACCTTTCCCTTTCAGTTGAAAATTCAGAAGATTCCAAAAATAAAAGTAAAGTATACACGTTCTAATTTTGACTGTGTTAGCGTAATTCTAAAATACTTTTTCCCTTGAGACTGAAGTAATAAAGGCAATTCTTCTCTCAGTTCAGATATTCTGCTAAACACGTTTTCTGCTGACAAACACCATACAGAAGTGTAGAACAGTAACAGCTAAAAGTCAGAAACCATGACCTGACATAATTTTATGAACAGCCTGGTGTTTACTGCTGACGTTTTGCTATAAATAACCGCCTTCACCTTTCAGAACGATGTCCAGGTGATCAGATAATGGTTTTGATGCCAATGATTCTCTGTGAATGAAGCAGTGAACGTTAGTTGCCAAATGGAGCACGTTGTTTCACCAATACTTGGAAGATTAATCTTGATCCTAACATTGCAAGTCACGCTAAATTTCACCAATTCAGATCATTTGCTTCAAAGAAACAGTTGACAATTCCGAAGACACCCTGAACCCCCGTGGTGGTGCCATGAGTCTTACAAAAAAGAAATTCTTTTTTTTAAAGTTTTCTTAACCATTTATTGTACAAACAATATTAGTTGAGAGGAGAACGGAGCATAAGTTTTTTCATCAAACTGTCGTGCAAAAATAGAGATTTTATTTCAAATTCATCTACAGCTTGGTTACTTGGTGACTGACGTTTTGTGATATTTCATTTATTTGTCTCCATACAATGTTGTTAGAACATATATATCATTTAGCTTCTGTGCTGCGTCTTCACCAACAACAAGCCTCGCCATTTCTTTTGCACGGAGTAGCACAAGCTGATCAAAAATTGCATAAGGTTTTTTTTGTGTGTAATCGACTTTGTATGCAACAATATATGAAACACGCACTGCATTGTAGTCTTTTCATGGAATTTACCCGATGTGTCAAGGCGCTACCGCTTGAGAGATGGTAATTTCTCTTCGAAATAAATTTTATTCTTTTGCTGCAACTTAGGATGAGACTTTTTGAGGTGGCACTTTAGTATAGTTGGCTCCATTGACTCATTTTCTAAAACTTAATAACAAATAACACATTGTGCTAACTTCATACAATCTTTTTCTTGACAAGTGAAGCCAAATTCAATGTAGTCATCTGAATACTTGTGCTTAACAATCCTTCACGACATTGTTTTTTGGTTTTGTTTTTGTTTTTTAGATCTGTGGGAACAATATATCAGTTTAAAGTTGAGTTTGACAAAAATAATGACAAAACGTAAATCGTAAAAATGAAGGCCCCTACTGACTACTTCATAAAAAGAATATTCAAAAAGTATGGTAAATATTTTAGTTACCTATATTAACCCTAACCCTAACGCCGTTAAACGTGTCCTGAAAGTGAAATTATAAATGCCTATCAGGTTCAATACTTTAAAGAAAAAATAGATCTTTCTTCTTTCGTAAAAGTAATTGTCATTGTCAGCAACATATTCTTTAAATAAATAAATAATATCCGTATTTTGTAAAGGAAAGTGATTAAATATTTGTAAAATAATAAAATCGTATTCTTACCAGAAAATAATTCTCGTCTGTATACTGTTCAAATTATCTTGTGAAATGTATTTAAAATTGTACTTATGATGACATAATTTGATTTTGGAATAATTAATTTTAAAATCGTTAAGATCGGAATTGTTTTCCTCAACGAGATCAACTTGATCAGCAATTATTCATTCTTGAGACGTGAAAGATGATAATGTACACACGGACATAAAATGACTTAGCGTATTCTTATGTAGATCGTAACAGCGAGAGTATGTGCTTTTGTTCTGCTTCCTCCTTTGTGTATCCGTCGTGTGTATTTATGTGTGCATAGCTATACTCGTGTGTATTTATGCTTTTTTTTTTAGTTTTCTTCCTTTGAAGATTGTAACGGTGGATATGGGGCAGGCAAACCAGCTGCCAACATTGCCCTGCTTTTTATTGAAACCAACCGAGAGCTCTTTTTAGTATCCTCGTGGTGCAATTGTTTGGATCTCTTTTGCACTTGGTTCACCAGGAATATTAGTTAGGTAGGACTTCAGATTCTTCTTCATAAGCCCTGTGGCACCTATAATAACTGGTATGATTGATATCTCTTTAAGATTCCAGTTTCTTTTCATATCATACATGAGACCTTATGCGTGTATAGCTGTACTCGTGTGTATTTAGGTGTTTATAGTTATATCCGTGTGTATTTATGTGTGTATAATTATACTCGTGTATATCTATGCGTGTATAGCTGAACTGTTGCAGAAACCGTCTTGGATTTTTCTCTTATGCCTGATTTTAAGCAATGCTGATTTATATTACGCAACTCTTGCTTGATTAACAATTACTCATTATGCATTTAGAATGATACTTAGTCTCTCTCTCTCTCTCTCTCTCTCTCTCTCTCTCTCTCTCTCTCTCTCTCTCTCTCTAAGAAAGAAAGAAGTCCAACAAAATATGCTTGTATTTGTTTCTTAGTCTGTGATAATTGTGCATTCAGTGTTAGTTTTGTGTGTGTGTGTGTGTGTGTGTGTGTGTGTGTGAGAGAGTCTATATTTGTGTCTTCATCTTTATGTATATTAATGCATGCATAAAAATACTTTGATTTTTGTTCGTCAGCATGTTTTCATATGTGTGCGTATCAATAAGTCTCTGTGTGTGCGCGTGCGTGTGTGTGTGTGCATTGAATATGAACTTAGGGCTTAATTAGGATTAACAAAATAATGACTGATTTAAGTTTTCAGCAAGAAAAGTTGTGAAAGAACTTAGAAAAACTTCAACACCATAGGAAGTTAAACAGATGCATCATCAGCTGCTGAACAATAAAAACATAATAATAATCATGATGGATGTTGTTTTTTAACACATCGCTTTCATTTGGGGATAACATTTAAATCATTGGTTACCAAACTATATCGAAAAACCTACGCCTGTAAGACTGAAAGCTTTTTTTCTCTCAGAACGATCATGATTCGAAAAACAAACATAGACACATAAATTTATATATATATATATATATATATATATATATATATATATATATATATATAGTTTGTTTATTATACATACATTATTCGTTACACCTGTGTATACCTGTTTTAGTGGAATCCCCAATTCAAGGATAACACCTCATCAGAGAAAAAAAAAGAATTGATTTGGAAACAGGAGTCAAAATCACATTAGTTTTATAAGATATTCGGGCGTGGTTTACGTTCTGGAAGAAATTGCGGTCATTTATTGGCTTACGCTTCGCTTTAATCTGCAGTAATATTATACTCTTATCGTCGCTACTTTCCTAACTAAGTTTTTTATGGTTGTTTTTTCTTTTCTGGTGGCGACTTCATTTTTCTATTGACAAGTTTTATTTATTTATTTATTTTTGTTTGTTTCCCTTCTTGCTATAAATAGTCCTCTTTTGTCCCTATCTTTAAAAATGATGATGATCGATCTGATCCAACTAAATATCGTTCTGTTAATCTTCTCATTTGTTTTTAGCAAAGGTTTTGAGAGGTTGATCCACAGCAGGCTTGTTCATTTTCTGGAAAGTCTAGGCCTCTTTCGTGGTTTTCGTTCAGCAGTTGTTCTATTTACTGATCTAACTGAACTGATATGTCGGTTTATGGATAATTCAGGCGAGGTTAGAGTCAGTGAACTTGACATTTCAAAGGCATTTGACAGAGTATGACATGCTCGTGACTTCTACATAAACTTCGAGGTTATGGTTATTGTAAAAGTCATTTTTTTCTAATCGAAGCTTGCAAGTAACTCTTGATGGAGTATTTTCATTTTCTTTTCTTATCGGTGCCAAAGTTACTCAAGTCTCTACTCTAGATTCAACACTGTGTCTTCTCTATATACATGACGTTCCAGAGAATATTATTAAGAAAATTAGCACTTATGCTGATGAGACCACCCTCTATTCTAGAATTGCTTCTCGCCCATCTTCCTCAGATAAGTTGAAATATGCAGTTAATCTAGAACTTGATATAGGTTCAACTATATATTGTAGTAAGAAATAGATTGTTTTGTTTAATCCTCTTAAGACTTATTTTCTTTCAATCGTAAACGTGCCCCTTTTTTCCTGAGATTCTCATCGATGGCTTTTCTCTTGACAGTAAATCGACTCTAAAACATCTTGGATTTTCTTTCTCATTAAATCTACCTTGGAGTTCATCCATTAAATTCATTGCTCTTTCTGCTTCTCGTAAAGTAGGGTTTCTCTATCACTCTCTTATAATACTTTCTCAAACCCGAGGTTATTCTCTATCTCTACACATCTGACATCAAACCATGTATGGAGTATTGTTGTCATATTTGGTGAATCTCTGTCCCATTTGAGGGCGTTTGATAAATTGCAAAAACATATATGTAATTTGATTGGCCCCACACTTTCTTCTTCACTGCAACCTCTATCTCACAGAGGTAATGTCGCTTATCTCATCTTTTCTATAAATATTATAACGGCATGTGTTCACCAGAATTGTCTGATCTATTCCTTGCTTTCTTTATTCCAGCACCTTTGACTCATTGGTCTAGAGGTCCGCATCAACTCGTTGTTTTGATACCTCATTGTAATACAGCTTCCTATTCCAGTAGCTTCTTTCCAAGGACTGCAAAGTTATGGAACTCTCTTCCTGCTCACTGTTTTCCTTCTAATTACAACGTGGTCTTTTCAAGACTAAGGTCAATGGCATCTCCTGTCTTTGCAATAATCAACTTTCGTTTTTGTTGGCTCCTTACATCACATCAAGTGGCTTCATGCCTTGTATCAAATGACGCAAAATGAATCACTACCGATATTATGAGCGTTAGTAAATGACATGAGTGAGATTTCTCATCGATACTGGCTACAGTCACGTTAATTGGATCGGGTCTTTCAAGTGATTTTAAGAGCAATGGATGGACAGGAGGTTGCATGGAGAGGAATTAGCACTATTATTACATTGGAAATATGTGGACAACTGTTGAGTAAGGAGGTAATTATGCTGAAGAAAATTATCGACAGTGTTGATGGAGATTATCTGTCCACCTGGTTTTGGGTTATTATCGACAAAAATGGTAATGTGGAGATCAGTGGAGGAGATTGTGCTACAAGCATACATCTAAACCAAGCGAATAAAAAAAAAGTCAATGTTAAGTCGTGGACTTCAGCATAAAATTTGATGGAATGAGGTGAACTATTGAGTGGAAGTGAACGTTGGAACCCTTAATATTTAAGAACAACATCGATTGTTATTATACAAAACTAAAGAACAAAAGGTCGACTTCGATCATGACGTTTAACGGTGTCTTGCGGAATTGCTTCTCATATTGCCGGTGATACAACTCACGAGAACAAAGTCAGACCCGTTCTCGATTATCTCTTCATTTTTAACTTTTTATGATATTTCTATTTGGTATTAAAGTTTTAGTTATTGCTATTAGTAGTCATTATATTATTGATTTTTTTAGTTTTAGTTTTAGTTTTACTATAGTGGCTACTTCTAATTATTATTTTAAAAAAAATTTCTTTAATAATCCCGTTTAATATGTTGTTATGATGAGCATTATTATTTCTAAGTTTTCGCAGCAACTGTACAATAGTCGGAACTGATTGTGTCACGCATGTAAATCTCTAGGTGCCTATTTGGCAAAACAACTAGTTTTGAAGTTAAATACATTTTTTACGATATCTTCTGTTTATTAAATTGTTAGGTGAAAAGTACAGAATGGTTAACATGCAGAGAATGTGTTTCTAAATATTAAGATTATTATTTCAGTAAAATGTAGAAGTAGCGCCTACGCATTTACATTTTAAGATAAATATGGGTGTTTTTACATTTTTTACGAAATTACATTTTACACTTCTGAAGTTTAAGGACGGTAATAGAATAATAATGCTATTATTGAGAAACCAAATTTTAATATATTAACTATTCTGTACTTTAATCTAAGAATTTAATAGGCAAAAGATACCGTAAAAATTGAATTTAGCTTGGAAATCCCATCCAAAAAATAGCACGATCCGTAAACCACAAAAATACCAATATATATTTACGTGTGTACATTAAAAGATAAATGGGGGTGTTCTCTTTTTGATTTGGCAATTTAGGGACTATACTATATATTTATTGGATTTTCAAATATCACGGTATGTTTCTATTTTTAATATAATTAGGCCCTTCCTAGCGAAAAGAAAGATCCAAGTTGTTCTCGATGGCAACATTATATTAATGTGAGGGTATCCTATAACTCGGTTGGGGGTGTTTTGTCGCAATCCTCCTTCACGGAACCAATTAATGTCACAAAGCCGTCTTCAGTCTGGATGGCAACACTTTTAACTTATGAGTTAACCGTTCTTCGTCAGATATTGTGGTTGAGTTCTTCTCGTAGTGCTTTGTTGAACAATCGGTATATCGCTTCTTTCCATGCAATATGAGCTGATTGTGGTGTCGGCGCTGTAAATATGTGTATTTTTTAATCAAAGCAATACAATAATCATAGTTTTTTCTTATAAATGAGAATAATTATTCATAAGATATTACAAGGTACAAGGAAATTTCATTCTTCAGGTTCTTAACAGTTTCAATATGCAGAATCGCTTTAACTTAGATTCGTTCAGACAGCTTCTCAGTCAGAGCTTTTCAACTTAGCTCTATTGGGGAGATTTTTCAACCTTGGGCGGGAGATATAAAACTAATGCGTTCGGTTCAGCGACCAGCGAGCAACTCCGTATTTTTCCAAAAACAAAGTTTTATCAATTTATGGTGTCCTTTTCTCTCTATGCAGTATTACCATTTCTCTCTTTGTTCTCTTTCTCTTAATCCATATCTATCTTTAATTCTCTTTTTCCTTTGTTTTTCTTGTCTCCAAAATTCTTCTCTCTCTCTCTCTCTCTTTCTCTTTCTCTCTTTCTCTCTCTCTCTCTCTCTCTTTCCCTTAATCTTTTGTTCTAAAGATATTTCATTATCACAACAAACATTCCTTGGGAGGTGATTGTATTGCTTGATACAAGCCACATTGTGTATCGCAACATCTCAAAACATATCAAGCCGGTCTCCATGATGCCAAATGTCCACTTCGTTAAGAAATTACATTTTTCTACATTATCACAATAAAAACATATCCTATCATCCCTCTAGGCATACGGGACATCTTTGGCCAAGTATCAACATTCCACCTAACACTTAGCCAATAAGGAAAGTGAGTTGGTACTCCCCGGCGCATGCAACAACGTTACAATCTCAAGGTTTGATCTTTGAAGTTCAACGATTTTATCTTTGATAACTCTACCAAATCCTCCACCAATTTTCGTTCTAAAGACTTGAAATTTTAGATGTAGGTGCTTGGACATAGATCAAACTTTTAATTTGATTTGATCCCAAAACAATAATGTAAAGGGATTCAAATTGGGGTCAAAGTTAAAAAAAAACATTTTATCTCTGCGGTCTCTACGAAATTACTCAGCCAATTTTTGGTCTAAACATTTGAAATTTTGCATAAAATGTATTCAGACATAGGGCAAGTTTTTTCATCTGTATTAGACCGAAATTTTGGATGCGAAGGTGTCAAAGTTAAAAGGATTTTTTTTTTTTTTTTACACACGTTAGTGAGGAGATTTTATGAAGTGTTTAATTATGGGGGGGCGGTTCATTAGGAATTTGTTAACATTAGACTTGAAGACATCCAAGTTGTAGTCCGGAGGGAAGCAGGCAGACGGAACAGAGTTCCACAGGCGTGCAGTTCTAAGAAAGAAGCTTTGCTCATGAAATCCGCGTTTTGATTTAGGCACAGATATAAAGTGGGGGAAATTTTTCACAGTGGATTCAGCTAGACGGGTGTTTTTCGTGAAAGATTGGCGAGGGGGGACCAGGGATTGGAGTTCAGACGAGCACCTGCCATGAAAATAACGATAAAACAAGGATAGGCTCGCAACGTCTCTTCTGTGAGAGAGGGGTTGCAGGGTAGAGAAAAGGGCATCCCCCACTAAACCACGAAGTCTATTTTGTACTCTGTCAAGGCATGATAGGCTGTTTTTGGCAGCTCCTGCCCAGATATGGCAACAGTATTCCATCCTTGGACGTACTTGGCTTTTATATAGATAGAGAATTGCATCAGTAGTGAGATATCTTCTGGAGCGGTAGAAGGATCCCACCATCTTTCCTGCGACCTTGGCAACAGACTTGATGTACGTGTTTCATTTCAGATCAGGAGTAAAGGTCAAACCCAGAAGCTTGTCAAAACACGGGGCCTCACCCAGACGAGAGCCATCCATCACAATTGATGCCAGATGGGGATCAGAGCGTTGATGATGTAAGGATAGGAGTTTGGTTTTGGATGCATTAAAGGTAACTAGCCACATCTTCCCCCACTGAACCACGCACTCGAGATCAGAGGAGAGAGAATCCGAGAGAACTTCGTCATTTACAGCCTTTGATGTGTTGCCGTAGATGGTCGTGTCATCAGCATAGATGTCAACGAATGATTTAAGTATGTGTTTAGGGAGGTCATTGATGTAGATCAGGAAGAGAGTTGGGCCCAGGATTGACCCCTGAGGGACTCCAGCATTTATATTGCAGGCCTCCGATTTTTGTCCATCTACCACTACTCTTATGAGCCTATCGGAGAGAAATGATTTAATGATTGAGAAAACATTTCCAGTTATACCGTAGCTGGAAATCTTGTGAAGTAGACCCTTATGCCATACTTTGTCAAAGGCCTTTGATATGTCAAGAGCAATTGCCCTAGAAAGGAAGCCTTTGTCAAGAGATTCACTAATCCTGTGGGATATAACCGTCAGCACATCTGCGGTAGATCTTGCAGAGCGGAAACCATATTGTGTGTCACTAAGAAGGTTGTTTCTGCTGAGGTGGTTGACTATTTCTCTATTTAATATTGATTCCAGTAACTTACTCATAACACAGAGAAGACTTATTGGTCTGTATTGAGAGGGAGATGACTTATCACCTGAATTTTTAAATACAGGGCAAACTGATGAGGTCTTCCAGGGGGTCGGAAAGCACTTCTCCTTAAGGCAGCGCTTAAATAGTTTCGTAAGTATGGGAGCAAGTTCTGGTTGAAGCTTTTTTAACACTAGAATTGGAATGCCATCAGGGCCAGTTGCTTTACTGGAATCTAGGTTTTTTATTAGCTTGGCGACTTCATGCATGGATATTTGTATGTTACCTAGCTTGTTCTGTGTTATAGGAGGAAATATGGGGAGTTGATGGCCTTCGTCGCATAGGGTAGAATTAGCTGCAAAGTTCTTTGCAAATAGTTTGGCCTTGTCTGACGCTGACGAGATAACCTCTGGTCCATTGATAATGGTTGGGATAGAACGCACACTTCTGTTCAGGATCCTATTTGTTATTTGCCAAAACTGGTGGGAACCAAGCCGCTGATCAGCTACCTTGGATTTAACAGACTGGGCATATAGCCCTCTTGCATTTTTTATTACTCTTTTACAGTGGTTGCTGGCAGTCCTGAAAGCAGCTTTAGTCTCAGTGCATCTATTACGTTGGTAGTTATGGAAAAAGTTATTTCTGTGCGCGATAGCAGCAGCACATTCTGGGGAGAACCATGGCTGGCTGTTAGGTTTTTGTTGGAATTTTTTAGATGGTATGAATTGGTCTATGCCTACAATTAACCATTCGGTCAGATCTGATACTATAGAGGACACTTCCTTTTTAAACATGGAGTGCAGAGGTAAATCAGATATGAATGTACGGAAGCTATCCCAGTCAGCCATAGAGTATCGGTATACAGTACGGTGGAGGGGTACGTCTGATGGCTCCTTACATTTTGTTTTTATCTTAACTGATACGACGGAGTGGTCGGAGGATCCTAAAGGAGAATGAACGGTACATGAACATAGCTCAGGGGAAGTTGAAAGAAAAAGGTCTAAGAGGCTTGCATATTGATTGGGTGTATCGGGCACACGGGTGGGTTCGCGAACAATCTGAGTGAGGTCATAAGCAATGGCAAAATCATGACAAAACCTCCCCTCATCATCTGTCTTATTTGAATGGGTCAGCCATTCCACGTTATGGACGTTGAAGTCACCACAGATGTGGATGTTAGCCGAGGGATGTGAAGACAGTATGTGGTCTATTTTCTCAGATATGCTCTTAAAGATAGTAACTCCGCTGTTGTGGGGCCTATAGAGGGCAAATATAAATGCAGTGGTGTTAGCAAGTTCAACCCTGAAGCACATATAGGGTAAATTAGGATCTTCTCTAGAGATATCCCTGCCACATGGGAAGCCATCCTTAATGTAGGCACATATTCCATGCCCATGGCGATCTTGGGAGTCAGATTTAGCTGTTAAATTGGAGTATCCATTAATTATGAACTCATCTAGGGAAGTGGTCGGCCCTATTCCAGTTTCACATAGAAATAATATGTCCGGTTTCGTCTCCTGTAATTGGGTTTCAACCTCTGGAAGGTTGGAACGTAGACCCCTGATATTGGAGAAGGAGACCTGGTAGTAGGGGTCTACGCTGGAAGATGGGGTTCTAGGTTTAATCGAGTTTTTATTCTGGAGATATTTCATGTTGAGGTTTTGGGATTTGTGGAATAGGTCGGCATACTTGGTTAGAGCAGTACAGAGAGGGAAAGTAAGAGAGAAAAAGACAGGAAAAATTTTGTTTATTTGTAGCACACGAAAAGGTAAAGCCGTAACAATTACCCACTAGTATGGCATCGAGAGGCCCCACCAGAGACTACTGCATGGTCCAGATCCACTCACCAAATGGCAATACAGCAGTCCCAGTACTTTGCGCCTGCTGATAGGACAGCCTCCTTAGTGGTTAATCCAAGGTTCGGGTCCCTGACTATCAGGCGGATAACGTCAGCCCAGACAAAACGTTTACCTCCAGCACCCTTACTAGTGACATGGCAATAAGGACAGACAAAGACAGAAAAATATCCGACATCTCAGACTACTGGTCACCAAGTAGTACCGACCTTTAAGCAGCTTTTTCTTCACCCTTTGTCAGAAACATCACTCATTGAATGAGGACTGAATGACAAAATAGGAGAAGCGAGAGTTACTGGAGCTGCCGATAACACATCCACTGTATTATCTACTCTCCATTTAAAAAAAAGGGGGGGAGGAGAAAGGGGAATGGGTACAAGTGACTTATATCTAAGTAGTAAGTCCGGTGCGAACTTAATAATTCATGACACTTTCGGTGATAATCTCCCCTCCCATATTAATGGGTGGAAGTTTGTCGTTATCTATCTAGTTTGAATCATTAAAGTTTCATCTTATAATTAATTAAAATCCAATAATTAACTATTATCAATTTGTAAAGACTGCTTAATATTAATTTACATTAGAGTTTAAATAATTATTCAAGGTTTTAATTTAGGAGGTCCGTTTTCATGAGTGACTTTCTTTGCACTGTATTATATTTCGAATGTACTTGAACATAAGGCTAACTATATAAGGTAGGATTCGAAAACAAGAAGAAAGTATTTTCAATACAGGCAAGCTTGCAGTAATAGTATATATTAAGTATACTACTTAAATAAAGTCCTAAGTTTATCTACTCTAGAGAATAATTTCCGGCATTTTTTTTTATCGTTAGTTGCCGGCATTTTGTTTGTTTTAAAAGATTTGATCCTTTCGGTTTCTAGTAAACTATTCAGCCAATTTGGGGTCTAAACATTTGAAATTTTGCATAAAGGGTATTCAGACATTCAGTACGCTTTCTCATTAGTTTTTGAGCGAAGGTTGGCTGCCAAGAGGTCATAGTTAAACGAGTTGATCTTTACAGACTCTACCAAACTCCTCCACCAATTTTGGATGTAAACACTTCAAATTGTAGATGTAGGTTACCTGGACATGATTCAAACTTTTTAATATATACATATACATATGCACATAAAGTTCTGAACAGTATATTTCGATTTCACATAATTTAATGTTTTGGTCGTAATTACTAAAGAGGTGGCAGTTGGAGGCCAAGATAAAGGAATTGTTTTTGTTGTTCGCTAAGGGGAGTGTTGGATAGATGTAAGTATTTTTCTTTAGTGTTGGGTAAGTAGATGTGTCATTTGTATAGTCGGTTCAGTTTTTGTTGTAGTTATATTTTGCGTTGAATTTGGTCATTGTGTTGATGATGGTTTGAAACTTGGTTGCAGTTGTGTTTTCTTTCAGTTGTAATTTGATTGTTTGGAGTTCTTGGTTTAGGGTTTGTTAACAACGATCGCTATGCACCGATAGAAAGCGCTCGAGAACAATATATATATATAGTCTTTTAACCGTCATGTTTTTTTTTAAGTTCAATACCACAGTGCTTCATAAACAGTGAATTCTCTATTATTTTAACATACGTGCATTAGACACGCTCCTATACACTGAATCGGATATTAAAATCTCGATCTCTGAAAACAACAAAAGAGTGAACAAAAGGGGAAAAATATTTTTGATGAAGACACTTTTACGAGTCGAAACTTCGTATTTTTAAATAAATAACTGTGTTATTATTTTTTATTGTGCACTTGTCTGGTCATTTAACCGTCATGTTTTGAATTTCAGCACGACAAATAATTCATTAGCATAAATCAGACATTAAAATATCGATCTCCGGCAACAGGTAAAGATAGATCCAAATACCATTTATGAGAAATAGCGCATAATCCGTTTAGGGCTGACGTGTCAGAAATGAACCGCAAATAATGATAAACACTTGTGTGGAATTCTTCTGAAACGTCGGTGAAAGAAACAGCAAAAATACTGGTGGCTGTAACCTGGTGTTTGATTATTTTCACAACTGTTTATATAACATAGTAAAATTGTTTATATAACATAGTAAAATTGTTTATATAACATAGTAAAATAATATTTCAGTTCAACAAATGGAGTTCAATAATATGAAGTTCATATTTCCCAATAGGAAGGGAAATTATATTTTAGGGAAGACCCCTTCAATAAAAACAATAGTGAGCAACGTTTAATCAGGTCGACAATCCGACGTACAAGCGACAACTAAAGCTGTAATAAAATAATGGTGGTAAAATTATCCGCCTAATTAGTTCTTCAAACATTGAAGAGTGGGAGTAAAGAATGTATAAGTGTCAGTAACCTTCACGGTACAATTTTGATACAGTCCCAAGAGAAGCTAAAAAAATTAATGCCGAAATTTATTAGATTTTTTTAATTTTTACTTTTTGTAGAATATTAAGAATATGTGTCTGTGTCAAGTGTGATATAATACAAGTTAATACGTAACAAAGCTAATTTCACTTATTGTTATGGCTTGCAATAAGCCACAAAGAAAACAGAACAGCGGAATAGAGTTTAAACAATGTATTACTGGAACAAAGGTTACAACTGAAAAGAGTAGTAAACGTCACCGAGCAGGCGAGGGTCGCTCTGGGATGAAACGGTCTATGGTTTATATAATGGATAGAACAGTCTATTTAGAGGGTGATTCTCCCCACAATACCCCCTCCCAAGCTGATTTCCGCGGTTGTGAAAATCAGTATTTCTTCCTTCCAAGGGGTCTGTGCGCTTCCTCTTTCTGCCGGAACGTCTCGGTTCTGACATCCCTTTTGGAGGGTCTATGTCAAAACAGTCATACACAGTTTCAATCGCCTCATTGCTGTCCTGCGGTGGTTGTTCTTGATCATCGTAGAAGCGTTTCCTGATTTGGTTCAGGTGCCTCTTATGTTGGAACTTTGGGCCCTGAATGATGTATGTAACATGGCCGATTCTTCGTAAGCTCGTGCTCTGTTCCCAAAAAGAAACGTTATTTCTAAAATGTCTAAAATACACGTTATCTTCGCTCTTAAACCGTTTCGTTGGCATTGCAGAGGTTCTGTTGTGTTTGGGTAGCAGTTTATCAAATACGGATTTTATTTTCCGTCCAAACATGATTTCTGCTGGGGATCCCGCATCTGGTTTGTTCGGATTTCTCGTGATTCTGCACACCTGCAGAAATTGCTGAAGGGCCTTTTCTGTCGGTGTACCGGACGCCTTTTTTAATGCCCTTTTAAGCGTATCGACGAAGCGTGGTACTGGGGTGTCGTAATATGCTTGATACATTTCGCAGAATTTTCTGAACTCTGTCGAGGTGAACTGTGTAGCGTTGTCGCTAACCAAACAGTCTACAACCCCAAACTGAGCAAACAATTCCAATAAAAAATTTGTCGTTGTTGCTGTGATCGTTTTTTTTTCTGTTTTTTTTTTTTGTTTTTTTTTCTTTTTTCTTTTTTGCATCTTAGTACCTCTGGCCATTTAAAGTAAGAGTCAACTACTATCAGGTAGTAAATTGTCATTTAGGGATTCTGACTTAATTTCCTGAAGTGTGACCGGCAGTTCGCGAATAATATTGTTTATCATGGTTTTTACATCACTATCAATACGTAGTGCTGTGATTACTGAATCTTCAAGAGGTTCTATTTGGGCCGGAATCAGTCTCGATAGACTGTCTGCATGGGCTAGTTGTTTTGAGTGGAGAAATTGAATTGTAAAATTATAGTTCAGCAGAATAGTTCCACATCTTAATAGTCGGTTCGCAGTGAATGTTGGAAGTTATTTTTTGATCCAAAAATGGATATCAACGGCTTATGGTCGGTTTGTAGAAAAAAATTTCTTCCGTACAAGAACCGGTGGAATTTTGAAACTGCAAATATAATTCCTAGGGCCTCTTTCTCGATCTGAGAATAATTCTTTTCCGCTGGCAAGAGAGTCCGTGATGCGAAAGCAATAGGCTGTTTCGAGCCATCCTGCATCCGATGTAGCATGCACGCCCCGACGCCATGTTGACTAGCGTCGCTAGATACTATTATGTCCAACTGTGGGTTGAAATGCGCTAGGAATAGTTTTGAAGTCAGGATTCCTTTTATTTCTTGGAATGATGTTTGGCAATCTTCTGTCCACTCCCAAGCCTTATCCTTTTTCAACAATTCATTAAGTGGTGCGTGCAATTTGTGCATATTTAGGACGAACCCTTGGTAATAATTTCCCAAACCTAAAAAAAAAAACTCTGCAATTGAGTTATGTTTACTGGTGCCGGTATTTTTTCAATAGCGGTTGCCCTATCTGGATCTGGGCGTCTGCCATCTTTATCGATTATTTGACCCAGGTATTTAATTGTTTGTAAAAAGAACTCGTATTTATCTGCTTTGCTCTTAAATCCATAATCCTGTATTCGGCTGAATACTTGTCTGATATGTTTTCCATGTTCCTCCTTGCTTTCGCTCGCTTTCGTATCTGTACAAACCCTGATGAGTGTTAATACAGAGGAGGTTAGCGCTTTTGTCGTTTACCGGAATCTGTAGGTAAGCGTCGCTTAGGTCGATCTTTGAAAAAGACTTGCCGCCATTTAATATTGTGAACACTTCTTCTGGATTAGATAATGGATAATGAAAATCTTCTAAGGGCCCGTTGAGTCCGGTCGCGAAGTCGGCGCATACGCGAATTTCCCCGAACCTTTTCTTTACGTAAACTGCTGGAGCAGCCCACTCACTATATTCAACTTTAGCCAGTACACCGATGCTTTCTAATCTGTCTAGTTCCTGATTTATTTTGTTCGAGGAAGCGAACGGGACATTACGTTTCTTTTTAAACACCGGTTGTGTGCCAGGTTTCAACTTAAAATCTGCGGCCATTTTTGTACATCTCCCCAAGCCAGGAGTAAATACGTTTGTGAATTCTTTTTTAAAACAAGTTATAAGTTTCTCCGTTTCTGCTGGGCGGGTATTTATTTTCTTGCAGAATGTGGATATAAGAAGATCCCAGAGACGAAACTCCTCCATGCTGTCAGAACCGAACAGGTTCTCACTATCTTTTAGCACATACAGTCTTAGTTTTTTTCTTTTTTTGTTTCTCCCCGTAAAGTGACGTTTGTAATTAATTTACCTTCAAAATGAATTTTTGTACCATTAACGGCCGTCGCTGTTCTGTTAGTTTAGTCGGCTTTCGTAATATTTTCCACGTTTTGAGATTTATTATTGAAAGATCCGATCCACTGTCTAATTAGACTTTAATAGCCTTGCCGAAAATGTTAACCGTTACATATTTGCGTAGATTTTCATCTACGACGTCCTTAGTTCTGGTTTGACGTATACGGCTTCTATTCTGAGTTTTCCTACAGTGCGAACTTTTATGACTGATCTTATTGCATAAATGGCATCTTTTTGTTAAAAATGGGTAATCCCTTACCCAATGTATTCCACCACATCTGAAACAAGCGCTCGGTGCTTTTAGTTTTTCTGAGTTTCGGTGGTTAGTATCTGTGTGCCTATTCGACGGTTTTTTCTTAGTTACTTTTTTATATTCGCGATGCCTGCTTCGATATTTCTTGCATCTTTTTTTATAATTTCTACTTTTTGACAATCCTCAATCAATTTTTGAAGTGTTAAGTTCGGTTCATTTTCTAATTTTGTAAGGACTCTGCGCCTGATTTCCGCATCTTTTCCCGAGGTTAATCCTTGCGCAAACACAAGATATTTAAAAAGGTATGCTGTTAGTTCAGACAACTTAAAGTCATCACAGTGTTTGTTCACTAAAGCTGCGTAGGTGGCAAAATCGTCGTTATCGTCTTTTACCACATTCAAACATCTCCAACGCTTATGGAAATAGATGTTTTCGGCGAGAAAAGTTCTGTTAACAAATTTACTGTCTCATTGAATGATAAATCTGCTGTTTTCCGAGGCAAGATGTAATCCACGAATTTATCATGCTCAGCCGTTTCCAATTTTCGTAGTAGAAGTCTGGTTTTCTTTTGATCTGACCAGTTGCTGCAGTTAATATTAAAAAATATTCATAACACCGAAAATTCGTAGCGAATGATTTTTCCTCTTCCTCGTATTTAAAATTGTCTATCGCGGTCCATATTGTATTCTGAGAAAATGCTGAATTGCTTTCCGCGTTCGCATTATTCTTAACGATTTCTATAAGCAATTCCTCTGTTCGTAATTGACGTTCGGCTAAATGTTTTTGAACTTTTAATTGACGTTCGGCTAACTGTTTTTGAACTTCCTTTTGCTGTTCCTCGGTTCGTATTTGACATTCCGCTAATTGTTTTTGCAATTCCTTTTGCTGTTCCTCGAATCGTGCCTGACGTTTGCGGCATCGATATGCAACTTGATCAAATGTCCCAACGCTACTTTCAATTCGTACATTTTGCTTTGTCAGCATTAGCAATTTCAAAACGTTCGCTGAATTTTACAAACCGTTTTATTCTTTCTTATTTCTTCTTCAAACAATAAAACGAACAGAAAAAACTATAAATATATAAAAAGTTCATTGCCTAAAGAAAAAAAAAATCAAGTGTATATTTTTCTCCACAAAAAAATAACGCTGATTTTAGCAGCGAAAACCACAAGTGACGAATTCTTTTTCCAAAAGTATAAAAATTTACCTTTCTAAGTCGTGACGAACTTTTTTTTTGCAAAAGTACAGCGCTATTTTTGAAAGTCGTGACGAACTTTTTTTCTTTTCAACTCTTATTTTTTTCGTAATGAACTGCGTTTTTTTTTTTTTACTTACCGTGAACCTTTCAGTTGCAAGTGTTATGTAGACACTTCCTTAGGCTTGATAACATTTGAGTCCAACGTCGTTAGTATTTTTAGAATACTATTTCAACGCGAGTATTTTTTTCAATGTCGTTACTGGTTTCGATTTTAGTATGCTCCTTGAATCCAATGTCGTCAGTGTTTAGTTTTTTAGGACAGTGTTTTTAAACGTGAGTACGTTCTCAAAACCCAATGTCGCCAGTGCTATGGCTTGCAATAAGCACAAATAAAACAGAAAAACGGAATAGAGTTTAAACAATGTATCACTGGAACACAATGTAAAAAGGTTACAACTGAAAAGAATAGTAAACGTCACCGAGCAGGCGAGAGTCGCTCTGGTGTTTAATCCACACCTGGGATCAAAAGGGTTTATATAATTGACAGAACAGTCCATTTGGAGGGTGATTCCCCCACAACACGTATATAAACAAACAGCATGGATATTATATTGATTTTTTAAACAATAATAATCATAAAACTTAAGTCAATAGACAATACAACTTTTAGTGTTACAATCAAAGAGTAAACTAGCATGAAATAACCTCGGAACAACTCGAACGCAATCTCCGATTGTATCCTCTTCGAACGCAATCAAATGATACCAGTGCACATATTGCAACATATCATCGGAGAAGAGCAACTATTCATAACAAAGCAAGTTGGACATAAAAAAATCCATTCTCTTCCTCAAATTCTGCAGAAGTTGTGACAGAAGAATCCCTAATTTTCAAATGGAATAAATGTTTTACGGAATAGGATTATTTGGTCCTATCCTTAAATACACAAGCTGAATGACACTTGCCATTATTCCTGTGAATAAGCTAAATCACCTTTTCGAGACTCCAAAAGGTCCACCTTTTTTGTTTTGTGTTTTTTTTTGTGTTCTTTTTTTTCGTGTATTAATTAAAACAATCTTTCCCACAGATAATATTTTGGGCAAGAATTTCACATATATTGAACGATCTTAGCGATAGTATGCCACGCTTAGTACAGACATTAGGTTCAATCACTGTAAGTACAATAATATTCCGACACCTTCTCATATGTAGGAAGGGAGGAGGAAGCGGACCCATCCTCGATCATCATTCCTTGCAAGTCACAACAGTTAAGAGTTGCATGAGTGTAGGTAAAAACCAGCCTCATTTAATCCATCACACACTGTTTGATGAATCGAATTGAGAAAATTAACATCGTTATTGGATGTAGCCATATTGTCCACATAGAAATGATTGCAGAGAACAGATGACAATACATCATAATTGTACTGTTCTGCATGGAATTTTAGAATATAACTCAAAATAAAATGACTAGCATTAAAGCCGAATATGATAATATTATACCTGAAAATATGTAAATTATCACCCACCTTCAAGAAAAAAGAAAACAAAAACGATTTTTATCTTTATCAGTCCTCAGTCGAACTTGCAAAAAAAATATTTTTTTTTTAGATCTCCCAAGAGCACATAATGTTTATTTTCCTTAAGATCAACAATAGATGCAATAACCTGGCTGTTATATTGATATCAAATAAGCGGCATCATTTAGTGACTTCCCTTTCGCCGTCGTTTAAAAGAACAATAAAAAATTGGACGAATCTTAATCGTAATATTCGTAGCTTCTTTAATGACTGGTCTAAGGAGAACCCAACAATAACTCTCAAATTCTTCCAGAGGAACTCGAACAGGTTCAATAATACCTAACTCTAATAATTTCTTCCCTGGAACTGCTAGATTTGGGATTCTCTTCCGGCTTCCTTATTCCCTGACTGTACTAACATAAAGTGTAAACAGACATCTTGCTGCTCAACTCTCTACATAGTCTCTCTACAAATTTTGTCCCAGATAGTAACCCCCTACGTCAAAGTGGCATTGTGCTTTGTGAAAATGCAATAAAAAAATACCTAATTCCTGATATTCCTGGAAAACTTGTAAATATTAATCATAAAGACATTTTTAACTAAGGAATCAGTCGCTCTTTGCATAATTTTCAAAGATAGCATATAATTTGAATCAACACGAGATAATTTCTCCTCGTCCCATAATAAATCAACGTAATATTTACCATTTTTCATGATGGTATTTTTTAAAGTCAGCATCACAATCGATGCCGACAGATTCCAGAAAAAGGAAAATTTCTATGCCGCGTTCTACTGACGAATCTTCAAAAAGGAGACCCAAGGGATCAGGATAGCTTAAATAAGGTGATTATAACATGGGGGAAATATCCGTATAGTGCAAAGGAAGGATATTTATGAAGATATCTTTTAGCTTTCACATTTGATTTCAAAAGAACAGCTTACATCTCTGAATGGTATGATTCCATTAGGAATCTGCCAACCTGAACCATTGAGGCATTCAATAAGTTAGAATCTATCCAAACGTTAAATTAAGTCTAAAACTATTAGACCATTCAAAGTCATGCTATTTATCTTCTCGTATCCAGTATTAAAGAAAAATCCCGCCCTTTTAATATTATTGACGACTTCATCAAAATGAGATATCTCAAATTTTACATTAAAACTGTCTGTAAACAAGGCAGCAAAATAAAGGATTTTTGCGACCCAATCAAGTTCGATGAGATTAACAGACTTGATATCTATAAAATATTTTTCTTTAACAAGTTCAAATCCATAATTATCCAAGAAAACGTCAAGTTTAGAAATGAGTTCAAACGTTTTTGAAGTTTAAATTTGAAAATAAATAATTAACAGCTTCATCATTCAAAGATGAAGTACAAACCTCGAATCTTTTTAATAAAGGTTCGGCATCAAAAGAAGTAACTTCGCTAGAAACCGGACATTCTAGCTCCATTTTCACAGGCTGAAATTTTCCAAACTTATGGACCTTATCCTCTTCTTTGGCAAATTCAATTCCACCTAAAGCATTTTGTATCGATCTGAGTATTTGCTCGCGTAAAGGTATAGCGAAGAACGTTCCTCAATGTTTTCAATTTTTAATAATATTAATAATTGGTCGATCAAATTGTAAATTATCTATTATTTTAGCACACGTACACTGGACCGGCGCCTATACACTTAATTGGACATTAAAATCGCCATCTCCGACAACAACTAAAAATTGAGCCAAATATCATCATCGCTAAGAAAAAAATATTTCCCCGATGAAGACACTTTTTAGTTGAAAATTTGAATTTATAAATAAATATGAAGTGCCTTAAATAAGTTTTCAGACTTTTTCCGTATGGCTACTTTTATTGATAGTACGCATATGAAATTTTAGTCCCTTTCGAGGTAATCTCCTTCGGCTGTAATGCACTTGTACCGTTCCAATAATTTCTGGAAGGCCCGATTTAAGTCGTATTGTTTGAGCGTGCCAATGACCCTCGTCACAGCCTCTTTCATCTCTTCAATTATCTCATAACGACAGCATCTAAGGTTTTCCTTGATCTTAAGAAATAATCAAAAGTTACAAGGAACAATGTCTGGACTATAGTGAGGGTGAGGAACTGTCTTGATGCTCATCTTGGTCAAATAGTCTGTGACAAGGATGGAGTTGTGGACTGGCGCATTGTCCTGGTGGAAATGTCACTGATCCGATTTGAAGAGTGCTGGTCTCTTCTGACGGAATCTCTTCCGGAACTCCCTTAAAACCTCAATATGATATGCCTTGTTGACTGTATGTCCAGTGGGAACCCATATCATGTAGATCATGCTCGTGGTGTCAAAAAAGGGGTCAACATACGTTTCCGGGTGGATTTGCTCTCTCTTGCTTTTTTGGGTCTGGAAAAGCCAGCATGTTTCCACTGAGAACTCTGTCTCTTGGTCTCTTGGTCATAGCAGTAGATCCAGCTTTCATCGCAGATCACCAGAGCACCAAGCATTACGGGATCTGAATTGATCAGCTCTACCATCTCCCTGATGTCATGACAACGTTTTTCTTTCTGATCTTCTCTGAACACTCTTAGGACAAACTTCGTGCAAATTTTCTGCATCTTCAGTTTTTCGCGAATAATTGTGTTCAGTTCCATCACTGACATCAAACTGTACACTTATTGTCTCTGTAGACAGATGACGGTCCTTATTCATAAAATTCTTTATTTGGCCAATCAAATCTGATGTTCTGACTTCCTTACTCCTCACACACCTCTTATCGTCCCTGATAGACTCCCTGTC
This sequence comes from Euprymna scolopes, assembly GCF_053919585.1. Taxonomy (NCBI): domain Eukaryota; kingdom Metazoa; phylum Mollusca; class Cephalopoda; order Sepiida; family Sepiolidae; genus Euprymna; species Euprymna scolopes. Next base: position 71,428,264 of record NC_136493.1, on the reverse strand, counting down.
TTCCTTGAATCTTTTATGCTACTCAAAATAGTATGCTCGATTCATGCAAGATGGTCCAAAAGCTGTCTAAAGCATTCCATACGTCTCTGTGGCATATTCCAAGTTTAAAACAGAATTTTATTGCATATCGTTCTTTTAAAGTGCCCTTGCATCCAGATTGCGTGTTTGAAAAATTCACCAGCTACTACTAGGCTTTAGTAAGGTGTATTCCAATTCATGTTATAGCTGTTCATTTAACTCTGAAATCATAAAAATTGGTCAGCTATCTCATAAGATGTGCAGCAATAATATACTGAATTTTTAAGAGTTTACGATAATTTTAAATGCATGTACAAAAAGTGTCAGGAAACTTACTGAAGGCACCTTGTAAATGTGTTTATTTATTAAAAGATGAACTTTTCTGAACTTTTTCCTGTCATGCTTTAATTTCAACACCGCAATACTTAAAAAACAGTGGACTTTCTCTCTCTTTCTCTGTTTATATATATATATATATATATATATATATATATATATATATATATATATATATATATATATAGTAATTTATAAAATATATATGGCGATTAAGCTACACTGAATATTCTGCGTTTCATCCAATTATAGGATTCGTCAGGCTTATGCGCGAATTCTGTGGTTGTTTCTTGTTTTTATATATGTTGAGGATTTCTAGTTGGCCAATCAGCTTTCTAGTATCCACCGCGCCCCTTCCTATCAGCCAATGGGCATGCATTTTATCAAACAAAGGATCTGTTTTAGAACTAGGTTAGTGGTTTTAGGTAGACGTTCTCCTTTTTTTTCTTTTTTATACATATAAATATACCTATGTGTACACACATACATGCACATATATATATATATACATATATATATATATATATATATATATATACATATATGTGTGTGATCGTTTATGTATATTCATGTTTATTTAATTTATTTATTTGTTTGTTTTCTATTGCTTTTGTTAGTTTTAAAGCTATTTTGTATCGCTATCCTAGAGTAAGTTTTATTTTGTGAACACAGTTGTTTACTATTTCCCGCCTACAGTTTAATAGATTTTGAGGTTCTTTAAAGTACAGGATAGAAAATTTTTCATGGAGGCATAATTTACATGGGTCGTCTAAATGTCTGCATGTGGTAGCTTGTCTCATTATTTTCCATTCGACTATCGGCGAATGTCCGCTTTCTTTGAGTTCCCAGTATTTATTCGCTAGTGTTGTTTTTATACGGTGTTTTTTTATTTTTGAATGTGCTTTTGTGGTCATAGTATCGGGTTTTGAAATCTAAGGAAGTCATGCCTATGTAATATTTCTTGTTATTCGGGGTTTCTTTCGCAAATATTGTTGCTTGATAAACTACGCTTTTTGTTAGACATTTATTTTGGACTGGGCAAAGTGTGCGGTATCTACAATTGCATTTATCTTGTTCGTTATTAGTATTTTTATTTATGATACGTGTTTCGTTGTCTACGACTCATCAGAGTGGCTGAATCTCTCTCTCTCTCTCTCTCTCTCTCTCTCTATATATATATATATATATATATATATATATATATATATATATATATATATATATATATACTAGCTGTACCCTGCCACGCATTGCAGTGGCTCAATTTGGTGTAATGGAAAAATTTAATAAAAAGAGAAAATGCATGTTTCTTATATTAGTACAGCAATCCACTGCAAAAAGTGAAAAAGAAGGCGAAAATGAAAAAAATGGTACTCTTGCAGAATTTGATCTGGATCCTCGAGAGTTTCTGTCAATCATTCATGTTTTGGACTTGACCAACAATCAGTGGATGAAGCCGAACGTACCAAAAATGTTGAAACGCTAAATGCTTTTTTTTTGTTGTTTTAAAAAATGTGATTTAGTAATTAATATTTGGTTGATGGTGGGGGAGGGGGGTTACTATACACAGATTCGAAAAAGTCGTCCAAAAACAAATAAATGAAAGCAAAGGTAAGGTAATTTACGTTTCTACCTAATTGGATAATTGTTTAGTGTTTTTATGTAATGTAAAATGTTTAATTGGCTCAAAAAACAGAAATGGTCGCGAATTCTGTTGAATACGTTAAGTTTAGGAAAGTAAGTTGAAAACTAAAAACTATACAAAACAGTGTCTGAAACTCACCGAACATATGTTACCATGACATAGGCTAGCATAATGGATAGGTTTTTGACAGTATTTTGTATAGTTTTTTTTTAGTTTTAACTCACTTTCTCTAACTTAAAGTAATCAACAGTGTCCACCACCATTTGTAGCTTTCAAATACACCAATAAACACTGTTTTTTCGAGCCGACTAAACGTTACATTAAATGAAAAGGGTTTATATTACTAAACACAGATACAAAGAAGTTGTCAAAAAATAAATATATAACAAATAAATGTTATCAAAGGCAAGAAAAGTAAGTGTTCTACCTAACTGGATAAGATTGTAGTGTTTTTATGTAATGTATAATCGGTTCAAAAACATTCAATGTTTATCGGTATATCTGAAAAATACAAATGGCGGCAGACTGTATCGAACACGTTAAGTTTGGGGAAATTTTGGGAAAATGAGTTTAAACTAAAAATACTGTTAGGAACTCACTCAATATATGTTACCATGATGTAGGCTGGCATATAATCGGTGGTTTTAAACTTTTGCTCGATACAGGTGACGACTTTTAAAAATCCCTTTTAGTGATTACCTGGTTTGAGGATATTTGTACAACTAAACGGCAAATCTGCTCAAAAAAATCCGGTATTATTTTACTTTAAGGCTCGTTTCACGTTCATATATAACGAAATATTTTATTGTAGATTTTGGTGTGCTAAAAACGAATCTGCAAACCGTTTACGTAGCAAAAAGAAAGTTTTCATGACATTCATGAAATTATTTTTTCGAAAAGTGGGTGATCACTTTTCAATGTAAATTTAACTTAGAATGAGCACCCACTTTCTGGCCACCTGAGATAGGGGCATTTTTCTGTTTCTTGGCTAAAAAGTTTTTTGTTTGATTTCTTTTGCATGGTAATAACCCCTGAACTCTAGGACTATTTTCCATTTAACAGCCGTAGCCTTCGTTTACGCTATGCGTAAGCATAAACGAAAGCTGTTTAGCCAATAAACATGGGAAAAAATCCCCCCTCTCTCAGGTGGCTAGAAAGTGGGTGCTCATTTTAAGTTAAATTTACATGGAAAAGTGATCGCCACTTTTTCGAAAAAGTAATTTCTTCATATCATAAAAACTATTTTTTTGCGACGGAAACGGTTTGCAGATTCGTTTTTAGCACACCAAAATCTACAAAAAAAAATTTGTTATTTATGAACGTGAGACGCACCGCCCTTAATGGAAAATTTTATCAAAAATCCGGGGGAAAATAGTTTTCAATAAAAACAGCAAATGAATTCGATAGAAAAAAATGGATGCTATTTTTTTTTTCTTTCTGTGTGTTTCTTGGCTAAAAAGTCTTTTTGTTTGATTTCTTTTGCATGGTATTAACCCCTGAACTCTGGGACTATTTTCCATTTCACAGACGTAGCCTTTGTTTATGCTATGCGTGAGCATAAACGAAAACTGTTAAATATGCATTCGCGTACCAAACTGCCTTGTCAAAAAAACCTTTAAGCCAATAAACACGAAAATAAATGCCCCTTCCTCAGGTGGCCAGAAAGTGGGTGCTCATTTTAAGTTAAATTTAGAGGGAAAAGTGATTACCCACTTTTCGGAAAAAAAAATTCTTTTTTTTTTATACTCCTTGGGCGTTGAGTTCCATGGCGACCCGCAGAATTATTTAATGGTCGTTCCCTTAGTACCCCCCTAGTCAAGGCTAACGCATGCGCACGTAACATTTTTTATTTATTTACTTACGTGGTGGAGTTTCTATACTGATAGGTTTTTTGAAATTTTTTCACTGGATTATTGTTGATTGAACACTAACCAGATTATGTAAAAAAATTGAAAAAAAATATCATTTCAACATTTGAAAGGGATACTCACTTTTTAGTTACCACGTTCTGGTAAATCGGTCACTTTTTATTTATTTATTTATTTATTTTTTTCTAAATACGGAAGTGTCTTCGGGAGATATAAAATGGTCGCATGTTGACGAAGCAATGTATCGGGAGGCGTACGGGATTAAAAATTATTGGTAAATTTTTAGATTAGGTCCACCTCAATTTTCTTTTAAATGACGACTTGAAATGGTTTTCGACTATGCTGAATACGAAAATCGCATCGAAATTTTGCAGAAATAAGTAGTTATCAAGATATAAAAAGTTGTATTATGCATTGTAATCTTTGGCGGCCATCTTTTTTACGTGTGTGTATTTGTTTATGGCGCGTGTGCACGTAAAAAGATGGCCGCCGAAGAATACAATGCATAATACAACTATTTATTTCCGCAAAATTTCAATGCAATTTGCGTGTTCAGCATACTCGGAAACCTATAAATGTCGTCATTGAAAGTAAAATTGTGGAGGTGGACCTAATCTAAAAAAATACCAAATTATTAAACATTTCTCCAGCATGCTAGTGAAATTTATAATACTTTAAAAAAAATTAAAAAGAAACAAAACAAAAGTTTTGAAAAAAAAACTCACCTTTCACAAAAACAATTTAAAAAAAAAACACAAACTGACTAAATAAGTAAAAAAAAAATAATTAAAAATCTCGAAACTTTATTTTCATGAAAACAATAAAAAAAAGTCCTGTTCTCTCTATTTTTTTTTCTTTGAGAAACAAATATATTTCTGACTTACAAATGCGGTAGAGACTCATTATTTTTACTTTCTATGGTTTTGATATACCGCGTTTTTATTGCTTACAAAATGGGTGACTGATTTATCAGAACGTTGTAACTAAAAAGTGAGCACCACTTTTAAATGTCGAAATAATGATTTCTTTTTTACATTTTTTTTTAATAATCTGTTTAATTAGTGTCCAATCAATAATAATTCAGTGAAAAAAAATTCCAAAAACCTATAAGTATAGAAATTAAGCATGGGAGTAATGGTTGTACAACAACGTCGCCTTTCGCACTTTTACAAACATTTTAAAAAAAAAAGTAACTAAACCATTTATTGATAATTTGTCACGTGTACAAACATTTATTTATTTACGTAGGCTTAACTCCTTCATGAATAAGAAAAGTTTTACTCTTTAAGAATAATAAAAGGAAAAAGTTACTGAACATTTATAAAAGGACTTCTTTTCATGAAGGCCAGAGGAATAGTTGGCCGAAAATTTGTGAAACAACAACTAATAAAGATGAGAATAATAGTCCGCAATAAATAAAAATGGTGGTAATGCAGAGAGCGATCCGCGCTATTTTTTAAATCATATTTCCACGTTTAAATAACGTTTTACGATATGTTTTTTTATTATTTATTCAATTGTAAGGTTAAAGTACAGAATAGGTACAAAACATCCTTACCTCCCCATGTTAAGAATGACTTTTTAAATAATAACATTATTTCAGCACAGATCACTCTCTGCATGAGTAATCTTATATAGAAAAACAAAAAAAAAACTCAAAAGCAAGCAACAAACTTTTTTTTTGTTTTTGGCCTTATATAATAAAGAAAAGATGTGTAAATTAAAAAATTTGGAAGATAAACAAATGAAATATGTTTTGTTTTTTTTTGCTTTTTTTTACTTATCGAGTTAACAGAAAATGAAACCTTTCGTCAATTCGTGGCTGTGAAATGAATCGAACCGGAAGTTCAGTTTTATCAACAGAACAGATTCGCAGAAACGATTAAATAAATATATTTATTTTATTTAATATTTTAATTTTAATTAGGTAAATTTATTTTAATAACATAAAAACATACCTCGACTCTAAAAATGGGTTGTCTGAAAATTTCAAATAAATTGGTAACGTATAAACATGGTTTTATTTGTTTAGAACGAACCAACTTTACATTTTTATATATATAGATATATATATATATATACTAGCTTTACATACTAGACATTGCTATGTAAAAACATATTGCCGAACAGATGGTTTAGTTCCATACTATTATTTAAGGTACACAAATATCCTAAGTTGTTATGACTTTCCTGAAAGTTGACCATATTTGAGTTTTTGGAAGCATAAATTATAGTCATCTTAATCAATGAAATTAAAACCTGGAAATAAAATATAATAGCTTAAAGGAAAATAACTCATAGGTTAAATTAAAACTTCCATTTTTAAAAGCGGTTGATGTTGGTTATACTAATAATTAGAAAAAATTAAATTAAAGGTAAATTAAATTAAAAATAAATAATATAAATCAACTTTATATAATATTTCTAAATAGAATACTTAAAACAATTCTATCACTAATTTCCATTTACAATTAAGAGCTAATTATTAAAACAGGTTTTCTTTAATGCAATATGCAAATGAGATAACCTCTTGAACGTTTTTTCCTTTTAAATAAATAGTCTGTATAGAAATCATGTTGGAATAAAAGTATATAAAATAAATAGTGAAAATATATAAACATTTATATGCTTTTCAAATTATATATATATATATATATATATATATATATATATATATATATAGCATGGTCCCTACAATTATATATTAATTCCTAATTTAATGTAATTGTATTTATTTATGTCAATAGTATCTGTTAACGTGAAAATTATTACCATTTAAACAGGTTAGATATGAAAGTTAGATTAAAACACCACGTTTAAAAGTACAATCAAATATCAAATTCTAAATTACTATTGTATTCTTTGGATATATTGAATATATTATAATGGAAAGCGCAAGTATGTACCTACACGTGCACCTACACGTGTACCTACACGTGCACCTATACGTATGCAATCAAAGAGTATTTTATCCATTTAGTTTAATGATTTACCAGAATGCTTACTTATTAATTCCGAGCATGATCTGCAAAATCTATCGATATTTTATAAAATAGCTTTTTAATCATGTGTTTTTATAATAAACATTAGGTTTATTAAGCTTATATCACTGTCACAATCTATATTATTCTAAAATCGTTGTCACTGCTGTTGTTATTGGTTGCGATACTATTGTTCTGATTTTTCAAGTTAATACAATACTTATTTATTCGTATACATTATTTTAAATATTGTTATTTTGTAAGGAATAAGAGTTTCTGTTAAAGCAACGACACCTAATGCAAAAGGAAGTTATTAATTTTCTGGGCTTTATAAATTATATTTGTATTAAATCCTACGTTGATCGACGTTTTGTATGGTTAAGAGGATTTAATTGTATAGCGTTGTTTCAATAATTTTAAAGAATCGTCAACAGATGTCAATCTGAGCATTTTTCAAGAATAGCGCATTAAACCAAATAAGCTGACGCTTCTATTTTTCCTAGATATTTTCTCCATGCCAACTTTTTTCTTACAATTTTTTACATTCCGCTATTGGAAAGGTTTATTTTCCTTATTGATTCTTTTATCCTTTCTATCTGTATTATTTATTTTTACGCTTAGTTTTTAACGAACGCTATGATATGGGCTGCAGAAGGAGGGAGACTACCAGACCCCATCCTCCCTTGTCTGATCTTCGATGGAACATGCTGGTTTATACGAGTCAAAAGATGCAAGGATGTTCGCTCAACATAACCAGCATCGCACTGGCATTATGTTGATGATTTTAGAATGATATAAAGATAATATAACGCACCTTACAAATTCAGATATTTCCGATTTGCATGGAATTTTTTCAAATTTTTCATTTTGCTCCCAAAATTTGGGGACGCCATAGAAGGTAGAGACGCTTAAGCATCAAATTATAGCACATTCTATTTATAAATTCAGATATCTCCGATTAGTGTGAAATCACTATATAATAATAGGTCATAAAAAACATATAACCTAATATGTATTTGTTTTTACATAGTAATTAGATAAAATGTTACCGTCTGATATGTTTCTTTTTTCTTCTTTTGATGATATTAAAGCATAGCAAGAGTGGATATGACAGAGGGAGGGAAAGAGAAAGTTGTACAAAACCGATTTCTTTTTTATGTGGGAAAAGTCTAGCTCCTCAAATATGAGTAGTTTGAATTGAAACAAAGGGGCTTTCATATTCCCGTCGCCATTAACTCCTGGAGGTGAAAGCTTCATACGATAGCCAATAAATTCATCTCCCTTCTGATTTATTTTTAAGTGCAGCAAAGGCCAATCCTATCTCCACGCGAAATAAATGCATCTATGAAAGCAAATATTACTCGACAGGTTTGTATGTAATTACATAAAAAAAGCCATAAAAGTGAAGAGCTATGATTGATTTATTTTGGATGAGAGGCAAAAAATTCTCCCTTTGCAAATAAATGTATTCACATGCTTTATCTCTTACCTTTATTCACCCCAAGCAATGATATTGCCACTGCATAATAAGAGACTACTGTGATAGAAGCCGAATTTATAGGAGGAAAGATAAGCGGGAAAGTGGACAGCAAGATGATTGCTCTCTCTCCCCCCTCTCTCTCTCTCTTTCTCTCTCTCTGCAAGATTATTGTTCACATTAAATTTAAAGGTAAAAAAAACTTAATATAGCCATGTGCAACATATTCAACAAGATCATTCATCTTAGTAAGAAAGCAATTCAAACATGGAGATTGAAACTGACAGATAAGAATACAGAGAGGCATATTTGTGGGAGACTCTCTATCACCACTACTTTTTATCATGGTCATAATTCCTCTCAACTGCATACTTAGGAAATGTGATGTCGGATGCAAGTTTACAAGCACAGAACAAATAATAAACCACCTCATGTATATGGACGACATGAATCTATTTACTAAAAGCAAAATGAAACTAGAAAAGCTGATAAACACGACGACCAGACTATTTAGCAAGAACATCCATATGGAATTCAGAATGGAAAAGCGTGCACTGCTAGTGATGAAAATAAGGAGAGCATGGAACTGCACAATCATAGAGAGATGTGAGCACTACTTCGTTTTGTTTACATTTGGTTCTTAACTTGACAACCAGGATCAAAGTGTAGTATCTGTCTGTTTTCTGTCAGGGGAGTAGTAAGTATTATAGACTAAAGCATTTATTTTAATCCAGTGTCGCTTTCTGGAGAGCTGGATTACCTCCACATAAAAATCTGATTTTGTGTCTAAAATTGTCCACGCGAGGAAGCAAGTAAATAAGGATATATTTAAAACGCACATCAACGGACACCATTGTTTCGCTGCTAGTATTTACTGCTACATCTCATTAGTTTTATTTATATTTTTTGTTTTTTGTTTGGTTTGGTTCGTTCTTTTCCTCTTGTTGCCCATTTTTATATTTCCTATCCTTTTTTTTTTTTTTTGTTATCGCTTTACATTTTAAGCGTCACGTGACTACATCCGACCGGCTAAAAAAAATCGTCTCTTTTGTTTTCCGTCAATGATTGTTGTCGACGCAAAATTAGCGGCTGAACATCGCGTTCGTTCGATAGTGCGTTTCTTGTTTATATTGCGTTTTTATTTCATTGTGTTCAAAAAAGAAAGTGATTCTTTTTTTCTTCTTCGATCGACCTAAGTGTGTTTTCAGTAAAATGTTTGTGAATGATACATTTCTATTTTTGCTTCTAACGCGTAGACGAGACAATAAAGTCTGTCCTAACAAACTAAACACAAACCTTACATCTATTTCTCGTCCATCATATTTGTCCTTTATTACGCTGTTATACTAATGATTAATTCACGTGAAGGCGGAAGCGATATAGAGCGAAATAAACCGTTCGTTTTAAATAAGTTGTGAAATGACATTTAAATAGGACGTTTAACTCTTTCACTAACGAGCAAAGGAATGTAAACTGACGCATAGTCTTGATAATAAGATGTTACAAAAAAGTAAAATGAAAGTAAAATAACTCATGTTAATACAGTAGGAATACAGTAGAGAATAATTTGAATTTACTCCTGACTATGGGTGCGCCGATTAATTGGCAGGTGATCAGTAATCAGCCTTATCGGCTAATTCACCGGTAATCGACTGATTAATTACTTTTACCTATTAAATTTAAACCATTTCATCACTGCCAAGTAACTCATCAGATAGCTTTGACACATTAATACAGTAATTGGCAATTTAAGTTTACATTTGTTACATGTCTGCTATTTTGCCATTTTTTGTAATGAAATTATAAACTACAAAGTACAATTTCCAATTCTTAAGTGAATAACTATAAGTTGAAGTTTTGCTTCTACTGGGGCATTCTGTGGTGGTTACCTCTGTTCTGCACTTGCTGTCACTCTATTTCTTCTTCTATTCTTGTTTCTTGCTTTCTCTGCTCTCATCAGTATTTAAAGTTTATTACTTTTATTTCTCAGGACATAGCCTGTTCCTTGTAGGTTCATGCACCTTACCACCTATATTAAAGAGCCACTCACTCTCCACGGATGAAGGTGGTGCACTTAAATATTTTATATTTCTTTACTCAACAGTGATAAGGTTTCCTGTGTGTTTTCGACCTCTGAAATGGTTCATCTCTTCTTGCGAGTAGTGGTAAAACTATATAATGTTAAGGTCTTTTTGTGTACTTAAATATAAGGGGTTACTCCTTTTCAGTTAAAATTGTAATTTTTGCATTTCTTTTGTGCTTGCAGTCCCCACGTTTAGCTCAGAATCTACCTGCTTTAAGTTTGGATTTGTTAATGTAGGCTTATTTGAAGCTAATTTATAAAAAAAAAGCCTTGAAAGAGATACAGTTTTACTTTCTCTTTGATTTTCTTGGTCCTCACCAGAACTTGAAAAAGTTGGTTCTGGTTCTGTTTCATTATCAGCAGTAGAAAGTAGAAGACGTAGAACTCAATTCTTAATGGTGTCTTCTATGTCATTTATTTTATCTAAATTTAAATCTTGGATCTAGGAAATACACAAGTGTTATTATTTAGAGTAAATGAAAATCTTGTTTCCATTGAATCACTGAATTGTTCAACAGCGGTAAGAAATATTTCACTAAAGTCAGAAATAGCAGAATTAGATTGGACAGTTTTTGACAGATATAACCTCAAAGCTAACATTATATGTATTATCATTGGTATGGTTGAAATTTTGTTATTTGCTTCTTTGGTGATTTCTTCAAATGGACTCAGTAACCAGACAATTTTTAACAAGTCCCCACTGGTAAGTTGTTAAGATAGAAATCTTATTACCAACAGCTTACATTACAAGAGGTTTTCGTTGTTCTAAAATCATTTTTAGCATATATGTTGAATTCCACTGTGTGGTAATATTTTGAATTATGTTTTTTTCCAAGTTAAGCTGATTCTATATTTCAGTTAATTTGCTAATTGCTAATGGAGAAAGATTAAAGTGATAGACTATATTTCTGTTAGTTGTAATGATTGTTTTAACAGCCTGTTGGGGAAATAATGAATCATTTATTGAGAGTTGCAATGTATGTATGAAGCATTATAGTGACTCTAAACTACCGGCAAACATATTTGCTCCTGAACCCCACAAGACTAAAAAACATTATTAGATATTTTATACTTATCCAGAACATTGTGCAATTCTTCATTTATTTTTGCACCTGCTTGTGTATCATGGAATGGAACAACTCTAAGCACACCTCTGTACTGTTCAAAGTCATTTGAAAGCATATGACCTGTTAAACTAAAAAAGAGAGCATTATTTCTGGTAGCTATCCAAATATCTGTAGTTAAAAATGCTGCTAATTTCATTGAAGTTTTGTTTTTACTTTTGTATATATATCTGAAATTATTTTTTCAGTAAAATACACTTTGAAAGAATACTGTAATTTGGACAAAGTTTTGCAATAAACCTATTGATGTTAGAACATGGTTGATTATCAAAAGCAATCGTTTCTCTAATCAGGTAATGGATCTCTTCTGATCTGTTGTCATTAATGTCCCATTTTTTCTTGGCAAATATTGATACTATAATAGTTTGATATTTCGGTAATTTATCTCAATAAAATATGCATTATTTAAACCAGATAAATAAAAATATATGTGAAATGAAGTACGGATCTATAAAAAGGAGTATGACTAATAAAAATAGTTTATTTTCCAATCGCTCATAGTCGCAATATACCGTACAATTTCTCAATGTTAATTCAATAAGAAGCGAAAGGAGAAAAATGTTCTCTATTTGTCTCAAAGTCAGTCCAGGCACAAAAGGCAACATGGTAGCAGTGCACCATGCCTGTTATTTGAAAATATGGTGTAGACAGTGCATGTCTCTTCAGTGAATTTTCACTGACAAACAAAAAAAGGAGTTAATTTGTCTACGTTTGCAATATCATTAAATCAATATTAGTGCTATTTATGAAAAAATGCTGATAAATTGGCATCAGAAAACCTGTTATTCGGCCTATTATCTGGTAATCGATCACAGTCGATTAATTGCTAATCAGCAAGCGGCTAATTTGTTATTGGTAACTGGCAGAGAGAGAAAGAGAAAATACCTTCCCTGTCTTGTGAGAGATTACATTTCGACTTACAGCAGAAGCTTGGCTTTCTTAATTAATATATTAAGAAGACCGAGGAACTAAAATCCAAAAACTAACCGGAAGTACATAACGTCTGATGACAAAACCGACAGAAAATAAATAATTATTTTCAGGTATTTAGCAAAGACGCCAACAAATGACAAAAAGGGCCAACAATTCTAATATATGACTAATGAATGTTACCAAAAGCAAGATAAGTTACTCTTCTACCTACCTGGATATGTTTTGTGTGTAATAATGGAATCTAAAGCATTTATTTGTTTCGAAAAAAAAAAACTTGTGTAACAGGTAAACAAGCTATCAAGATGGCTGACGAAAACACGTTTTCTTCCGAGCGTCAAAATGGTTCAAAATTCGAGAAAATAAACAGAATACTGATAAAAAATCCACCCAATACGTGTCAGTAAGAGTCACAGGAATTTCGATCAGTATTTTGTTTAGTTTTTCGAATTCTGAACAATTGTTGATGCTCAGAAGACAACATGGAGAATTTCTTGCTAACTGAATATAGCAAAGTAATTTTTTTTACAAAAGTTTAATTATAAATAAAATTTGAAATTACATTAACGATATTTAAAAACCAAACTGCCTTCGTATATATTAATTCTTTATCAAACAAATCGTAAATTGAGTGTTTTTATTATTATTATTATTATTATTATTATTATTATTATTATTATTATTAGAGTTTCTTATTTGATTTTTTCTTTAGCTGTGTTAGTGTAAAAAAACGGCACGAAACAGTTTCAAAAATGATTGTACATCGCCAAGAGAATGACAATATTAGTAAAAAAATCAACAAACAAATCACACTTTTAATTAAATTCTACAACAGATTTTTGTACTGTTTTAATTAGACACCACCAAAAATGGCCGAAAAATCAAGTTGTTGTTTTTTTTTAAACGAAATTACATTTATTAAAATCCATTATTTCTAAGTACCTTTTTTTTCCAGAAAGATAAAACCCTGAATTTTATCATATAGAAAACAGAATAATGTAAAACTTTTTCTACTATTTTTAATTAAATTGTAAATGTTAAATTTTCTCCAAAAGTTAACGATTGACATTTTTTTCTTGCACAAAAAACGTACATAAATATTTAAAAAAAAAAAAGGTTTTTGAAATAATTAATTCATTTATTTGTTGTCTAACTAAGATTTAGGGTGATTTTCTATGAGAATATTCAAAAATATTATAATATAAGTACCTGGATTTCAAATAATTCCACTTATTCATATAGGCAACTAGTTACTCCACGTCGATCTAGACAATGTTTACGTTTGTACTTGATAAAAAGCAAACTATGGAAAACCAAACAGGCCAAAAAAAACTTATTTTTCAGTGACGAAAATTTCAATGTATTATTAACGCTGAGGTTGGCTAGTACCAGATGGGTGGCCATTTGTATGCGTTTGGTTTTTAATCTGTATGTGTGTGGGGCCAGGCTCACCAAAATGGGGGGGGGCAATTTAAAGCAGAATAAAAAAAAATTATTTCAGCGCATTTGGTCCACCGTAGTCGAAAGGCGGCAAACGTTTTCAAGCGGGATCGAAAAAATAATTATATTTTTAACACAAAAGGCACAATATTTATCGAATTTTTTTTTTGTATCGATTCTTCAAAGCATGCCCTGTTTAATAATGGTCATCCATTATTCGGCTCGCTAAAAAAATTGTTAATTTATTTATCAAAGATTTTAAAATGGCTTTTTTCGTATAAATATTAAAAAAAAAATTTTTTTCTTCTTAACTTAAATTAATTATTTTACTTAACATATTCACCTAATTTCACACTTCAAAACTCAAATCGGGATAATTAAACACAATCGAAGTTCTGATATTCAGACATCAAAATAAGGTATGCAAACAATTTTTTTTAAGTCTATAATCCTGTCCCTTACAACAACACAATATGTTTTGTTCAGTTTCAGATGATTATTTTAAGCATATTTGGAACCCCCTCAAAACAAGGGGGGGTTGTAAGCAAATATATATATATAAAATATCGTTTATGAAAAATAAGTACACTGTTATAAAGTTCATTCTTCTCTTAATAATCGCTGAAAATGTCGTATTGATTGGATAATTACCTGATTTTTGGTAGATTTTTAAAAAGACGGTCCGTCAAAAAGTACTTACTTGTCCCGCCCCCCCCCAGTTTTGGCGGTGCCTAGTTTTAATACTTAATGTTTAAAATATTTCTGCATTTGTAACTTTGTTTATTTTAACATTAATTGTTTTAATTTAATTTGTTTTTTTGTTTGTTAGCTTAGCAATTACAACAATAGACAAAAATATTCTTCTGGTCGTTGAAACGGATGCGTCAGACTGATATTGCTGCTTCTTTGAGACAAGCTAATCGTCCTGTAACCCTTTTTTCAAGGAGCCTCTCACGAGTTGAAAGAAAGTCTATACCAGAGTCAAGGCATTAAGAAAATGGCGACACTACCTGATCGGACGCCACTTTAAACTTATTACTGACCAAAAACCAGATGCTTTTATGTTCAACTCTAAAACTACAAGCAAAATAGATCATGAGAAATTAGCGGGGTGGAGAATTGAACTATCTTATTTTTCCTTTGACGTCAGCTACCGACCCGGCCAGGAGAACTTAACAGCTAATACACTGTCATGAGTATGCTGTACGGCATCAAGCGGGAATGAACTATGAACGCTACATAATAATATTTGTCACTCAGGCATTACTCGAATGGTTTATGCTGTGAAGTGTAGAAACTTGCGTTTCTCAGTCGAGGAAGTAAAAAGAATTACAAACGAACATGTGCTGAAATAATCTCATTTTTATAAACCAAAACTGGTGTTTTAATAAAAGCAATACAACGGTTTGAAAGACTCAATCTTCATTTTAAAGGACTGCTACCTAGCAAAATAAGGAGCCGATATATATTAACTGTTGTCGACGAATATTCACGGTTTACTTTTGCCTTCCCTTGCTCAAACATATCGGCTACTGCAGTTATACAACGCCTTTGCTCACTATTCACCGTCTATACATTCGCCTATATACATTCGGACCGAAGGGCTTCTTTTATGCCAGAGTAGTTTCGACAATTTCTACAGGAACGAAGAGTAGCTGTAAGCCGGACAACTCCCTACAACCCTAAAGGTTACGGCCAATGCGAAAGATATAAGCACATTATTTGGAAGACAGTTCAATTGGCTGCATCAAATAACAGATGTTCTATTGAAAATTGCGAAAATCTCCTTCCTGTTGAATTATACGCCATCCGATCCCTATTGTGTACTTCCACGAATGCCACCCTACACACAAGGTTTTTACCTTTTCAGCGACTGAGTTCGACGGGAGCTTCGCTTCCATCTTCGCTCTCTCGATCCGGTACTGTGTTTCTGAGACGACATGCATGTTACACCGAAAACGATGCCATGGTGGACGAGGCAGAGCTCATAGAGGCGAACCCTCAATACACTCTAGTACGACATGCAGATGGTAAAGAGTCTAATGTGTCTTTCAGCAACCTAGGACCTGCTGGAGATGTACCAGGACCGTGGACGAAGATCATGGCACTGAAATTGCTCCTGACACGTCGCCTAATGACGTCAAGGTCAAGTGGATTCATTGTTGGTAAGGATTTAGTAACTATCGTGATAGTAAAAATTGAGAGAAAAGGCGAATAAGTATTAACTATCATAATAGGATAAAAACAAAACAAAAAACACGCCACCTATAATGATACAATATGACGCCATACCGCTAGAATGAAATAAATCGTTTTGATCAGCTAATAAAATATTGTGAGAAACAGAAAATAAGACCCGATAAAATAACCAAGCACAAAAACTTTTACTTTTTATTTCAGGTTAATTATTTAAAAAAAAAAAGATAAATATTTTATTTCCAATTCATCGAGTAAATAAAATACTTTTTAACGGGCGTAAAATATTCTTTCCGAATAAACTTTCAAATATTTACGTCACTTTTAGCGAGATCTTTGCAAATGATAATAATTTTGTGCATGAAACATATTTAAATTAATGAGAAAAATATAGTAAAGGTTTTGCGCTCATAACCAGGTTCTCGATGATGTTGCTTTATCTTCTCACGTTTTTTTACAGAATATTATAAATTTAATACTAACAAATAAGTGCGCGCTTTTAGCACATATTTTTGTTATTCTATACATATGTCTATTTCCTTACCCCCCTCTCTCTCTCTCTCTCTCTCTCTCTCTCTCTCTCTCTCTTTCTCTCTCTCTCTCTCTCTCTGTGTTGCTCAACATATTCGCACCATTCGCATTCACCCTCCCCTCATCACTGAAGCGATCTCCTCCCTGGATAACAAAAGACGCACCCTATGTGAATTGTGGAAGGTATTCGTAAGAATCTTACCTCCGTTGAATTATTCCGTATCCATTTCTTCACGTGGCCGCTCGGTGCGTGAGAGCTGAAATGATTCCTTTCTTTTCTTCCTTTCTTTCTGGACGGCGTCTGATATCGGGTCTCATTTCAAACACCGGATCACTCGCTTGACGAACGAGAGAATTTCAGGCACTTGGTATCTTGAGAGGCTTTTTTTTCTCTCAATGAATTGTAAAATCTGGGCATAGGGTCGTTAATAAAAGGAAAAAGAGAAGAATTATTTAGTAAGTTTAAAGATAGAAAACGAAGGGTGGATAAAAAAAGGGCATAAAAGAATGTATTTAAAGCCGAAAAAAAAAGAATCAAATTAAAAGAAAAATGTGTAATTGATGCGAATGGGGGGGGGGGAGAAAAAGGAGTGTTAATTAAAAGTGAATTAAAATATAAGAACGAAAAACGAGAAAAGAAAACATTCAGAGAGAAAAATAGTAAAATAAAAAGCCAAATAAAATGATTAAAGAGCGATAGAACAGAAAGAAGGCAAAAAAGTAAAAAGCTAAAAGAAAAAACATTAAGACAACGAAAGAATAAATCAGCAAAACGAAAGCGACGGCGAAAGAGGAAACAAACAAAGGCGCAAAAAAAAGCAAATTATAGATAAATAGGAAGACAAAAAGAAAGAAAAAAGAAAGCATACAGAGTACAAATGCAGAATCGAAATATAAGAAAGATAAAGAAAGATGCTGTCACCCAAGTGTCAGAATTAAAAGAACCAAATGATGTGGGGGAAAATCCAACAAGAATCAAGGAAAAAAGTTGATTAAAAGAGATCCAAAATGAACAGTAATTCGACAATTGTTCTGTAGTTCTTGTTTTCGGGTGCAGTTATTAACTATTTGTTAAATACTTCTAACTGTTAATCCGGTGGTTCTCCATTTGACATAGTGCTAGATCAAATCGGTGAAGAAGGATGAGTTTGTCCTGAAAAAGAGAGGTTTATACTGCTTCTCGTCAGCGACAACTACATAAGGTTTTGCCTGGATTAATATTATTTATGTTTATTATTTATTTGTTCACTTGAAAAATGTCCCTATATTATTTGGGGTGATAGAAAACCACGTTTAAAAGACGACCATGTCATCAATCTCGTGTAGAGGCAGGTAGAGATAAAACAGACTCCCATTTCGCCGATAAAGAGAGCGAGCAACGTGGTTTCTTTGAAATGAAAACTTATTAGAAACTCTGAACCTGGTTTATGCAAACAAAAACTTAAGTTTGAGATGGTTCAGGATTGAAATCTTTCAGTTGAGAAATTTACCCCTAATTTCTTTTCACGTAACCCACATACGGCATAATCACGTTTAACACACCGGTTCCCGTCAGCTCACCAAAGTTAAGCAACGATAAGCCTCGCCAGTACCAGATGGGTGACCATTTGGGACTTCCAGGTGCTGTATGTGCTCTCC
The DNA here is from genome assembly GCF_053919585.1 of Euprymna scolopes. Lineage (NCBI taxonomy): Eukaryota > Metazoa > Mollusca > Cephalopoda > Sepiida > Sepiolidae > Euprymna > Euprymna scolopes. The sequence goes on along the minus strand of NC_136493.1, from coordinate 71,409,997 downwards.
GCTTATCTCGGCATTCTCCTGGACTTCTTGCCACTGGATTCAAGCAGTGCCAATTCAGGAGAGGTGTGGTTGGCGATTATGCAACCCTTGCTGCACAATTACAAGCGCAACTCCTCCTTACAGGAGACTTCGAGACTGAACGGAGGCATCGAACCCACATACGCCAATCTTATCTTTCTGTTGTACAAAGTATCTGTTTGCACATACACGCATATATAAATGTGTGTGTGTGAATATATATATATATATATATATATATATATATATATATATATATATATATATATATATATATATATAATGCTATTTATTTGTTTATAATACTTATAAACGAATTCAATTATTTATATTAAAGAGTAGTTTAGCTCCACTGCCTTGTAGATGCCTTGGGAAAGGCGAAGACTTAGGGAGAAAACATCGACAAAAATCCGGTCTGGAGTACTGATAGGTGGATGATGAAGCTCTGCAACATTTTTCAGCAACACCTGCAGCCGCGCTGGCACTGATTGCATTGACTTGCTTTTCCGTCGGAGTCTATCTGCAACGCCTAGTAACTAGGAAAACTTAGGGTCACTTATTACCTGCCCAGGCCTGCACCTGGTGAGATTTCTCTAGCTTTGCTGTATCAGCATAAAAACAACACGAGGAGTCAGTAGTTGCCAGTTTTAAGCCTAACCTCAATTCGCATAGAGCTAGGCGCTGAGGTTTGCTCCCGACATTGGGAAGGATTTCTAGAACATACTAGGTAGTCACCACCTGTCTCAGCCCTAGCTTCCCTCCAGCATTAAGGTACTACAACGCCACAATTTGTTTGTTTCATTATGTGTGTGTAAAGATTAGACAGTCAGAGGGGTTATTGTAAACTCTAACACTACGCAAAAGTATAATGGAAATGAAATCACAGACTTGGAATGTTAGAACCATGCGTTTTGATCTTTCTGCCGACCTTCAACAAATTGATGACACTAGAAAAACAACAATCATTGACAGTGAGCTAGCCGAAGGATACATTGATATTGCTGCCCTCCAAAAGACACGTCTATCCGACAGTGGCAGTCTCAAGAAGAAGTTCTACACATTCTCCTGGCAAGATTTAAAATCAAATGAGCACCGGATTTATGAAGTCGGCTTTTTAGTGTGCAACTCTATTTTGTCGTCGGTGGAGCCTCTTTTCCAAGACACACACACACACACACACACACACACACACACACACACACACACATATATATATATATATATATATATATATATATATATATATATATATAAGAGAGTAGTCACCAACAATGTGTATTTTTTAACATCATTTTATTATTCTGTGTCTTGGTTTTTCATTGAGAATTATGTTTGGATAATTGTAATAATGTTTTTAAGTCATTGAAATCGTTTACGCGCGTTTCAGACGGTCTGTGATGCGTCTTCGTCAGAAATTATTTTGAAATGTGTAAAAATGGCGATTTTCGTAGTTAGTTTGAAGTTTTTCCAAGGGGTGGAGGCTTGTAAGTGTTTATTATACATTGGTATGCTGAATTTTTATTGCTTTTTTATTTGGTTTGTCCAGGGAGATTTTGACCTCGCTGTAGTCAGTCGATATCTCTTTCTGCTAATGTGTTTTTCTTTTCCTTTAGGGTGGGGTAGGGTGTGTGTGTGTGTGTGTGTGTGTGTGTGTGTGTGTGTGTGTGTGTGTGTGTGTGTGTGTGTGTGTGTGTGTGTGTGTGTGTGTTTGCTTTTATTGGTTTGGGAATGCGTATATTGTTTTATAGTATTTTGGGGTTATTTGCTTCCTTAGGAAGGCGGCTGTGGTCCGAGGTTGTTACTAATGTGTATGTGTGGGGAGGGGGACTGGCTCTTCTGAAGTAAGGGTAGGGGTGCTTTCATTCTATTTTGATATTTATTTTTTGGATTCTTGGATTTTAGTATTGTGATTTTTCGTTTTAGTCTTATATTATGTTTGTTTAGAAAGAGGGGTGTATTTAAAATAGGGGATTTTTAATGTTTCTATTTATTTGTCTCCCCATGTGGGTATGGCCATATATATATACTAGCATGGGTGCCCGGCGTTGCCCAGGTGTTTGGAGGTGTATGTTGAGCAAAAAAAAAAGTGGTAGAAGGAAGGCAGGCTCGAACTCATACCGCGAAGGAGGAAAAAAAACGAAAAAAAACGTGACGTCTTTGCTGTTACGACCACCGCCAAACCGGAAGTGTCGTAGGTTTGAATTAAGGCTAGACAATCAAAAAGAGGGGATGACTTTCGAAACTATCGGTGAAATAAGCGACCTCTCCCTGTTAAAAAGTGCCCAGTTGAGGGTGAAGAAATTAATGTTTTTAGCCATTTTTTTTCGGTATTGGTCGTCTGAAAGGTCGAGCTTCAAAACGATACTGATCTTGTAAAAATCCGTCGCCTCTGGCGAAAGTTTTAGGCAGACATGCAAACATACATACATTTATATATTGATAGCTCAAAATTTCGACCCAAACCGATTAAAAAGCTTGCCCTATCTCTGAATACTCTTTATGTAAAATTTAAAATGTTTAGACCAGAAATTGTCTGAGTAATTTGGTAGAGACCGCAGAGGTAATTTTTTTTAGCTTTGACCCCTATTATGACCCCTTAACGTTTATTGTTTTAGGCTCAAATCAAGTTATTAAGTTAGATCCATGTTCAAGGAACCTATATCTAAAATTCCAAGTGTTTAGACCAAATTTGGCGAAGGAGTTTGGTAGAGTTCTCAAAGGTCAAATCGTTGAACTTTGACCCTTTAACAGCCAAATTTCTGGCTGAACAAAGATTACAAAGATTTTCCCAGATCTCTGTATCCTGTATATCAAATTTCGAGTCCGTAGACTGAAAATTGACAGAGTTGTTGCATAGGAAAATGAACACACACAGACACACAGACACACAGACAGATAGACACTTTCACTTTTATAGATATATAGATAATATATTTCTCCAAAACCTCTGGTCTTGATGGAGAGGAGATTAAAACTTGCTGCTATGGTTTTCAAATGATCTGAAATAACAGCAAGGAGAGACTTGATTCCAGATATTTCTCATATGTTATATTTCCTCTCTCCAGTACCAAATACTCCTTATACACTGTGAAATTTACTTTGTGTATGAAAACCAAAGGGAGTGGGGATATAACATATGAAAAATATTTGGAACCAAGTCTCTCCTTGCTGTTATTTCAAACGATTTGAAACCATAGCAACAAGTTTCAGTCTCCCCTTCCATCAAGACCAGAGATTTTGCGCAAATATCATGTATTTTTGTAATTCATATGCAAAACTAGGAAAACAAATGACTATGATTGAAACATTTTATGATCGTAAAAATGTGTCAACAATAGGCTCTGAATGATGGATGCTCCCTTAATGTGCAACCTTAAGGGCAAATGCAAATGCCTATCTGCAACAAGAACTATGAAGTGGCTCTCTCTGTTCTGAAGAATGAATACCTTAATGAAGATTACATTATAGACCACATTTTTCAGGATATACTGGATTTTTCCTGTGGACGGGACAGATCATATACAACCCTGATTAACTTTATATCAGGAACAGCCTCGCATCTCACAGAATTGGAGGGCTCCTTCAACTACATTTTCGAATGACTGTTCTTCTGGAGCTCGCCTTATGGCTAAGATTATATTCGCCAAATTTCCCAAGGAGGTCAAGGGAGAATTGATCCAGATCACCGGTAAGAGAATTCCATCCTTGTCATCCATTCTCAACGCCACCAAGGAGGCTGTCAAACGTCTTCTTATCAAGAGTGACAGGAATACAAGCCCGTCACTTAATCCTGTACGTAGTTCTGGGGGAAAGGCGCTGTCTGAGCCAGAGCCCAGTTTTTCCCGAAGAGATCTCTCCTTCCATGTCAACTCGGCCTGTCACTCTCAGAGTAGAGAATCTTCTATCCTCCCACCAGTTCTTTGTGTAACATTCAGTAAGAACAACAAACAGGTTACTGTTAATTGTTTATTAGACACTGGTAGTTGTCGAACCTATCGTTCCAGTGAAAGGTTGAAGCCACTTGGACGTTCAGCAACGATTGGACGAGATTGTGAAATTAACCTGGCCACAATCCTGGGAGAATGCAGCAGGAAGTTCACGGAGGTTGTGTTGGAGGCCAACGTTGGGTCTCGTTGCCCGATCTCTCTCTCAGTGTTAGTTCATGAAGAGATTGATGTATCAGTACGCATTGAGAACCTAGATAGTATTTTGGATGAGTTTGAACGCATTGAATGTGATATCGCTGGCCGCTTTGACAGGGGTACTGGTTTCATCCCGATTCATGGAATCTTGGGCTGGATTTTATTCAACATTGGGGCCCCCTTCAACTGGTACCTTGTTTATGGGGACAGGCATTCTTGACCCCATCAGGACGTCCCTTTTGGCGAAGTAAAGCAATTCCTTCCCTTAGGATACACCCCAAGTGTGAGCGTGGAGGGACTTGCCTTCAGTAGTGTACTTGTACCGCCCAAGTCACCCCATCTCTGATGTGTTTTATATTGGAGTCCCAGAATACGTATGAGGACCCACTCAGTGATTTCTTCCCAGACAGTGTGGTACAGAGGGGATTAGAGAAAATGTTCAACATGGAATCATTAGATATAAGAGAATCAGACCTCTCGAATTATGACAGACAGAAGATCGGTCAATTCAGACAATCCATCCAGTTTAGGGATAATAAATACTACATTCAATTGCCCTGGGAGGAGTACAAACTATCATGTGTACCCTCAAACCATGCTGTAGCCTTACGTACCTTAGAACATGTTGCACGCAGGCTAGAGAAGAAACAATTGTACCAAGACTATCTAAACATTTTCCAGGAGCAAGAACGTGATGGCATAATTGAGGAGATCTTTATGACGCCAGAACGATTCGACGAGTATGTTTGGATTCCACACAGACCTGTGCTGAAGACAGACTTCACTTCCACTACTAAGATTAGGCCTATGTTTAACTGTAGCCTGAAGGCTGGTGATACCCCCTCCCTTAATGAAGCGACCTATCAAGGGATAAACCTTACCAACGATCTTTTGGACCTGCACCTCAGATTCCGTACTAATGATCATGTTGTATTGGCGAATATCAGAAAGGCCTTCTTGATGATCCGCCTACAATTGGATTCTGATAAAAACAAGTTTTATTTTTTCCTGAAGGACGGCAGTCGCCTGCGCTGTTTCAGATATAATACAATTATTTTCGGGATATAATACAATTATTTTCGGGTTTGCCTCAAGGCCTTTCATTCTGAACTATATCCTTCGGCACCATGCGGCCAGTTTCCCTCTGGATGACTGTAGATATTTGATGGAAAATAACTTCTATGTGGATAATTTAGTTATAACAAGGAATGATCCGAGATACCTATGCAATTTATATGAGCTGACCAGAGACCGATTGCTCCAGGGAGGTTTTCAACTCGTCTTGTAGTTCTAACCATGAATCCATCCAAGAGAAAATGGGAGAGCATGGCACGCTGAGTAATCATAGCAGTGTTTGGGAAAAGGTACTAGGCTATCGATACCGCCTCCTCTCGGACACATTTTATGTGACCCCAGTTGATTGTGACCCTTCTGCATCGACGAAGAGACAGATTCTTTGGGAGGTGGCCAGAGTATACAATCCCTTGTCTCTGTGTCTGCCAGTTTCGATATGAGGACGCATTTTATTGAGCCAGCTTTGGAAGAGTGGGTATGGATGGGATGCACTGGTGTCCCCTGATTGCTTATCCCTTTGGAGGAGTCTGCCCTCTGACCTTTCTGAGCTGGAAACACTTTCTTTCCCACGAAGAGCATTTGGGGAGGGAGAAACAGGCGAACTTTTCTTCTTCTGCGATGCCTCTCCTGAAGTGTATGGCTTTGCAGCTTATGCTGTGCAGAATTGTAGAGCTTCCTTGGTCTTTGCAAAGGCTAAGGTGGCTCCTTTAAAAAAAAAAGACCCTCCCCACGATGGAGCTTGGCGCTTAGGTGCTTGCACGTTATTTTGAGGAACCTGAGAAGATTCTATCCAACAGAGGTTCATGTGGCAACAGATTCACAAGTGGTCCTTTACTGGCTCTTTTTGGGGACCATTGTAAGCAAAAACATTTTCGCCCGGAATAGGCTCAAGGACATCCAGTGGATGAGTGCTGAGTTGGGATCCACACTTGGGTTCCCTCCCTCCTTCCGTTACATCCCCACATCGGAGAACCCTGCTAACTTGATTACAATGGGAATGTCTTTAAGAAGATGCAAGGACCGCCTTGGATTCTGGTGCCAAGGTCCGGCTTGGTTGGGTAGTGGAACCACACCATGGGCCACTCAGGAGTTTCCATGCCTTAGTTTGCCCTGCCAGAGAATGGCTCGTGCCTCCTGGAATGCTACCATCCTAAGTGGGGAGGAGTCCCTGACGGTTCTTCCCCTGGAGAGATTTTCATCCTTTGCAAGGCTCCTTAGAGTGACTTCATTGGTGCTCAAATTCATCGGTTGATTGCAGAGGTTGGAGGATGATTATGAGAAACGGGCAGCCATTGTTCTTGTGAAGACGATGCAATGACAAGTGTATGCTGCGGAACTGGCTTTTTTGTCGAGTTCTGCTGGCAAAACTGTATCTGGACTAGTGAGGAGCCTTGATTTGTTCATGGATACTGATGGCCTTATTAGGTCTGGGGGCAGAATTGGAAGGGCCATCTGCTTTAAGTTGGAGGTCAGACACCCGATTTTATTGGCCAAACATCATCCTATTACAGGACTTCTCATAATGGATGCTCATACCTGGTGCCAGCATCTGGGAGTTGCACCTACCTTGACGGAGTTGAAATGACGAGGTTACTGGGTGGCCAAGGGCAGACAGCGGTAAAGTCGGTTCTCTCTTTATGTGCATTATGCCGGAGGTATAATGCAAGACAGGTCTCACCCCCTAATGTGTCCAGCTTGCCTACTTCGCGTGTTGAACTGGAAACCCCTTTCAATCATACCAGAGTGGACTTCACGGGTCACCTTTGGATTAGGGAGGGAAGCAGGTTGGTGAAAATGTACCTTCTGATATTCACAGGTCTTAGTATTCGGGCTGTACATGTCGAGGTAGTGCCAAATATGAGCGTTTTAGCATTTATGCAGGCATTGGTCAGATTCTCTAATCTGTATGGCATCCCCTCGGCCATTTACAACGACAATGCGAGGACATTTCTGAGAGGTGCGCGGTTGTTTCAGAGGCTTGTGTTGAGTAACGACTATCAGCAAAAGTTTGGCTCTTGTAGGATTAAATTCCGACCCATTCCGCTGTTTTCCCCATGGGTCGGTGGTGTCTGGGAAAGGATGATACAGACAATAAAGAATTGCCTTTAAAATGTTATTGGTAGGGGTGAGTTGGACTTATGGCGGTTGCTATAATGTAATTCTTGTTGGGTAGGTCATAATTCTTGTTGGGTAATTTCGACGGGTCCCCCTTTTGGGGAGTCGTCGAAATTAATAAGACGGTAGTAGAAGCCGACCTGGGAATAATAATAAAGAAACAAAGGAACTTCCAAACGAAACGGTTTTATATTCATTTCAGCGTACAATTGGTATCAGGTTATAGAAAGTTCATGATTTTCATTTATGTCCCCTGACTCTGGAACCACTCGCGTCTCCGTCTTTTTGCTTCCAACGCTTTTTGTATCTCTCTTTTTGTTTTTCCCACCAGAACTGTTCTCCGTCCTGATTGGTCACAACTGGGAAAGAAGGAAGGCAGGAAGGAAGGAAGGAAGGGAGAGAGAAAGAGACATGTAATGGAGAAAGAGTCTTGGCTTCACTACAGACTGTTTCTCATTACTCACCATCGTTTTTGACATCCAAAGAGCCATCAACAACCGCCCTCTGACTTATCGGGCATCTTCCGAGATTGAGTTGGAAGCAGTGACCCCCAACATGTTCCTGCGGCCTAATGAGAATCCGAGGCTGCTCTTAGACCTGACTGACGGAGAATTTACTTCGCAAATCCCTCCCAGCCGGGAGAGGCTGCTCAGAACCATGGAAATTCGGGACAAGTGCTTAGCCAAATTCAGAACATTGTGGTACAACGAGTATTTGTTGAGTCTTAGAGAGAAGCCCCAGGGTCGTTCGAGGGTGCCATTCCATAACAGATTGAAGGTTGGAGACGTGGTGTTAGTCAAGAGTCCGCTTAAACCCAAACCCTTAGGATTGTTTTGGAAACCTTTAGCAGAGAGGATAGAGTGGTTAGGATGGCAAAAATCAAACAAGGATGTAGCGCAATACGGGTTCACTCACTAAAGAACCTCTTTCCTCTGGAATTATCGTCTGACATGGATAATCCAGTTCAAGCCTTGCCCTCTCCTGTTGATGGGCCTATGGACGGTCTTAGCACTCCCCCTCCGGAGGCAGAAGCGACCTGGCCTTGTCACATATGTAGTTCTCCACAGGGTAACGAAGCTATGATCTGCTGTGATAGTTGTGACAACTGGTGCCATTTTAGGTGTGTGCGAATCCAATCCTCCCTTCCTGTAAGGCAGAAATGGTACTGTCCAGGCTGCACCCCTAAGAGACGGCGCTGAGGGAGGCCTAGTCTTCTCCCAGAATATTCTAGGATCTCTGTGATAAGTTTACATGTGTATATATATATATATATATATATATATATATATATATATATATATATATATATATATGAAAAAAAAAGTAAACAATATATACCAATGTATACGTTTATTGACCTTTTGCATATTCTTGTGTCTACTTAATTTTTTTCCTTGTCCTTTGGGGACTGTGTGAAAAAAATTGAAAGGGTTAGTGATTGTTGAAGGAAAGGAATTTGTGTACTTGCCTTATTACTAACAAATAGAAAAGACATTATTCTTGTTGTTGTTGTTGTTGTTGTTGTTGTTGTTGTTGTTGTTGTTGTTATTTGACCATTTTTAAAGGCTTTCCTTTGGATCATGTGATCTTTGATCACATGATACTTCTGCATATATTGGGGAGAATACTCACCATCGGTTGTTGTTTTTCCTTTTTCTTTGGATCTGAAGTTGTTTGGATGCCCTTTTTTGACTTTTTCCATATTCTTCATATTGACTCGTTATTATTGAACCTCAAGGGTTTTATTGACACTTCAAGGATTGCACTGATTGGACTACCTAGTTGGCGATTGATACAACTTATTAGCAGACTGTGTGTTGCGGAAGGGGCAATTCTTTCACAACTAAGGTAAGTGCACTTGTTCCTTCCTTGGCTAGAACAGTCGTAACCCCTTCAATCTTTTTCATAATTATTTTTTCGACAATATATATATATATATATATATATATATATATATATATATACTAGTAATCAAATTGGATATTGAAATGTTCACATCTTTAGTTCTATAGTACGAAACTACGTGAAAATTTGTAGGCTTTTTGAAGATTACAGTACTATTCTATCAGCAATATGGTGTCCGGCCAACAATAACACGTGTTATTATTATATTACATCTGTTCAACATACGTTGAAATACAATTGAAAGAAAGATGGCGTCATTTACGAAACAGCCACCTACTTTGCAGAATGAAGAAATGTACATTGAATAGAAAAAAGACATAAGTATATGATCTATCTTCACGGATTTATCTAAGAAAAAACAGGGCCCAGCAGTATTTTTGACATTGCCATAAGGCATATGAGAATGCATTCGACACTTAGACATTACACATATCGACCGAACTGACAGATTAAAATAATTATAGACAAGTTGGACGAGATATATTTAAGGGACGAAAACACAATGGCATACATGTCATTCAAGGAATTTTACTCTTACAAAAAAGCTACTGGAATAAACATAAAGGACAATGCGTTGTTTAAAATGTGATTCTATTAGGCTACTGCAGGTGTATTGATAGCTGTTAAGCTGCAAGAAATTTTCAGACTACTCAAGTTGCCTGAAGTACTTTGCAAAACAGACAACGCACTTTAGACCTTAGAATCATCACATCTTGTAAATGACAGAGTAAAACAAATGTTGCTAAAGGAACAAATCCAACGAACAGACAAGGTAGGACAATGTGTTCTTTCAAATATATTAGGCATTTTCTAGAGACTGTTCTGGTTTTAGTCCTAGAAATATTAATACTGTTGTGGATTCAAACCATGTACACATCTTATTAATTAATTCCGAGTCCTGTTATCAAACATTGATAAATGATTCTAATATAAAAATGTGCAATCTTGTAAAAGGGACATTGGATATGGCAATGTTAGATTCTGCCTGTTCTAAAACTGTTACTGGAGAACTTTGGTTTAATGTATTTTTTGGTACATTAAATGACTGAGACAAGCAGTTAGTGAAAACTTTTAAATCCTTTAAAAATTCCTTTTTAAATCCAGGACATTTTGTGTTTGGTGATGGAGCGTACATAGAGCATACATAGACGTTGACATTATCAAAAATGACTTATCCTTGTTTCTAAGTCATAAATCAATGAAAACTGATGGCATGATACTAGATTTTAAACGTGACAGCTGTAAGATTTTAGGCAGATATATAAAATTGCAAAAGACAACTTCTGGACATTATAGTCTTCTATTTAGAAATATGCTTTTGCAGGCTTCAAAGTCACCAAACTTTTTGTTACATTATGAACCTTTAAAAATGCTCTAAAATAGAGAAAAGAACGAAGGCTGAGAAATTACATAAACATGCACGTGCATCAAAAGAGAAATTGGTATCATTGGATAGAAGCAGTAGGACCTTTCATGATAAGGAGTTTCTGGCTCTTTTTAAGGATGTCCTGATACGTGTTCAATTTGTTTAAGGTTTGGAAGACCCCTTTTTTGTCTTGTGGTGGAATTGGCCCTTGGAAACCGGTTTAATGACACTGTATGTATGGACTTAAAAGAATTCAGACATAACCAATGATGATTTACACCTAATTGACGCATCCACTAGGTACACTGCTGCCAGGCTGATTAAAACCAAGACGGGTGAATTAGTTATTCACATCATATTTTGAATGCGGATAGCATATTTTGGTGTTCCCCAATGCTTCTTGATTGATATTGAGGGAGAATTTAATATCGATGGTTACAGAAAGATGGATGAAAAACTAAATATTAAAACCTGCACTATAACCGCTGAAAGTCCATTCATTAATAGCATTGTGGAACATCACAATCTAATATTGGCTGAAGCAATGAAGAAAACATTGGAAGATCAGAAATATGAACGAGAAATAGTTTCGGCTTGGGCTGTTAGTGCTAAAAATGCTCTTCAGAATCATTTTGGACATAGCCCAAATGAGCTTGTTTTTGGATCCGACATATATATGCTATCAGTTTTGATAGATCAGTTATCTGCATTAGATGCTTCAACAACCAGTGATATGGTTAGAATAAATTTAAATACCTTACATTCTGCGAGAAAAAGGTTCATTGAGGCTGAATCAAGTGAAAAAATTCAGAGAGCACTGCGCTTTAATATAAGACATTATACAGATGAACGATTTGTGACAGACAACAGCATTTACTATAGAAAACAAAACTATAAAGGAGGGCGTGGCCCTGCCAAACTTTTGGGTAAAGAGGGTCAATGTGTATTGATCCGACACGAAGGAGCATTCTACAGGATGCATCCATGTTACCTGATGAAGGTAAACAAGGATCTTGGAAGGCCAAGGAGTAAAGAAAATACAATTCCCTTAAATGAGATGAATGAAGTCTTGGAAGAGGAAGTTGAAAATAAACATGATGAAAATTCCAATAGTAACAGGGATGAACTGATAGACAATACTACAAGGGAAAATAGTGGAATATAAAATTATTGGAAGTAATGAGTGGAAAAAGGAAAGATTCAATTGGAAATTATGATTATTGGCAGAATATAGAACCAACTGCAGAAAAAAAAATGTCTAATATGTATCAATTGAGATAAGATTGATTAGTGGTGAGAACTTCGCCAAGTAACAGAAGGAGATCATGAAGAACATGTTTTTCTCACAAGCAAAAGATATGATTGATGCAAAGGGGAAAGAAATAAAAAACATGAAAACTCATGAAGTGTATGAATGTGTCCCTAACATAGGTTAAAAATGTATATCAACAAGATGAGTGAGAACAGAAAGTTATGGATAACAAAAAGATAACGAAGGCTCGTTTTGTAGCAAGTGATTATGAAGAAAATTCACATAACCTAAATACAGATTTTCTAACATGCAACTGTGAAACTATGTGTCTTGTAATGTTAACAGCCTCTGTTATGAATTGGCAGGTGGAGACCCTTGATTTCACCTCAGCATTGCAAGGTTATATGCTAGAGAGAAAAATATTTCTCAGACCACTATCTACAGCATGTCTAGAGTCACAAGTGTGGAAGCTGAAAATATGTATTTATGGATTGAATGATGTGCCCTGTTTATGGTACAAGAGAGTTATTCAGGAATTAACTAAACTAAAAGGAATGGTAAGTTCATATGACAATGCATTGTTTCTTTGGCATGATTTATCTGAGAACTTGATGTGTATTCTAGCAATGTGTGTAAATGAGTTTATATTTTGTGGAAATTATTATTTTTTAAAAGATTTGATTTCAAAATTTAAAGACAATATTCAAGGTCGGAATGCATAAAAATGAAACCTTCAAATTCCTGGGATTGTGTGTTAGACAAACGGAAGATGGGATCATTATAAACCAAAACAATTATGTGTCATCTATTTATCCAATAGATATAAAGAAAGGAAGATCTTTAAGGAAAAATGATGAGCTGAGTGAAGAAGAGAAGACAGATTTCAAAAGACTAACAGGTCAAATGATGTGAGTATTTATCCAGACTCGACCTGATGTATCATTTGATGTGGGTAGGATGAGTAATACCGGAAAATCGGTCAAAGTGAAGTTACTTTTTGAAACCAACAAGTTACTATTAAAGCTTATATCAAAGACAGGTTCCTTATCCTTTTCACAGCTGGGAAATCCTTCAGATTTTAGTGTGGTTTGCTATTCGGATGCTACCTATGCCAGCTTGGAGAATGGTTCCTTATGGGGTGGATTTATCATCTGCGTTTATGGTAAGATGAATAGACTCGCTCCTATATGTTGGTTATTCAAAAAACTTGATCGAATAACAATCGAATAACAAAGTGGCCTTAGGCATCCGAGACTTGCACTCAGTGAATCTGCTGATGCAGGCGTATTGATAGCTGCCATGCTGCAAGAAATCTTTAGACTACCCGTTGCCTTAAGTACTTTGCAAAACAGACCTTAAAATCATCAAATCTTGTAAATGACAGACGTTTGAGAGTTGATGTGGCCAGAGTAAAGGAAATGTTGGTAAAAAAAAAGAAATCAAAATTGAATGGATCAGGGCACATCAACAGGTCGCAAACTGTTTGACAATGACGTGAGTTTCTACTCAAATTCTAAGAGATTTGTGTTAATAAGCCGTTTTGTTTGTTTGTTTTTTGTTTTTTGTTTTGTCTTTTTGTTGTTGTTGAAACTTTGACTTACACCTGACACTAGAAGACACCAGCCTTGTTAAAGTTGAAATTATCGAACTTGGTGATCTTCTTCTGCATATTTAATGTCCCTTGTCTCAAGTGAATATTCGATGTTGCATTCGGCCAACAGTAACACGTGTTTATCCTGCATCATTGGAAGTACTAAGTGAGCTAACAATTAACACCTAAATTTCAGTAAAAACCAATAAACATTTCCAGTGAAAAATCAATGTAAAGCAACTAGAAATTCTAATAAACACAACCAGAATAATCAGTTATGATATCCAAAAGAGTTCAGACTGGAAAAGTGGAGGAAACAGAAGGTATAGATCTACCCAACCAAACGGAAATGATGACACTAGGTGAACAAGATGCTTACAAATATTTGAGAATTCTGGAAGCAAACATAATCAAATGAAAGAGAAAGTGCAATTCCAAGGTTTGAGAAGAAAAGGACAAAAAATCCTAGAAACTAATGGAAACTTAAAGGAATAAACACATAATCAGCATCACTAGTAAGATAAGTATCTCAAACTAAAGAGCAGGAAATTTATAACCATGCATAATGTGCTACATTTAAAGAATGATTCTGACCAGCTCTATGTGAAAAGGAAAGATGAAGGAAGAGGATTGGTTTGTATAGAAGACTGTGTGAATGACATAAACAAAATAGAAAAATACTTAATGCAGAATACAAAATGGCTAATTGCCGTAGCAAGAGGCATGGCAAAAATAAACTAGACAGAGAAAAGAGAGACAAAGAAAAAAGATGAGAAAAAATGTGAAGAAAAACATCTACAATAAGATTCATAAGGATGACAAACGATGAGACTCATGAAAACATTTATACATGAAAACGACGCCTTAATAGAGAAACTGAATCACTAATGACAGCCGCAATTAATAACATGATTAGAACCAACTATATCTAAGCAAAGTGTTAAATGTTTTTGACTCCTGGTGGGGATGTATGAGACCAATGATTTCGGCGATCGTTTTTATAACCACAAGTCATGGTGAGCAACCAATGAAAAGCTTCTAAAATTACTATAAAAATTGTCAAATTTTAGATTCAATCAGTTCGTCGCCATCTTTGTTACTAGCAATTAAACTCAGGATCTGATCTGAACTGTACTGCTTCTTCGCCGCCATTTTTGTTACTGGGAATTGCACTCAGGATCGTACTACAATGCTTCTTCACCACCATCTTTGTTCAACATAATGTCTCAGCACTTAACAGGTTATGGGCCCAGCCATCATCTTTTCTTTGACAGTTCGGAATCTAAATTCGAATTGTGGCAGGTAAAATTCATGGGGTATCTAAGGATTCGGAAACTACACAAACTGATACAATTTCCAATAGAGAATCCTAACGACCCCGAATTTTTCAAAAGAATGTGACTTTTTTTGCAGAACTGATTCAATGCTTGGACGATAGAAGTCTGTCTCTGATTATAAGAGATGCCTTGGATGATAGACGGAAAGCATTGAACATATTAAGAGAACATTATTTATCAAAAGTGAAACCAAAATTATATCACTATATACAGAACTAACGTCTCTGAAACGTAACGAGGATGAAACTATTACCGACTACGTTATAAGGGCAGAAACAACCGCCAATGCCTTAAAACTCTCAGGTGAAATAATAAGCGATAGCTTGTTGATATCAATGACCCTCAAGGAACTTTCAACCGATTTTAGACCATTTACAACTGTTATAACGCAAAAGGACAAACCCATAAATTTCAGCGAATTTAAAGTGACATTGCTAAAAACTGCCTGTCACAACTTGGAAACCTGACATAAAATTCTAGGACACTGCAATACAGCTGATATTAAAAAATTACCAAATGTAGTCAAAGGCATGAAAATAATACCTCCAGACGATCTCCAAAATTGTGATGTGTATGTACAGGGGAAAATGACAAAAGATATAAGCAAAACGCCAGACAAAAAGACCACGAAAATTCTCTCACTTGTGCATTGTGACTTGGCAGGTTCGATCAGCCCGATGGGGAGAAACAATCTAAGGTACGTTTTGAAATTTATTGATGATTTTTCCGGTTTAATTATGGATTATTTTCTAAAAAACAAATCCTCGCCACTGAGAAATATTTAGTTGATATTGCCTCGTATGGCTCAGTAAAATGTATTCGCTCAGACAATGGGACTGAATTTACTAGTAAAGACTTTGAACGTCCATTAATTAACCACCGTATTAAACACGAGAAATCTGCGCTGTATTCCCCCTTCCAAAATGGCACCGCTGAAAGGGCATGGTGAACCCTTTTTGAGATGGCAAGATGTCTACTTATTGAATCGAAATTAACACATAGTTTATGGGCGTACGCTTTAATGGCAGCAGCATATATCAGAAACAGAAGATTAGAAAAAAACACCATATGAAGCGTTTTGCTGTGTAAAACTCAAAATGAACCGAATGCATATATTTGGTTCAGATTGTTTTGCATTTATAGAAAATACCAGTAAACTAAATAATAAAAGTGAAAAAGGTATTTTTGTAGGTTACGATAAAAAACAGTTCAGCATATTTAATCTACTTTCCACTCCAAAATGCCATAAAAAGAGTTAGAAGTGAAACATTCAATGATACATTAAATTTAAAAAAAATGACGATCCAGTGGATGAAAAACGTGAGGAAATATAACCTAGCATCTTAATCGATCACAATGAAAATAATGACGACAATTGCAGTAGAAATACTGACGAACATATTAACCAGACACGTCGATACTACATAAGGGAGCGAAAAAGCCAGACTTCTTACAAATTGAAAAGATACAAAACTACGCAGTTACTCGTTGAAATGCTATTACTCGTTGAAATGCGCACCGGAAAGTTATAATGAGGTGATTAATTCAGAAAATCACCAAGAATGAAAAAAAGCTATGACATCCAAATTGAAAGCTTTATCTGAAAATAACTCATACGAAATAGTGGCAAAACCAAAAGATAAGAATCTAATTTCTTCATGCTGGGTTTTTTTTTTCCAAAAAAATCACAGCTTCTGGTAGTGAAACTTTTAAAGCAAGATTGGTCGCAAAAGGTTTTTCACAAATTTCTGGGGTGAAATATTTTGCAACATTTTCACCAATGACAAATTTAACAACAATTAGAATTTTATTACAATTTATTAATTTGTTGCTCAATACAATTTAGAAATACATCAAATGGATATAAAAATGCTTATTTAAATGCTCCGATTGACTGTGAAATCTATATTTACCCTCTAGCGGGATTTAAATTGAAAAATAAAAATTGTGTGTGAAAACTGAATAAATCGTTATATGGTCTAAGACAAAGTGCTTACAATTGGAATTTAACACTCCATAAGTATTTCATAGAACAAGAATTTAAGCAATGTCCCATAGACGCGTGCATGTATACCAAAAATGTAGGTAATAAATTGTTGATTTTTGAATTTTTGGGTTAACGATATATTACTCGCCTCAAACTGTGACAACCCTTTTAAAAGATGTTAAAAATAAATTAAATAAAAAATTTTAAATGGCCGATCTTGGACGATTGTCATGGTTTCTCGGTATAAAATTTACCTGTGAAAATGAAGCTATAACAATGAACCAATCACGGTACATTGAAAATATTCTGCTCAAGTTCGGAATGCAAGATTGCAAACCACGTACAACTTCCATTGAAATGAACATAAATAAAAATATACAGACCGAAACAAAATCCATAGACGATCGATTATACAGAGAAATGGTTGGAAGCCTCATCTATTTGATGACTGCAACTAGGCCAGATATATGTTACACTGTAACAAAGCTATCTCAAAACTTATCGAGATCGACAATTAAGGACCTCCTTAATCGTGCAAAACAAATCCTTCATTATATAAAAGGAACCAAGGAACAATCTTTAATTTTTTTTTTTTTATTACATTTTTCACCCCAAACAAGGCAAATTGCCACTTTGGTGTAGGGGGCTACTATCAGGGGCAACAACTACTGGGGTAATATGTAGGGATTTGGGCAGCAAGATGTCGGTTCACGTTACACTTGAACTTCTGCACGTCAGTACTGTTGGGGAAGCAGGGACCTGGAATGGAATTCCAGAGTCTAGCGGTTCTGGGGAAGAAACTATTGGAGTAAAAAGATCTTTTACATCTAGGGATCTCTACAGTGTGGGGGTGGGATTTAGCAGCCTGTCGGGTTTGTCGAGGGTGCTCACGTAGTGGGGGCACAAGTGATTGCAGTTCGTCAGAGCATTCACCACTAAAATACTTGTAGAAAAGGCAGAGGGATGCAACATTTCGTCGATGGGACAGAGGCTGAAGCTTAGATGCCAGTTCAGGGCCTATCAGGTTTGCGACTCTCTTTTGAACCTTGTCAAGGAGCGAGAGACTAGTAGCAGATGCACCAGCCCAGATGTGGCAGCAATACTCCATACATGGGCGAATGGTGGCCTTATAGAGGTACAGGATACTTTCGGGTGTTAGTAGTTTTCTAGCACGGTAGAGAGATCCCACCTTTCTTGCAGCGGCCCTGGCAATGCCTTCAATGTAATTGTTCCAACTCATGTTTCCTGTGAACGTTAGGCCAAGGAGTTTGAAAGATGGACTCTCAGATAAAGAGTCGTTGGCCATTGCTATGGGTGGTAGAGAGGGTTTCTTGTAATTATTGAATGAAACTAGTTTAGTCTTGGCAGCATTGAACGCGACCAACCACTTTTGTCCCCATTCCACTACAGATTGGAGGTCATTCTCTAGTGTTTCTGCCATTTCTTTAGAAATGTGTTCATTCGTCTTCCTGTCGTGCCTGCCATAGAGTGTAGTGTCATCAGCATATATACCCATCTCAGAGGCAATTCTGTCAGGGAGGTCATTTATGAATATCAGGAACAATAGAGGTCCAAGGATAGAACCTTGGGGCACCCCCACATTTATATCATATTGTTTAGATATACGACCGTCGAGGACAACCTGGATTTTTCTCTTGTCCAAGAAGGATTTAATTATGTTAAGTATTCTACACGGGATACCGTATGATCTGATTTTCCTGAGGAGACCCTCATGCCATACCCTGTCAAAAGCCTTAGATATATCTAGAGCTACCGCTCTGCCCTCCCCTGCTTTGTCCAGTGAATGGTATATACGTTCAGAGATCACAGTTAGGATGTCTGCTGTGGAACATTCTTTTCTAAATCCATATTGTTTGTCAGTCAGTAGTTTAGCATCTGTAAGATGATGGACTAGAGCATGGTTAATTATGGTCTCAAATATTTTGGCAAAAAGTGTGAGGAGGCTAATGGGGCGATAATTTGATGGGTCTGTCATTTCGCCAGAATTCTTGAATACTGGTATAACAGAAGCAGTTTTCCAACAGCCCGGAAAGCAAGCTTCATTAAGGCATTTGTTGTAGAGTTTGGAGAGAACTGGAGCTACTTCGGCTGAGCACTTTTTTAATAGCACAGCCGGGATAAGATCGGGTCCACATGCTTTTGAAGTGTCAAGGTTTTTTATGATAGCATGCACCTGAGCAGGGGTGGTTTTCAGATCGTCTAGCGTGGCGTCTGTCCGCATAGGAAAGTCAGGTAGGGGGTGGTTGGAAAGGTCCAGTGTGGAGTAGGAGGCAAACCGACTGGCAAGCATGTTAGCCTTCTCGGTTGCTGAGGAGACAACTTCGTGATTGTTGGTTAGTGGGGGAATTGTGGATTGCCCATTATTTACTACACTGTTGTAGATTTTCCAGAAGTCTCGAGTTCCTAGTTTTTGTGCTTCGATGCGCTTTTTGTTGTTTCCGTAAATTCTCTCTTAGCTGTCGCTATTTCTTTCTTAACGTTATTTCTAGCTTCTATATACTTCAGTCTGTTTGAACTGGACTCATGTCGGTTAAACCTACGGTATGCATGCTGCTTTTGAGCAATGGCAGTTGCACAAGTCGACGTAAACCATTGGGGAGAGTGGGGCTTACTATAGAATTTCCGCATTTGAAACATCTACATATCCTTTAAATTTAGAAGTATTTTCAGATTCAGATTGGAGTAACTCTGAGGATAGAAAAAGTATAACGGATGTCAAAAACTGAACCTATGATCTCTTGGAAAACTAAAAAGCAACAAATTGTTGCCCTTTCTACTTGTGAAGCAGAATTTGTGGCCCTCACCCATTCTGCACAGGAGGCAATTTTTCTGAACACCCTTCTAAAATCTATTTTAAAACCAGATCTAAATAAAAAACGTATAGTAATTCACTGTGACAACCAGAGTAGTATCTTATTAGCAAATAATTCTATGATTCATCAAAGGTCGAAGCATATTGATATCAGATATCATTTTATAAGGGATGAAATAAGTAAAAAATCTATTACTCTTAGTTATGTGACCTCTGCGAATAATATAGCCGACATTTTCACTAAACCTGTAAAAAGAATAAAATTAAAGCATTTTATAGCTGAACTCTTTGGAATCTAATTATGAATAAATCAAAAAGAGAAGCATGAACAATCAAAATCAGACCAAAAAAAAAACTTGTAAATTTGATATATATGCGGTGGGTGGCCGTAATAAAAGGATATTCAAGAAAGGTATTCAACCAGGGAAATAAATGGATAAAGAGGTTCTGAAGTAATAAAGAAATAGAGAAGTTTATTGAGAATATTTACAGAGACAGCATGTTACGTTTTTAAGTGTGCCCGCCCAGGGAAGGCTCTCACAACCGGTGACCAGTGATAACGTTCTTTCGATAAAATGTTCCGGCGATGAATTGCTCATCTCGCCATAACACCTCCTCCTAAGACAATTTCTCCCAAGAGAATTTGGCTTAATATCGTTTGCTTTTTGGCTTGGGGCTCAGCCGGTTAACTTTTCTTTTCACCCTTGTACTTTTTCTCCTCAATATCGTTTGAGTGGGTGGAGTTTGTGGAGAAGCTGGAACTCTCAAATCTGGAGTAAGTTCTGTTAAGGGTTGGGGAATATTAAAAGAATCATACAAAACCTCTAGGGGCAGGTCATTTTCTTCTGCCTGTTTGTAGTCATCAGTGTGTCGAGGTCTTAGCTGATTTATATGCCTGCGACAGTCGAATTTATTACTTCTTACAGAATATAGCATGTGTCCGATTCTTTTCATGATAATCCCCTCCTCCCAAAAATTTTTTCCACTCCTGTAATTCAGGAAGAATATTCTGTCACTAGGTTTGTGAAACCTTGTTGGAAAATTTTCTTTTGTTGTTGTTACTCTGGTTGCACTTGGTAAAATTCTGTCAAATACAGATCTAATTTTCCGTGCAAACATCAGTTCGGCTGGTGACGAACAGGTATCAGTGTTTGGGTTCGGAGTTATCCTGTACACCGATAAAAATTGTTCAAGACTCTTCTCGTCAGTGTCCATGCGTTGGTTTTTCTTCAAGGCTCTTTTGAATGTATCGACGAACCTCTCTGCTAGGCCATTTGATTTTGGGTGGTAGATTGCCGTTGTTAAATGTTCAATGGCTAGAGCCTTGCAGAATTCTTCAAATTCTTTGCTGGTAAATTGGGTGCCGTTGTTGCTGACAATAGTTTTAGGCACTCCAAAACGACTGAAGAGAACTCTTAGTGCATCTATTGTACTCATCGAAGTAGGGTGTTTGTATTTAAACACTTCTGGCCATTTTGTGAAACTGTCGACGACCACTAAGAAATAATGTCCATTTAAAGGACCTGCATAATCGATATGTAATCGAGTCCACGGTGTATCAGTCTTTGGCCACGGTTGTATCTGCACAGCTGATGCCTTTGCTGCCAGCTGACACCCTTAACACTCTCTTACGAGTTTTTCAATGTCCTGGTCCATCCTAGGCCAATATGTATATCCACGCATTAAAGCTTTCATTCTCGACATGCCTGGATGATCACTATGAAATTCTTTTAAAATTCTTCTCTGAAGCGTAGTCGGTATGAGGACTCTGTCTACGTACATCAAGGTTTGAGCACAAATGGAAAATGGTAAAATTTTAGGGTCTTTCTTTGATTTTCCATTTAGTTGCACCAACTTTTTATTTTCACAATATAATCATCCTTTTCTGCTGCCTTATTTATTTCGTCTAGAGTCACTGGTAATTCTCTGATTGTGTTGCACAGTAATCCGGAGAGTTCTATTTCCTCTGTCAATGCAGCTATTACTGTGTCTTCCAAAGGTTCAGCACACTTTTGGATGAGCCTGGACAGTCCATCTGCATGTCCGATATTTTTGGATGAAATGTACTCCATTTTAAAGTTATAATTTAGTAGAATTATGCTCTATCGTTGGAGTCTGTTCGCAGTGTGCGTAGGTATGCCTTTTTTAGAGCCAAAAATAGTCAATAAGGGTTTGTGGTCAGTTTGCAAAGTAAACATCCTTCCATGAATAAATCTATGGAATTTTTTAATGGCATAAATAATCGCCAAGGTTTCTTTTTCAATTTGAGAATAGTTTCTTTCAGCCGGCAAAAGTGATCTGGATGAACGGGCTATTGGCTTTGTTGATCCATCTTCAAGTTTATGGAGAAGAACTGCTCCTACTTCGTAGTCACTTGCATCTGATGCAACAATCAATTCTTTCTGTGGATCAAAATGTGCTAGAGCTAAATCTGACAGCAGGCATTTCTTAATATCTTCAAACGCATTTTGGCATTCTTTGGACCAAATCCACCTATGTCCTTTTTTTAACTAATCATTCACTGGTGCTCTCAACTTATGCGTGTTTGGAATATGAATAGCATAATATTGAGCCAAACCCCAAAAAGATTGTAACTGGGCAACATTATTGGGTGTTGGCATCCTCTCGATTGCTTCTGTTCTCTGAGGATCCGGTCTTCTGCCTTGGCTGTCGATAATTTGACCAAGATATTTTATCTGTTTTAAAAAGAATTCACATTTTTCGACACTTAACTTGAAACCAAATTCCTCAATTCTTTGGAAAACTACTCTGATGTGTTCCTTATGTTCCTGTACATTTTTACTTTTGACAAAGATGTCATCCAAATATGCGATTGCAACATCTAAATCAGAAAGCATCGTATCCATTATTTGCTGAAATAGTGCTGGGGCCACTTTTAATCCAAAAGGAAGTCTTTTTAGTCGGAAAAGTCCTAGATGTGTATTGATACACAAATACTTAGAACATTCTTCACTGACTTTTACCTGAAAGTAAGGTTCCGATAAGTCAATTTTGGAGAAAATTCTACCTCCATTCAGCTTTGTAAAAATGTCTTCAGGAGATGGAAGTGGATAACTATGATCCATCAGACAGTCAATAAGGCCTGTAGAAAAATCGGCACATACCCGAATCTTCTTATTTTTCTTTTTAACATACACAGTGGGGCTCGCCCACTCAGAATAGTCAACTTTTTCGACTACACCATTCTTCTGTAGTCCTTTTAGTTCAATTTCAATATCTTCTTTTGAAGAAAAAGGCACATTTCGTTTTGGTCTAAAAACAGGTTTCACATTCTGTTTTAATTCAAAATTTACTTCAGTTTTGGTGCACACTCCTAATCCCTCTGAAAAAACTTTGGGGAATTCACTTTTTAACACTGCCAGAAAATGGTCATTTTGTTTGGAACTTTTCTTTTCCAACGCTCTTACATTATTGCAAAGTGAATTTATGGGTAGCTCCCATAAATCAAACAAAACAATCCAATCAATTCCAAAAAGGCAAGAATTTATTCCTGGAACAACTGAAAGGTTTGAGGAAAAAGTTTTCGATCCAAGAGAAACACTGCAATTAAATTCTCCCATGAATTTTAATCGCTCTCCGGAAACACGTTTTGCAATTTTTTGTGTTTTTCTCAGTTTTGGACCACCAATTCTCTTCCAGGTCACTTCGTCGATAATTGATATGTCCCTACCTTTGTCTAAAAGTAGCTTCACTGAGTGACCATTTATTTGTGTGTGAACGAATTTCCGTTTCCCTCCTTGTTTTATTTCTTCTTTGGACAAGGCCACATTTACTTTTGGCTTCCATTTCCGTCTTCTGTCTTGCTTAGTTCGGCAGTGGGATGCCCGGTGTCCCACTAGGCCACATTTGGTACAACGTTGGTCTTTATAAGGGCAGTTTTTCTTAAGTGCGAACCCGCACAACTCCAACATTCAAAACTTTTCCCTTTGTCTTTTGGAAATGTCTTCTGTTTTACTACCTGGACTTGGGATGTGACTTTTCCCTCTATCCTCGTAGTGTCCCTTTTTACATTTATCAATTTTTGTCATTATTCTGTCACTTTTTGCAAGTTCATTTCCGGGTCTTGTTCCATGATTGATAATATCCTTGACCTTAAATCCTTGTCCTTCGGTGCTGTCAGTCCCTGGACAAATATGTAGCACTTAAACATGTCCACTGATAAATCCTTTAATTTAAACAGTTCACACTGGGCGTTGACTTTGCCCGCATATGTGACAATGTCATCAGTTTCGTCTTTTGACATATTTTAACACCTATACCGTGTATGAAAAAGACTATCTCTTTCACCGAATATAACACACAAAATTTTCACCGTTTCAGAAAAAGAGATCTCTTCCGGTTTTTTAGGCAATATCAAATTCGTGAATTTAGTATTTCCTTCTGTGCCCATTTTTTGGAGCAATAGTGTTATTTTTTCCTCAGCCGACCACTTCTCGCATCGTTTTGTAAATATCGTTTCAAACCTACGATAATAGGCTGGAAAAGTGTCACCTTTTCTAGGTCATATTTAAACTGTGAAAGCGAGTTCGCTATACCCTCAGCCGAAAAAAATCTGGATGCACCCTCCTTAGATTTTTCTGACACAATCGTTTCACAAAATAAGCGATTATCCGTCGTTTGTTGTATTACAAGAGTTTCGAAACGTTATTGTTGAATTAGCATTTGTTTTTGAAAATCCATTTGGGCTTTTTGTTGAGCGATTAAACTCTCAGTTAACGTTTTCGTCAACGTCGCTATTTGTTCCGATGTCATTTTCTTTTTAAATGTATCAATAGCAAGTTAACGTATACCACAGAGAAGAAAAAAAATATTGTTCAAAAACAAGATGCTTATTTTCACAGAAAATTGTCAACACATAGGAAAGTTCCGAAAAAAAATCACCGTTAAAATAACACTTGACAAAATTTCAAGAGACTCTTTTTTCGTCTACTTCAGCAGACACACGTAAACTTCTTTTAAAAATTTTCTTTATTAAATAAACACAGATTCCTCAGTATTGTTCATTTGTTGGTTTTTTATCGTATTAATCAAATACAAAAACACGTCCGTTAATCATGAAGAAAGTCACAATTTACACACACACACACACACACACACACACACACACACACACACACGTTATATAACGTCAATTCTTTGGGAGTTTAAAAAGAGAAAAACGGAGTTTAACTCGTCAATAATATAAAAATTATTTTTTATTTGCGTAAATTTGTGGCAGACACCAGTCTTTCGCTTTCTAAGAAGCGTTTTCTTCAATTAAAAGTGAACTTTGAACAACAATTTTCAGAATGTTCTCGGTTACCACGTGTTTTATTTTATTTTATTTTTTTAGATGAATTTACAAATCGTATCTCATCTTCGTCGCCAGTTGATATATCCTGCGGTGGGTGGCCGTAATAAAAGGATATTCAAGAAAGGTATTCAACCAGGGAAATAAATGGATAAAGAGGTTCTGAAGTAATAAAGAAATAGAGAAGTTTATTGAGAATATTTACAGAGACAGCATGTTACGTTTTTAAGTGTGCCCGCCCAGGGAAGGCTCTCACAACCGGTGACCGGTGATAACGTTCTTTCGATAAAATGTTCCGGCGGTGAATTGCTCATCTCGCCATAACAAAATTGTGCCGGGCACACTGTGAACATTTCTATCTAACTAATCAAATAAATCAACTAATACCTAACATAATGTTTCCAGTTTTTGTTAAAATAAATGTATATTTGTGTGAGTTTGTGTGCATATATGTTTATATGTATTTTAATAGGATTCTATTTATATGTTCATATATATATTTGAAAAGTGTTTATTTTTATATGTATCAAAAAAAAACCTTAATGTGATTTACAAAAAAAAATGGCTTCTTTTTGCACACATTATACCAATATATTAATAATTCTTTTTGACCAATGAGAATAAAGACAAATTCCCACCTCAACACTGACAAGATATAAGAAAATAGCACATGCAGACTCTGTGGACAAACAGACAAAACGATAAACCACATAATAAGTGAATGCAGAAAACTAGCCCAAAAAGAATATAAGAACAGACGCAATGAAGTGGAGAAGGCAACATAGAACTATACAAACAACTACATCTTGAACCAAATAGTCAAGAAGGGTCAAAGAGGATGGAAAGACCAAGGAGAGAAAGCACTAATCAGACCTCTATCGGATAAGTGCAAAGAAGACTGAAAGCTTGGAGAAGCTTATTGCCACCCAAATTCTAGTGATTGTAATGGTCATTGCAAGCAAGAAGTCAATGGTAATCGGGTGTTGCGATAAGGCAAATTCGTTTGCAAAGGTTAGCGAAAGAGGTGAAGAGTACCGGAAATCTAAGGAGACTTTCTGTTACACAAACTCTGCTGAACACCAACAGGTGTTGTCAGCGAGGATTTTCTGATGATTACCTGATTGAGAACTCCTAGTGAGTAGATAATAATAATAATAATAATAATAATAATAATAATAATAATAATACATAAATTCACAACACTACATGAAACACTGGGTCAGAACCTGAAAAGATGTATCCAAGAAGCACAAGTACCAGAATGGATGACCAAAAGTAAAACCACTTTGATGAAAAAATATACAGAGAAAGGAACCATCCCCAGCAATTACAGACCTATTACATGTTTACCTACAATATGGAAAATACTAACAGCACAGCTGAGGGACAAATTTAGGATGCCAAAAAGGAAAAAGAGGAACACCTGACCTGTTATACATAGACAAAAGGATTCTGAAGGAGTAAAAAAAGTAGAAAAAAGAACTTGACCATGGCGTGGATTGACTACAAGAACGCCTATGATAGAATTCTGCAAGCATAGATAATTGAATGCCTGAAAATGCCCAAAATACCAAGCAAGATTACAAATTTAATAGAAATTGCAATGAAAACATGGAGACGAACTGACAGTTGATAAGCAATACATAAGAGAAATTGAAATACAATGATACATCTTCCAAGGTGATTCATTATCCCAAACATTATTTCTCATAGCCATGATGCCCATGAACAATAAACTAAGAAAATGCCAAGCTAGATACAAGTTCACTAATACAAATGAAAGAATGAACCATGAATGACGTGGAGTTATTTGTGAAAACCAAGAAGGAATTAGAATAAACACAACCAGAATCAGGATATTCGAATGGAATTTAGCAAGGAAAGTGTGCACTCCTGATCATGAGAAAGGGAAAACTAGAAGCAACGGAACCAAACAGAGATTAGGGCACTAGGTGAATATGATAGTTACAAATATCTGGGTGTTCTGGAAGTAGACACCGTCAAAACAACAGAAATGAAATAAAAGGAAGGAATACCTCAGAAGAACAAGAAAACTCCTCCAAACGAAACTATATTGTAGAAATCTAATTAAAGGTATAAACACATGGGCAGTGTCACTAGTTAGATACTCTGGACCGTTTATAGGATTGACCAAAGAACTGAGGAATCTTGACCAGAAAACCAGGAAACTCATGACAATGCACAATGCACTACAGCCAAAGGATGATATTGACCGACTCTATGTAGAAAGAAATGACTGTGAATGAGGGCTGGTTAGTAAAGAGGAATACGTAAATGACACAAGAAAAAACTTAGAAAGAAAGATAATGTCGAACATTGAAAATAATTACTGCAGCAGAAGACACTGAAAAACATAACAGAAACAGAAGAAACAAAGGATAAGACGAGAAAAGGAAAATGTGAAGAGAAACAACTACATGGATGACAAAAGATAAGATTAATGAAAACACTTGGGCATGGCTACAAAAAGGAAACATTACAAGAGAAACTGAATCCCTAATAACGGCCACACAAGATAACGTGATCAGAACCAACCACATAAAAACAAGGCTCAACAAGACACAAGAACACAGTTAATGCAAAATCTGCGGACAAAGAGACAAAACAATAAACCACATAATAAGCGAATGCAGCAAACTAGCCCAACAAGAATATAAGATATTATTACAGGTTACAATAACCTGATTACTGACCATATGAGAAATTTTAACTGCACAACTGAGTGAACAGACCTACTACTCTCTAAACACTCGTGAACTACTGCATGAAGAACAATAAGGATGCCGGAAAGGAAAAAGAGCCACACGGCTTGCTATACATATATCAAAATATTTTGAAAGATGTAAAAAGAAAGAAAAAGAACATATCCATGGCATGGATCGATTACAGGAAGGCCTATGACAGAATCCCACAAGCATGGATAATTGAATGCTTAAAAATGTACAAAATATCTGACAAGATTATCAGGAAAACAATGGAAACATAGAAACTGCAATTGACAGCGGAAGGACAACACCCGACGGAAATAAGAATAGAGAGAGGCATCTTCCAATCGCTATCATCACTAGTGTTTGTTATAGCCATGATGCCACTCAACTACATACTTAGAAAACGTAATGCTGGATACAAGTTTACAGGCACAGAACAAAGAATAAACCATCTCATGTATGTGGATGACCTAAAACTGTTTGCAAAAAAAAAAGGATCTAGAAAAGCTGATAAATACAACCAAAATATTCAGCCGGAACATTGAAATGGAATTTGGGCTGGAAATGTGTGCACTAATAAAACTAAGTGTATTGAGCTGCCCAAACAAGAGGAGATGAGGGCGCTTGGTGAAGCTGATACCTACAAATATTTCGGTGTCCTAGACGCAGACACTATAAAATCTACAAAAAATAAAAAAGAGTACTTGAAAAGGATAAGAAAACTCTTACAAACAAAACGATACAGTAGAAATCTAATTAAAGGAATAAACATCTGAGCAGTATCGCTAATAAAGTGCTTTGGAGCATTCATAGGCTGAACCAAAGAAATACTTAAGCATCAGAGGACTAGGAAACTAATGATGATGCACAATGCATTACACTTATGATGATGAAAATGCATTACACTGAAAAGATGATACCGACCGACTCTACGTGAAAAGGAACGAAGGGGTAAAAGGACTAATAAATGTAGAAGACTGTGTAGAAAGCACAAAAAGAACTTGAAAAGTACATGCGCTGATATGTTCTGTTTTTTAGATATAACTGCCATATAAACGTGGTTGTGTACGTCTTGTTAACATGTGTATGTTCTAATGGCCTTTTTGTACATCTTACCTATTTCGTAATTTATAAGTGTAATGTACAGTTTATATACATTTATACAGCCGTATGTATATACATGTGGTTGAGCTCCTTTAAGGATTCTTATGTTGTGTATCTATTTATAGTAGTTCTTAGCTGTGTGTGTGTGTGTGTGTGTGTGTGTGTGTGTGTGTGTGTGTGTGTGTGTGTGTGTGTGTGTGTGTGTGTGTGTGTGTGTGTGTGTGTGTGAATATATACGTGTTAAGAAATCACTATACTTTTTTGTTATCTTGTGTCTTCTGGGGTGCGGTTCTTCCCGTTACTGGTAGATGAGCTGTAAAGGCCATCTGAAACGAACACACAACACCGATTTATTGGCAAGAATCTCTTTAATTCGTCTATGAGTGAACTGGGAAATCCTCTCATTGTTGACTTAAGCTTTATTACGTTTTTTCCATCGACTCATCCCTTATCTGAACCTCCTGGTCATGAAACTAACTCAAGTCTGACTGTCTACCAAACTTCGACTCCAATCGACTGTCTACTCCTTTCTACTAAAAATACCCATGTGCGTTTCTATTTATATGGGTGTATATGTGAGGGGTGGAAACCTCCCATTAAGCGGCCTGCACCTAAAACGTACTAACTCACTTTTTAGCATACAGGTGCATACTCTGTCAACAGAAGTCACTGATTCTGATACGTCACTGGTAACCTCTTGATCATTCTGCACCCTCCTGACACAAGTAAGTTAGGTTCAACTCAGTACCACATAAACCGCGTTACTTACACACAACAGCCAGAACACAGAAAAATTGACTACCGCAACCAGAGGTACCATCAGGAAGGACAATACAGGATATGATGAAACCAAAAATGAAAAGACAAAAATAGAAAAGTGGGAAGAGCTTCATAAGAATGACGAACGACGAGAATCATGTAAACACCTGGCTAAGAAAAAGAAACATAGATTGAGAAACAGAATTTCTAATGACATCTGCACAAAACAACGTGATTAGAACAAAGGACATTAAAGTTAAAATAGATAAAACACATGAAAACAGTAAAAGTAGACTTTGTGGACAAAAACACAAAATGATAAACCCCATACTTAGCGAATGCAGCAAAGTGTAGCAAATAATGGGCAACAATTCCCCCACTATCCAACAATCATGAAGTTGTTTGCTCAGCAACCGAGAAGGCTAACATGCTTGCCAGTCGGTTTGCCTCCAACTCCACACTGGGCCCTGATAACCACCCTTTTCCGGACTTTCCTTTGTGGACAGGCGCCACATTAGATGATCTGAAAATCACCCCTTCTCATGTGCATGCTATTATAAAAAATCTTGACACTTCAAAAGCATGTGGACCTGATTTCATCCTGGCTGTGCTATTAAAAAAGTGCTCTGCCAAAGTAGCTCCAATCCTCTCCAAACTTTACAACAAATGCCTTAATGAATCTTGCTTTCCTGTCTGCTGGAAAACTGCTTCTGTGGTACCAGTTTTCAAGAATTCTGGCGAAAGAACTGACCCAGTAAATTACCGCCCCATTAGCCTCCTCCCACTTTTTGCCAAAATATTCGAGTCCATAATTAACCAAGCTCTAGTCCATCACCTTACAGATGCTAAACTTCTTACCGACCAACAATATGGATTTAGGCAAGCCCGTTCCACAGCAGACATTCTAATTGTAATCTCCGAGCATATATACCATTCACTTGACAAAGCAGAGGAGGGTAGAGCGATAGCTCTAGATATATCTAAGGCTTTTGACAGGGTATGGCATGAAGGTCTTCTCAGGAAAATCAAATTATACGGTATCACTGGTAGAATACTTAACATAATTGAATCCTTCTTAGATAAAAGAAAAATCCAAGTTGTCCTCGATGGTCGTACATCTGAAAAATATGATATAATTGCGGGATTGCCTCAGGAGTCTATCCTTGGACCTCTATTATTCCTAATATTCATAAATGACCTCCCTGACAAAATTGTCTATGAGATGGGTATATATGCTGATGACACAATGCTCTATAACAGACACGACAGGAAAACAAGTGAACATATATCTAAAGAAATGGCAGAAACACTAGAGAATGACCTCCAATCTGTAGTGGAATGGGGACAAAAATGGATGATCACATTCAATGCTGCCAAGACTAAACTTGTTTCCTTCAATAACTACAAGAAACCTTCTCTACCACCAATAGCAATGGTCAAAGACTCTTTATCTGAAAGCACATCTTTTAAACACCTTAGCCTAACGTTCACAGGAAACATGAGTTGGAACAATTACATTGAGAGAATTACCAGGACAGCTGCAAAAAAGGTAGGTTCTCTCAACCATGCTAGAAAGCTATTAACGCCCGAAAGCTGGAGTATTGTTATCATATTTGAGCCAGTGCATCTGCTACTAGTCTCTCACTCCTAGACAAGGTTCAAAAGAGAGTCGCCAACCTAATAGGTCCTGAACTGTCATCCAAGCTTCAGCTTCTGTCCCATCAAGATTATGTAGCATCCCTCTGCCTCTTCTACAAGTACTTTAACAGTGAATGTTCCGACGAACTGCAAACACTTGTACCCCCTCTACGCAAATACCCCCGACAAACCCGACAAGCAGTAAAATCCCACCCTTTCACAGTAGAGATCCCTAGATGTAAGAGAGCCTTTTGCACCAGAGGTTTCTTCCCCGGAACTGCTAGACTTTGGAATTCCCTTCCAGGTGCATGCGTCTCCAACTGTACTGATATGCAGAAGTTCAAGTGTAACATGAACCAACATCTTGCTACCCAACTCCCCACCTAGTACCCCTGTAGCCTATGTCCCTAATAGTAGCCCCTACATTAAAGTGGCAATGTGCCTTGTTTGGAGTGAAATTGTAATAAAAAAAAATAAATAAATAAAAAATTAGCCCAAAAAGAATATTAGGACAACGCACTGTATTGGAAGCTCTACAGATAACTGCATCTTGAACATGCTGACACATGGTTCAAACACAAGCTGGAGACTGCACTGGAAAATTAAAACCACAGAATCCTTTGAGATATGGGGACACAAACAGATAAACTCATCCAAGCCAGAAGACCGGACGTCATAATAATTAGTAAGAAAGAACCTGTCAAATTGTAGATTCTGCCATCCTAAGCGACCACAAGATGTAGAGCAAAGAGAGAGGAAAACGAAACAAATATGCGGAAAATGCCAGAGAACTAAAAAGAATATGGAACCTGAAGAAAATCAAGATAATATTAATAACTGTAGGAACATTTCGAACAGGTCAAAAGAACTTGGAAACATGACTAGGAGAAATCGGAATCAAGGGGAAGACTCAGACCATGCAACGGATAGTAATGCTGAAAACAAGTGAAAAAAAAACCCCCTTAACTTAATCTACAGCAATGACAATCGCCATAAAAAATACAACAGAAGTAAAACAAAAATAAAATCAAGAAAATTGAAGCTGTGAAGTTATAGACTGACTACTGGCTCTCTTCCCATCTCTCTCCCCTTCCTCTCATCCTCCCCTACCAATAGTCATCTCCTCCTTTCACCCCCATCCCAAAAAAGGGAAGGGGAAAAAATTATAGTGCCGGTACCAGCTGGCACTACATCAAATAACGAAGAATCAAGGAGGATGGAAAGACCAAGGAGTGAAAGTACTTATCAAACCTCCACTGGATAGATGCGGAGGGGACTGGGACATTGTGAAGGCTTATTACCACCCAAATTCCAGTGAAGACTAATGGCCATTGTCAGTGAGAAATCAACGGCAAGCAACTGTTGTGATAAAGCAAATTTATTTGCAAAGTTTTTCGAAAGAGATGAAGATTACTGGAAATCTGGGGAGACTTGTTGTCACCCAAACTCCAGGAAACACCATCGGTTTTTATTAGTGAGCAATCTCTGAGGATGACCTGTGCGAGAACTCCTCGGTGAAACAACAGCAACAACAACAACAACAACAACAACAACAACAACAATAATAATAATAATAATAATAATAATAATAATAATAATAATAATAATAATAATAATAATAATCCAAACTGCTAATTGACGATGGCGACGGAAAACCGACGCCATCTGTTGTGGGTCCTTAAAAGAAGAAAATATCATTAAAATATTTTCTAATAAAAACAAAGAAAGTGAAAGTATTTGTCATATGAAGTCACTTTGTCTTTTATTTTTAGTTTCAGTTCTGCTTTAGTAATCAACAGGAGGAGTAAATGGCTCTAGTATGCGTTGATAAAGTTAAAGAGCATTTCCATGTTAAACTTTCATTATTCAATTGGATTCTCTTCTCAGTAAATATGAAGACTCACCGTGTTTAGATACTGGTGTACCGAGTCACCGAAACTTGTGGCACAAATATGTGGAATAATAAGACGAAACACACGACTGTTTACTTAGCACAACGGAAGCATGAATCATTCTCAACTGATCCCGACACTAATGAAAACGGTCACAAACAACGTCTCGGTATTTGTTCAAGGACAAGGCATTTTCTGAACGTGTTTGGAGCTGGTGCCAACAATGGTCCGAGTGTCCCGGTATGTGAAGAGGAAGTGCTTTCGAATCGTACCACCGTAGCAGAGTTTTATTTAGAATCTTTTAAAGAACGTCGTTGCGGATATATATATATATATATATATATATATATATATATATATATATATATATATATATATATATATATAGGGGGGGTTAAAGGAGGAGAATAAAATCAATTCTTTAAGGGAAAACTTATCGGAATAATATTAAGTTCAACAAATTGTTTTGGAGCTTACATAGGAGTCAATAAAGAGAAAAAAAATGAAAGTATAAAACTATATAGTAATATACATTCATGCGTTCATTTAATAAGGGTATACATCAATTAGGAATGTTGGGTAAGTAGGAACTCTTTATACCATGTTATTTCGAAGCTTAATACTTCTCATCAGAAGAGTAGAGAAAGTGCTAGGTAACATAATAGGGGGTGCGACGTCAAGCGATAGTTACATTAGGAGCGAAATAAATTAGTGAGACTGTTTGGGGGAATTATATTGATTTCTGTGATAAAGGAGGAGTGTAGTTTGTAATATATAATGTGAGTAGGAATATAGCATATCTGCCATAGTGGGTTTAATGTATGTAGACAGTATGTATGTTTAATCTATCGAGAATATAGGGTAAGTTACTTAAAAAAAGTTTCATGTGTAGATGTGTTGTAACTATAGACGGGGTTTACATGAGATAGGGGGCTTATTTTTTAGCAGAAGTATCTGAGACTATAACAGCGCTTAAAAGAGATATAAGCTATTAGGAGTAATAGTATGATAATTAATGTAAGGGGCTGAACCATACGGGTGCAATGTACTAAGATTTTAATGGAGTAAGAGAATAAACAGATGGTAGAAAAAAGAGATAAATACAAACGGTATGAGGTGGATAGCTGTAAAAATATAAGAATTATAGAATAATAATAGATAATAATGATTCTAAGGGGTACGTAGTTATTAAATATAGGAGAATAAAAATATAGGAAAATAAAAAATTAAAAATAGTGAATAAAGTGGATAAAAAAAGCAAAAATATAAGGATATAAAGAGTCGCAGAATGAAAGAAGTAAAAATAAAGAGAAATAGAGATAGAAAAATAAAATAAAGATCGAAAAATACAAAATAAAAATATATAGAAGAATATCAAATAAAATGAAAGTTCAATAAATGAGAGATGGAGAATGAGTTGGAGAAAGTTCTTTAAGGCCAGGTGTGAAAACCTAATGCGAAGCCTTTAATCAGTTCCTTATTGAATGCAAAGCAAGTAACGAAATATTTTTATAACAAGTTAAAACAGATAAATAAATATAAGTTCTTTGTGAGGAAACTGTCTTTGTCCGGTTCAGATAGTAATTCGAAGAGCATGTTACTGTTGGTTGTAGAAAAATTGCAGATTTTTCGAGATATTTGACCTTGGACGAAAAGATAGAGAAAAACATTATCTGGCTCATTAGGAAGACAAAAGATTTGAGATGGCCATTAATTCCAGGGTGTAGATTATTGTTTCGCATTTTTCATTCCCGGAGTGAAAAATATGTTTTCCTTGATAGATGGTGCAGGTATTTCCTGTGTTTCTTTTGACTATGCAAAAAAAAGATCCAAATGAAGAAATAGTTACTTGCAGGAATAAATCTTAGTTGTAGACAAATCGAGGCATCCAGTGAAAAATGGGAAGACGTGTCTTTACAGAGATGACTAGAAAAATCAAAAGCTGAGGAGAATAGGCATAAAAAAGCTGAGTGGGGTTGGGTTAAGAGAGTGCGCTAGATGTCAATGGACAAGGGAGGCGATGGCCGTTAAAATTAGGTCTGTTTTTGTTAAGGAAGTGGGATATTGAGACTTTATTTTTCTCTTTTTTATCGGGAGCGCCGTTTATGATAGGGGTGGATGTCGTTGGTAGTAGCCGTGAAAATTTTATTAATTTAATAAAAAATATTTCAGGTTTGAGTCGGCTAAATCTATTAATAATGAATGTTTAAGTTTATAAAAAGATGGCAATTATAGGGTTCTATTTGTAGGGGAAGGATTAAATTCGATAGGGGGGATACCAAGATGATATTTTCCAGTGTTAGGGTTGAAATCAGAGGGGAGGGGGTTAGTTACTTGTAAACTTAAATTTGAGCTTTAAGTGGAAAAGAAAAAGGTTTGATTAGGAAAAGTAGCCGAAGGGCGTATTGGGGAGAGATTTGATAAGTGATGCTCAGTATATAATGTGGGTCTATAAGGAAGTTACGTTTGTCATGTATTCTGTATTTAAAAATGAATGTCGTGACGGAGAGAGTTGAGAAAAAGGTGGGTTCAATTGCCAGGTACTAGGTGCGAGGCTTCGCATGTGAGAGAAGTTGATTGTTTATAGTATTGGAGAGAGTTGTAATTGGGGAGGAAAGAGGGGTTTAATTCAGAGATGGTTTGGGGGTGGTTTATCAGCAGAGTTTAGGGTACTTCCGTATTTAAATTTTCTTTTGTGTCTGCAATTGTAAATAATCTCTGATTTAGAATTGAGAATATTAAATTTTTCCGGTGCTGTTACAATTTCCGTGGCCTCTGTCGTGCAAAGTAGGCAGGATTTTGAACCTAGGCCGTATGATTTAGACTTTCTATTTTAATGATAAATTTATGTTATTTTCTTACTAAGTTAGAGAGCGTAGTTTTCATCTTAATTGCGTCACTAGAGAACAATTGCAATTGGTTAGATATTCTAGTTTTTATCAGGAAGGATGATAGTCCTATGTATGTGTGCATTTTTAGGTTGGAGTGTGATATATCCGGGGGGTTATGTGCCTATCGGGTTAGGGTTAGTTGAGTTCAGGTGCTTCGAACATTGTTTAATGTATGGTTCGGTTATATCTATTCCTATTGGTTGTAAGCTTAGTTGTTCGGTAGAAACGTCATTATTTATTAAGTTATGTGTATTATTGTGGGCAGTTTTACTTATTTGAGTTTGACTGGTCATGAGGTTGTCTGCTGCAGAAAGGGGTAATTCTGCCACTGTACATGAGTATATGACATCTGAATGCATATAGTCATTCTCTAATGGGCAATTTTCTGGGGCATTGCAATTACATTTAGGGTATGCTGTGCAGATTTTATTTCAACACTAGCGCCTGTGCCACGGCGACACACACAACACTGTGTCAAACACAAAATTGATTGCACTCAACATCGTCTTACCATCAATGCTTACCTTGTGAACTCGGAGTATGGGAAATTCCCACATGCATAAAATCACTGAAAAAACAAAAAATGCCCTAAGGGTAAGGATAATGAGTAAACGTTGGATAAAATGATGGTAAAAATTATTACAAACTTGCCAGGATTCGAACCTAGAATCTTTTGATCCATAGTAAGACACGTTATCTATTGCGCCACAAGTCCTGTCCGTATACTGAAAGATGTTACCGCGACTGTATACAGACAGTGCAATTGTCGAAAGAGTTACCTACCATTGTCAACAGAATTTAGAAGTGCTAAATTCTGTTGACATAGCAGGTAAATTTTTCAACAATTGAAAAAAACGGCCCAAAAACCTTATTTCAGGCTTTTTGTGTGACTCAAACCATATTGAGATAAGGACAATCTAGTGACTCACACCTTTCAGGAACAAAAGAAATTGTTCAATTCGGTGCATACGTTCAAAAGTTATATTGGTATATATACACACACACACATAAATAAATAAACATTTAGAATTTTATTAATAGTAGAAATAAACAGCTTAAATAATTTATTTTACTTCTAATTTAACTATCATTAGACGTTGCACCCCTATTATGTTACCTAGCATCTTCTCTACTCTTCTGATGAGAAGCATTAACCTTCGAAATACCATGATATAAAGAGTTCTCACTAGCCCAACACCCCTAATTGATGTATACCCTTATAAGATTAATGAATAAATCTATCTATCTTTATATATATATATAAGTACATTCTTGGTACAGCAAAATGGAAGGAGAAATTTCAGAGGAAACATAATTTAATTTAAATAAAAAAGATCAAAGAAACAAAAAAAAAACGGGCAGGTGGAATTGTTAAAATTTCCTTAAGGCCTTATCGTCTGACCCTCTAAGAGGAAACGTCAGAATGATAAATTAAAAGCTAAGAATCGAATGAGGAAAGAGGGAAATTGGTTTCAGTTGGAAAACCAGTGAGAGAAGAAAAAAAATATATATATATAATTCTCACTGTTCAGGTGGTTTTAAATCAGTAAATATTTCCAACTGATGTTTCAAAATCTTTTGTCTACACAGGCTAGGTCGAGAGTTATTAATGACTAACGCCTCAATGATATTGAGATGATAGTTCGACCTAGCATATATATATATATATATATATATATATATATATATATATATATAGTAATATACATATATATATATATATATAGATATATATAGTAATATATATATATATATATAGTAATATATATATATAGTAATATATATATATATATATAGTAATATATATATATAGTAATATATATATATATAGTAATATATATATATAGTAATATATATATATATAGTAATATATATATATATAGTAATATATATATATATAGTAATATATATATATATATATAGTAATATATATACATATTTATATATATAATACATATATATATTACTATATAGTTTTTATATCTTCATTTTCTCTCTTTATTGACTGATATATATACATATATATATATAATTATTTACTATAATTATTTACTATATATATATATATATATATATATATAGTAAATAATTATATATATATATATATATCAGTCAATAAAGAGAGAAAATGAAGATATAAAAACTATATAGTAATATATATATAGTAATATATATATATATAGTAATATATATATATATATATATATATATATATTACTATATATATATATATATTACTATATATATATATACAACAATAAGTCTCCTCATATATCCAGTACTCTCCACCGCTTTTGATAAATTTGCAAATGAATTTGCATTTTCGCAACAGCTGTTTACCATTGATTTTTCATTGGCAATGATTATTTGCTTTCATTAAAATTTAAGTGGCAATAAGTCTCCCCAAGGTCCCAGACCTCTTTGCATTCATCCAGTAGATGTCTGGATCTCCATCCTCCTTGACCGTTAGCGATTATTTGATGCGGTGCCGGTTAATACCGACACTGCAATTAAAAAAAAAATGTATTTCACTTCTGTTGCAGCCTATATATGTCTGGCTAACATTTACAACTTATATGCATTAGTCTCTGCATGAAAAGCTTTTCCTTAATATTTCAGCCGTTTAAAATATTGTTATCCTTGTTATCTTTTCAGCCATCTTCCTGATTCCAATATCTCCCATTCCTTTTTTCAAAGCTTTTCAGGATTATTCCTAGTTCTTCTACTATTATTGGCCTTTTTTTTTTTTTTTTTTTTACACAGTGAGGGTTATTGCAAGTACATTACGTTAGTGTGGAGATTTGATGAAGTGTTTACTTAAGGGGCGGTTCATTAGGAATTTGTTAACATTGGACTTGAAGACATCCAAGTTGTAGTCCGGAGGGAAGCAGGCAGATGGAACAGAGTTCCACAGGCGTGCAGTTCTAAGAAAGAAGCTTTGTTCATGGAATCCGCGTTTTGATTTAGGTACAGATATAGAGTGGGGGAAATTTTTCACAGTGGATTCAGCTAGACGGGTGTTTTTTGTGAAAGATTGGCGGGGGGGGGGACCAGAGATTGGAGTTCAGACGAGCACTTGCCATGGAAATAACGATAAAACAAGGATAGGCTCGATACATCTCTTCTGTGGGAGAGAGGTTGCAGGGTAGAGAAAAGGGCATCCCCCACTAAGCCACGAAGTCTATTTTGTACTCTGTCAAGGCAGGATAGGCTGTTTTTAGCAGCTCCTGCCCAGATATGGCAACAGTATTCCATCCTTGGACGTACTTGGCTTTTATATAGATAGACAATTGCATCAGTAGTGAGATATCTTCTGGAGCAGTAGAAGGATCCCACCATCTTTCCAGCGACCTTGGCAACAGACTTGATGTAAGTGTTCCATTTCAGATCAGGAGTAAAGGTCAAACCCAGAAGCTTGTCAAAACACGGGGCCTCATCCAGATGAAAGCCATCCATCACAATTGATGCCAGCTGGGGATCAGAGCGTTGATGATGTAAGGATAGGAGTTTGGTTTTGGATGCATTAAAGGTAACCAGCCACATCTTCCCCCACTGAACCACGCGCTCGAGATCAGAGGAGAGAGAATCAGAGAGAACTTTGTCATTTACAGCCTTTGATGTGTTGCCGTAGATGGTCGTGTCATCAGCAGAGATGTCAACGAATGATTTAAGTATGTGTTTAGGGAGGTCATTGATGTAGATCAGGAAGAGAGTTGGGTCCAGGATTGACCCCTGAGGGACTCCAACATTTATATTGCAGGCCTCAGATTTTTGTCCATCTACCACTACTCTTATGAGCCTATCGGAGAGAAATGATTTAATGATTGAGAAGACATTTCCAGTTATACCGTAGCCGGAAATCTTGTGAAGTAGACCCTTATGCCATACCTTGTCGAAGGCCTTTGATATGCCAAGAGCAATTGCCCTAGAAAGGAAGCCTTTGTCAAGAGATTCACTAATCCTGTGGGATATAACCGTCAGCACATCTGCGGTAGATCTTGCAGAGCGGAAACCATATTGTGTTTCACTATCTTGACTTTCTTCATCTTCCATATTCCTTTCAGCTCTCTGGTGGCGAGTTCTATATATTTGCTTCTCTGCTCAGTCATTATATTCACCTTTTGATCTGCTGGTAGGTAAAATCTAAGATCTGGCAGAACTTTTCTTTCTTGTTAACTATTCTGATATCTAGTCTTCTTGCTTGGATAGCTTTATCAGCTTTTATGTCCATGTTCCATAGGATTTGTGATTTCCGTTTTCAAGTTTTGCTGCTAGTTTTTGCTTATGCCATTTGTCTGAGTATTCAAGATACAGTTGTTTGCATAGTTATGTGTTGCCTTCTCCACTTGATCGTATCTATTCTAGCATTCTTTTTGGGCTATTTTGCTGCATTAACTTATTATGTGTTTTACAGTTTCGTCTGTTTGTCCACAGAGTCTGCATGTGCTGTTTTCTTATATTTTGTCAATCTTTGCTTTGATAGTTGGTCCTAATCATGTTATTTTGTGCGGCTGTCATTGGGGATTCAGTTTCTCTGTTTAGGTGTCGTTTTCGTAGCCATGTATTATGCATAGTCATAAGTTTCCTGTTCTTTAGTTCGAGGGGCCTCAGTGCTTTTTTTGTCAGCCTATGAACGTTCCAGAATATCTTACTAGTGATACATCCCATTATTTTAACATGTTTCTATCATATAGTTTAGTTTCTAGGAGTTTTCTTGTTCTTCTCTATTTCCAATGTTCTCTTTCATTATTAGTATTATCTATATATTAATATACTTAGTCACTCTGAATGAAAATGGATTATTCCAAATCCCCAATAAACAATTGTTTAAGATCAACAGAAAAGATTTGGTGTCGCTAATGAGTAAAATAAAATGTAGTGTATGTTACTTTTTTTACTTAGATGAATAAGTTTTTGTGTTTTAACTTTTTAACGTGTTTTCTTATTACACATAAATAGTATTTAATTTTAAATAAGAAAATAATGTACTTGTGCAGAATTCTACTTTCATGAAAAAACATACAAAATTTTACCTATGATAGAAAGAAAAGTTCATATACAAAAAAATTCATGTAAAATACAGTTTTATTTTTAAAGAAGAAATAAGATACTTGTGCAGAATTCAACCCATATGAAAAAACAAATAAAATCTTACTCGTGACGAAAAGAAAAGGTCGTACAAGAAAAATATCATGTAAACGAATTTGTAAATAATAGCTATGTTGTACCTTTAAACGTTTACTTACTAAAAACGTAATGTGCCCATATCAATATTGAAATCTGTTCATTGCTGCAGAGTATTAAATATATATTCAAATACATAAGACATAATACATACTGTGCATTATACATATGGCTTTGCAATCCGTAAATACAGTCTTTATTGAAAATGGTATAAATTGTTTATGAATTGGTTTACCTGAACCTGTTGGAGCAAATGGAACAGAAGGTATCTCAAATTACCCAGACATTAACACACCGATTGAGCAACAGTCTTGTGGTTTCTTGTGTTTGTGTGGATGCGCCAGGGACGTGTGGGAAAACTTATATGTTTAGTGTTATAATCTCACATCTCCAAAACAATTATCAATTATATTATGGTGCCTAAACAAGTTTTGCATCTGTTTTTAAGAGTTTTTTTCGAGGGGGCGGGGGAGACTTCAGAAAGGCCCAGCAAGAGGAAGTTGTGAGGAAATAATTGAAATTTGCATTAAGAATTCTCCCCTTTGGCTTAATTTTAAACAATACAGTTTGTGTCAAAATATTAGAACAATACCAAATGAAAGTGAATTTGCCTCATGGTTACTGAATTTTAGAAATAGAACAGCAAATCTTGTGGAATATCGAAGTAAGTCTAATAATGATGATATAGAAGTGTCACAAACATCATGCTTTCATGGTTCACTGGTTGATGATACTTTAAAAAAATATATCACAACATGATAAAAGAAATAGGATAATTCTCTCAGCAAAAAAGAATTATGTTTATTGATCAATAAAGAGGTTTTAAATGAACTTTTTGGTGATAACCGCATGTATTTAAGCATAGATAAAGTTATAAAAATGTATCAATTAAAGCGTCATCAATAAGTAGTGCATTACTAGGGAAACAAAAACATGGTTCTGTTTCAAGAATATAACTCGCCCAAAAAGTCACCCTAAATTGTCTTTCATTTTAGAAAGAAATCAGTTTCTGATTCGGTTATCGAATGTAATGACTATAAATAAGTCTCAAGATCCAACATTTGAAAAATTAGTTTTATTTTCACCACAACCTGTGTTTAGCCATTGGCACCTAAATGTTGCATTTTCTAGAGCTCGTAGGGTCTCTGATATACGATTTAGTCATAAAATTTCACAGCTAAGGAAAAAAGGAAAAGCTTACACTAAGAACATATTTTGCAGGGGGGTATTTTACCCAACCTCTATTATAACTAAAATTTAAAAAAACAAAATACATTCCAATTGCTACAGTACAATTGATTCCAATTTAAGGAAAAATTGTTTTACATTTGAGAATCTTTATTTGATAAAGCTACAGAATTAAAAAAAATTATTTGTAAAGGTTTTATTTATTGAGGTTTATGGAAAAATATTTCTTCTGAATTTTGAAATAATCATTAATTTATACTCCAAGAAAAAATTCACATTTGGAAAGAAAAAATATATACTTTCTATTCAAAAGATTGTGGAAAGTGTTCAGAATGGAAACATCTTTATTTGATTTGTTTGTATCTAATTAGTTACAATTTTAAACAAAAATTCAAAACATAAAACTAGAACATAAAAAATAAATGGAAATGTACACTGAAGAAAATAATATTTCTTTAAATTTCGGCATCTTCATCAATTTAGTTCTGAAGAAAACATATTTCTTCAGCATTTGGAAATTTTGTTGATTGTAAAGAATAAATCATTCCACCTATTTTGAAATATTTCTTCATTAAAATTTAAAGAATTACATTTAACTATGACATTTCAAAGTCTGAATTTAGTGAGATTTTAGTGGAAACTCTTCTGCATTTTCAGATATTTATAAAATGAAATTCAAAGCAAAGAAAACGTTTCTTGCATTGAAAAATCTTTACTTAATAATATTTGAAAAAGTTATTTTTATTTATCAAAAAAATGTTCTATATTTATGATGTCATTGAAATATTGGTATTCATGCAGAGAGTGATCCAGACATAACTCAGCGCACGCCCGGCTTTCCCCAGAACATGGGGTCAACAGTCGGAGTAAGCCGAGCGTAATCAAAGAAATTATGCTGTTTGACGTAACATAGAGCTGAGCCAATGACAATGTAGCGCGAAGGTTTTCAACGTGGCGTGCGTTTGTGTGAGTGAAAATTCAAAGCACCAGACGACAATCATGAAGAGGAACAAAAGAAAACAAGTTAGTTAAAAAAAAAAAAAGCACACCATTTGTATACTTTCACGTAAGGAAAAAACCATGAATTTTACTGTTGAGCAGTTGAAAACACCAGTGGAATTTTGTCAGATAGGAAATTGTACGTCCTGTGGATATTGATGCACTCTTATTGTAAGAAGTAAAGTAAGCGATGGCTATGCCTGGAGGTGTCAGGCTAGCAAATGTCGAACGTTTACCTCGATCCGGACTGGAACTTTTTTAACAAAGTCTAAGCAAGCAATTGCCATAATACTAAAACTAATCTACTTGTGGGCGTTCGAGAGAGCAACGTAAAAAGACCTCCAGCACGAATGTGGAATTCGCTCGATGCACACCATCACCGACTGGAAGAATTTCTTAAGAGATATTTGCGGGGAATATTTTCTAAAGAATCTCCGGCAGATAGGGGGTCCAAGCCATACGCTGGAGATAGATGATGCTTTGTTTAACCATAGAAAGCATAACATTGGCAGATTACTCACACCGGTCTGGGTCTTCGGTGGATACAACCCCGCCGAAAAGGAGGGTTTCTTGGTGAGTGTACCAAACCGGAATGCCAAAACCCTCCTTCCATTAATAAAACAATATATCCTGCCGAGGACCACGGTCGTATCAGACTGTTGGAAGGCATACAACAAAGTGAGGGGAGAGGGGTATCGCCATTTGACGGTGAACCACTGCCTTCACTTCGTAGATCCCAAAATGAAAGCTACGGCGAATCATGTGGAGCAAATGTGGAAGGAAGCAAAACAACAAAGTAGAATGCAGGACCAACCGGGAGCTTTTGGACACATATCTCCTAGAGTTTATGTGGAGGCAAACATTTGGTAATGCTCCGTTTGTCTCCATATTAGGTCACATTGCCGAAAGCTACCCAGTTGATGATAAGCTTCCTTGTACATCCGCTATCACCTCTGTGTCCACTTTGCCATCGTGTGATGCCCTCCAATGGTCTGAGGAAACAACATCTGTTTTAAAATGAAAAAAAAATATCCCACCTGAAAACCTGGAAACTAAAAAAAGAAAAAAAATACCCATTTTTTTTTTCTTTTTTTAGTTTCCAGGTTTTTCCTTTAAAAAAAAAAAACAGCAAAAAATTGTTGTGCTTCAACTTTTCTATTTTTTCAGGTTTCCCTAAAAAAACACCCAAACCAAAAAAAATTCCTTGAAAGTATTTATTTGACTTACCTTTGGACCTTTTCTCGAACAAAAAGAAACAAAAACACCAGAAAAAACACAAAAATTAAATAAAAATATGTTTTTCTATTTTTCTTGAAAAAAAATTTAAATAAAAAAAAATTTATAAACACAAAATTCCTTGAAAGTATTTAGTTGATTTACATTTGAACCTTTTCTTGTAAAAAAAAATAACATTATTTAAAAAATATATATAAAAATAATTATTGTTATAACATT
This sequence comes from Euprymna scolopes, assembly GCF_053919585.1. Classification (NCBI taxonomy): domain Eukaryota; kingdom Metazoa; phylum Mollusca; class Cephalopoda; order Sepiida; family Sepiolidae; genus Euprymna; species Euprymna scolopes. The sequence goes on along the minus strand of NC_136493.1, from coordinate 71,365,227 downwards.
TTCCTTTACAGTTAATAAAACTTAAAAATTAAAGTAGGTTTTTCTTTTCTTGTTATGCTTTCATCAGCGATGCTCAGCTTAATTTCCTTGGCAACGCTCGGCTTACTCCGGCTGTTGACGTCATGTAAAGCTGGGCGTGCACTGAGTTACGTCCGCATCACTCTCTGCATGAGTGCCGATTTTTTTTAAAAGCTTATGATTTCATACATTTTACAAATATTCAAGAAACGTTATTAAAATTCATCAGATATCAATATGATTAGATATTTTAGTGGAAAATCACTTTTTATATAAACTTAAGGTAAAGTAATCACACACTTCTGATTAGATAGTGCTATAAAGTACGAATAATTAATTTTTTACAAAGTTTTTCATCACTTCAAAAAATTGTTTTCTGAATGTACGTGCAGCGTCTATCTTGTTACAACCACCACCCAAAACAATGTAAAAATAACTGAACGTTATCGCATGTACAAGGGCAGAAGAGATTCGCCTCACCCTCTTTCTCGTCCTACTTTCTATACAGGGGATGCATTCTTTCGGTTTAAAAAATTGATCCATTAACATTTCCTCCATCCACATAGAAAATATATTTGCGTTTTATTCCCAAAATTGGTTACATGTTCACTCTTTTATTTTAATCTGTTTTTTGACTCCAAACATGGCACAGTGCTACTGTCATAAGGGGCTACTATTTGGGACCAAACTTGCAGGGACACTATGTAGGGAGTTGGGCAGCGAGATGTTTATTTACATTATTCTTGAACTTCTGCATGTAAGTAAAGTCAGGAAAGCTGAGGCTGAGAGGAAATTCCCAAGTCTAGCAGTTCAAGGGAAGGAGCTATTTGAGTAGAAGGCTTTCCAGCATCGAGGGATCTCTACAGTGTAGGGGTGTGATTTTGCTGCTTGTCAGGTTTGTCAGGAGTATTTATGTCAAGGAGGCACTAGTGCTTTGAGTTCGTCTAAGCACTTTCCATTAAAGTATTTGTAAAACAAACACAGGGACACAACATTTTGCCAATGGTACAGAGGGAATTTAGCTGACAGTTTGAGATCTATTAGATTGGTAACTCTTTTTTAAACCCTATCTAGGAGCAACAGACTAGTGATAGATGCACCAGCCCAAATATGACAACAATGCCCCATGTATGGGCGAATAGTGGCTTTGTAGAGATACAGGATACTCTCAGGTGTGAGTAACCTTCTAGCATGGTAGAGAGAGCCCACCTTCCTTGTAGCAGTCTTAGCAATTACCTCAATGTATTTGTTCCAATTCATGTTGTTTGTAAATGTTAAGCCTTGAAACTTGAGCGAAGTACTTTTAGATAGTGTAGCTTTAGTCATTGCAATCAGTGACTGAGAAGTAGTTGTAATTGTTGAAGGAAATGAGTTTAGTCTTGGCGGCATTGTACATTACCAACCAGTTTTGATCTCATTCCACTACAGATTGGAGGTCTTCCTCTAGAGTTTCAGCCATTTCCTTAGATAAATGTTCATTTGTTTTCCCCTTGTATCGATTAGAGAGAAGTGTCATCAGCAAATATCCCCATCTCAAAGACTATTTTATCAGGCAGGTCGTTTATGAATATCAGGAATAATAATGGTCCAAGGATTGATCCCTGTAACGCACCTGTATTTATATTATGTTGTTCGAATGTATGAACATCAAGGACAATCTGGATTTTCATCTTATCTAAGAAGGATTTAATTATGGTAAGTATGCATCCAGTAATACCATATTATTTCATTTTCATGTGAAGACCATCGTGCCAAACCATGTCAAAGGCCTTAGATATGTCTAGGGCTACCTAGCCTTTCCTGCCTCATCCAGTGCATGATATATGTGTTCGGAGATTACAGTTAGGATATACACAGTAAAATGGGCTTGCCTAAATCCATAGTATCGGGGCAGAAAGAAGTTTATTATCTACTAAGTGGCAAACTAGTGCTTGATTGATTAAGGACTCAAAGATTTTGATGAAGAGGGAGCAGGCTAATGGGGCTATAATTTAGTGGGTCAGTTCTTTCGCCAGATTTCTTGAAAACTGGTACAACAGAAGCAATTTTTCAGCATTCAGGAAAACAAGATTATGTAAGGCATTTGTTGAAAAGTTTGCAAAAAACTGGAGCAATCTGAGCAGAGCATTTTTTTAATAGTATAACAGGGTAAAGATCAGGCCCACTAGGTTTTTTATGACATCATAAATAAATGAAGGGATGATTTTCAGATCATCGAGTGTGGCTTCTATCTGCAAAGGGAAATTTGAGAGGGGGGTGGTTTGTTGAATCTAAAGTGGAGGTGGAGGCAAACTGTCGGGCAAGGAGATTTGCCTTTTCAGTTGTTGTGCAAACAATCTCAAGATTGTTGGAAAGTGGAGGAATTGTTGATTGACTCTTGCTGTTATAAATTTTCCAGAAATCACGAATCCCTAATTTCTGCAACTCAATGAATTTTCTGGTGACTTTGGAATGCCTTCTTTTGTTTGCGGCTATTTCTCTCTGATGACTATTTCTAGCTTCTACAAACGCTTGCCTATTTGAATTGGTCTTATGTCTGATAAGTCTGCAGAATGCATTTTTAAAGAATCTAGATTCCAGTAAAGCAACTGGCCCTGATGGCATCCCAATTATAGTGTTAAAAAAGCTTCAACCAGAACTTGCTCCCATACTTACGAAACTATTTAAGCGCTGTCTTAAGGAGAAGTGCTTTCCAACTCCCTGGAAGACCTCATCAGTTTGCCCTGTATTTAAGAATTCAGGTGATAAGTCATCTCCCTCTCAGTACAGACCTATAAGTCTCCTGTGTGTTATGAGTAAGTTGCTGGAATCCATATTAAATAGAGAAATAGTCAACCACCTCAGCAGGAATAACCTTCTTAGTGACACGCAATATGGTTTCCGCTCTGCAAGATCTACCACAGATGTGCTGACGGTTATATCCCACAGGATTAGTGAATCTCTTGACAAAGGCTTCCTTTCTAGGGCAATTGCTCTTGGCATATCAAAGGCCTTCGACAAGATATGGCATAAGGGTCTACTTCACAAGATTTTCAGCTACGGTATAACTGGAAATGTTTTCTCAATCATTAAATCATTTCTCTCCGATAGGCTCATAAGAGTAGTGGTAGATGGACAAAAATCTGAGGCCTGCAATATAAATGCTGGAGTCCCTCAGGGGTCAATCCTGGGCCCAACTCTCTTCCTGATCTACATCAATGACCTCCCTAAACACATACTTAAATCATTCGTTGACACCTATGCTGATAACACGACCATCTACGGCAACATATCAAAGGCTGTAAATGACAAAGTTCTCTCTGATTCTCTCTCCTCTGATCTCGAGCGCGTGGTTCAGTGGGGGAAGATGTGGCTGGTTACCTTTAATGCATCCAAAACCAAACTCCTATCCTTACATCATCAACGCTCTGATCCCCAGCTGGCATCAATTGTGATGGATGGCTCTCATCTGGGTGAGGCCCCGTGTTTTGACAAGCTTCTGGGTTTGACCTTTACTCCTGATCTGAAATGGAACACATACATCAAGTCTGTTGCCAAGGTCGCTGGAAAGATGGTGGGATCCTTCTACCGCTCCAGAAGATATCTCACTACTGATGCAATTCTCTATCTATATAAAAGCCAAGTACGTCCAAGGATGGAATACTGTTGCCATATCTGGGCAGGAGCTGCTAAAAACAGCCTATCCTGCCTTGACAGAGTACAAAATAGACTTCGTGGCTTAGTGGGGGATGCCCTTTTCTCTACCCTGCAACCTCTCTCCCACAGAAGAGACATTGCCTATCCTTGTTTTATCGTTATTTCCATGGCAGGTGCTCATCTGAACTCCAATCTCTGGTCCCCCCTCGCCAATCTTTCACAAAAAACACCCGTCTAGCTGAATCCACTGTGAAAAATTTCCCCCACTCTATATCTGTGCCTAAATCAAAACGCGGATTCCATGAACAAAGCTTCTTTCTTAGAACTGCACGCCTGTGGAACTCAGTTCCATCTGCCTGCTTCCCTCCGGACTACAACTTGGATGTCTTCAAGTCCAATGTTAACAAATTCCTAATGAACCGCCCCCTTAAGTAAACACTTCAGCAAATTTCCACACTAACGTAATGTACTTGCAATAACCCTTATCCCTGAGTGGCTTCCAGGCCTTGATAAGTGGTGATCACTGTGTAAAAAAAAAAAAAATGCATGCAGAATGGTGAACTACTGTGGAGGGTGAGGTTTGCTAAAGAACCTTATTGTGGGAATATGTGCTTCAATTGCTGATTTGATCCATTCAGTAGCCTCATTTACACACTTATCCACAGGAAGAGAAAAATATCTCGAATGTGATCTCTTATGGTCAGTCTTCTTGTCGTTTTGAATAATAGCTCACCATCCCAATTTGGGGTCGAGAGTTTAAGGTGATTTCTACCATTATCACAACGTGGTCGGCATTTCTGAGTGGACTATGGGCATTTGTTACATAATCCTTGGAAACTGAGATCATAAAAAGTTTAAAAGTGAGGCTTACTGTCCAGTCGATCTGGGAGATTAGTCAGGAACGTGACTGTCTCTGATAAGGAATGGGATAAAGAAACTTTATGCTACCAGCTGCGTCTGTGTAACTAAAGAAAGCAAGTTAATTACTGTGGTGGACATTAAAGTCATCGAGTACATCTACTATCTACTGCATCTATGCTGTTAGAGACTTAGTTGATTAGGGTAGAGTCCTGGGTCGAGATAGAACGGCAAAGAAAATACAAAGTCAACGCTGTTTTGCAGGTTTGTTTAAAGCACATAAAGGCTTGGTCGTCTGATTCTAGTTTGGATTCTTTAGTCAAGGGGAAGGTGTTTCGAATATAGACTCTGTCCGTGCATATGTCTGTCTGAGTTCTTACAACAGAGTGGGAGATGATCAGGCATGTTAAAATGGTTAAGGGGGAGGGGGGGAAGAGTGTAGGTTAGTTTCACTTAGAGCTAAAATATTTAATTTAGGGGAGTTTATTAGGAGAAATGATTCTACATCATCTAAGTTAGTTCTAAGTTCACGGATATTTGTGAATGCAAGCCTCAAGAGAGGAGGCAATTTAGTTTTAAGTTTGCGCCTGGTCTGATTGAAGTTTTATTTAAGCTGTCACGTTATTTAATAGTTTCAATTTTGGGGTAAAAGGTGCTGGGCAAAGTGGATGTGTTTAAATACCAAGAACGCAATACAAGTAGACCATCAGCGGACTTCATCCACAAGATTATGGCCTCCAGAAAGTCCACTCCTATGCTATCTGATTAGAAAGTGGATGATTATTTACCGCTTGTTAAAAAGAAAGTTTGTGATATTGATGACAAAATCTGTATCAGTGCAAATAAATATTCTAAGAATAAAACTGTGAATGAAACTATCAACAACAGTGTTATCATGCTGCTGATGATGTTGATGTGGATGGAGATGAAAGAAACTATTTGAAAGAAAGCCAGGAAAATACATCATACGAATCTATATTCTTACAGCAAAAGAAAACCATTGGAAAGCAGAAGAGACATGTCGGTTGTTTGCTGGTAGCGGTGTGTGGAAAGTGACAAAAAGCAAGATTGATAGAGGAAGCGGAACGAAACGCATTTTTCTCAGACGAAAAGCGCGTTTAATGAATCCATTGACAATTTGCATGCTATCCTTTGAAGTTATTTGATTTTTTGATTCGCAGCTATAAATTAAACAGATAAGTCTTTATAATAAAAACAATAGCAAGAAAGAATTATAAATCGCAATTTGTATTTTGTTTTTTTTAATTTGTTTTTATTACATTTTCATCCCAAACAAGGCACATTGCCACTTGGATGTAGAGGCTACTATTAGGGACACAGGCTACAGGAGTACTAGGTGGGGAGTTGGGCAGCAAGATGCTGGTTCATGTTACACTGGAACTTCTGCATGTCAGTACAGTTGGGGAAGCAGGAACCTGGCAGGGAGCTCCAAAGTCTAGCGGTTTTGGGGAAGAAACTACTGGAGTAGAAGGCTCTCTTACATCTAGGGATTGTACTGCTTGTCGGGTTTGTCGGGGGGTATTTACGTAGAGGGGGTACAAGTGCTTGCAACTCGTCGGAACATACACGAGTAAAGTACTTATAGAACAGACAGAGGGATGCTACATTGTGTAGATGGAACAGAGGCTGAAGCTTGGATGATAGTTCAGGTTGGTGACTCTCTTTTGAACCTTGTCTAGGAGTGAGAGATTCACCGGCCCAAATATGACAACAATACTCCATACATGGGCGAATAGTGGCCTTATAGAGGTACAGGATACTTTCAGGGGTCAGTAGCTTTCTAGTACAGTAGAGAGAACCTACCTTTTTTGCAGCGGTCCTGGCAATGCTCTCAATGTAATTGTTCCAACTCATGTTTCCTGTGAACGTTAGGCCGAGGAGTTTAAAAGATGTGCTTTCAGATAAAGAGTCTTTGGCCATTGCTATTGGTGGTAGAGAAGGTTTCTTGTAGTTATTGAAGGAAACAAGTTTAGTCTTGGCAGTATTGAAGGTGACCATCCATTTTTGTCCCCATTCCACTACAGATTGGAGGTCATTCTCTAGTGTTTCTGCTATTTCTTTAGATATGTGTTCATTTGTTTTCCTGTCGTGTCTGTTATAGAGCGTGGTGTCATCAGCATATATACCCATCTCACAGACAATTTTGTCAGGGAGGTCATTTATGAATATTAGGAATAATAGAGGTCCAAGGATAGACCCCTGAGGCAATCCCGCAGTTATATCATATTGTTTAGATGTACGACCATCGAGGACAACCTGGATTTTTTTCTAAGAAGGATTCAATTATGTTAAGTATTCTTCCAGTGATACTGTATGATCTGATTTTCCTAAGAAGACCTTCATGCCATACCCTGTCAAAAGCCTTAGATATATCTAGAGCTACTGCTCTACCCTCCCCTGCTTTGTCCAGTGAACGGTATATACGCTTAGAGATTACAGTTAGAATTTCTGCTGTGGAATGGGCTTGCCTAAATCCATATTGTTGGTCGGTAAGAAGTTTAGCACCTGTAAGGTGATGGACTAGAGCTTGGTTAATTATGGACTCAAATATTTTAGCAAAAAGTAGGAGGTGGCTAATGAGGCGGTAATTTGCTGAGTCAGTTCTTTCGTCAGAATTCTTGAAAACTGGTACCACAGAAACAGTTTTCCAGCAGGCAGGAAAGCAAGATTCATTAAGGCATTTGTTGTAAAGTTTGGAGAGGATTGGAGCTACTTCGGTGGAGCACTTTTTTTAATAGCACAGTCGGGATGAGATCAGGTCTACATGCTTTTCCAGTGTCAAGATTTTTTATAATAGCATGCACCTGAGAAGGAGGTGATTTCCAGATCGTCTAGTGTGGCGTCTGTTCGCAAAGGAAAGTCTGGGATAGTGTGGTTAGCAGAGTCTAGTGTGGAGTTGGAGGCAAACTGACTGGCAAGCATGTTAGCCTTCTCGGTTGCTGAGCAAACAACTTCATGATTGTTGGATAGTGAGGGAATTGTTGATTGTCCATTATTTACTACACTGTTGTAGATTTTCCAGAAGTCACGGGTTCCTAATTTCTGAGCTTTGATGCGTTTTTTTGGGTGGTTTCAGTAAATTCTCTCTTAGCTGTCGCTATTTCTTTCTTACAGTCACTTCTGGCTTCTATATACTTCTGTCTGTTTGAACTGGATTTATGTCGGTTAAATCTGTGGTACGCGTGCTGCCTATGTGCGATGGCAGCTGCACATGTGGAAGTAAACCATTGGGGAGAGTGGGGCTTGCTATAAAATTTCCGCGTGGGGACATGTTCTTCAATTGCTGTTTTTAACCATTCAGTGGTCTCATTTGCGCACTGTTCAGCAGGAAGTAAAAAGATATTTTCCCATGGAGCGTCTCTAATGAGATCTCTGATGGCCCAGTCAGCCTTTTTATAATCTTTCGTTGTTTTGAGCAATGGCTCTTCCATTTTGGCTCTAGAGTTTAGGATGATTTTAACTATTATCACTACATAGTAATTAAGAGTTTGCATTAATGATACCTTCATGCATTTGTTTACGATAAAGAAAGATAAATTGTATTTGCAATGCAAGTGAAGGACCAGTACTAGCTGAAATAGATATCTTTGCAGGTTTTCTCTGCAATTCAACGCAACTTTCAACCATTCATTATCTCAGATTGGAATAAAAATGATCAAAATCACTCACTTTAATGAGTCATAGTTTTGTTAAATTCAAACAAAAGTTATGAATTATTTACGAAATAAATTAGATAAGTTTTTTGTTAAATTACAAATTTAAAATACACACAAATTCTTCTTCTTTTTTTTTTTGCTCCATATTGTAGCAGAATTAGCAATAACCGAAATGAGGAGGAATAAAGAGCTTACCTCGGATGTGTCTGTTGTGTTGCGGGCTGAACGGAAGAGAGAGTTCAAAGATGGCGTCCATGGGTTTTTATTGGCGTTGACGCCATACAATTCTCGCAGAATCGCATCTGCTCTCGCGTGATTATGCAAATATATAATTCCCGGCCGCTATAAAAGCAGGTCGCTGGGAAGCTGTCAGGAGTGTTCTGCAGATTGTGTGTAGGTGGTTCTGGTGGTTGGAGTGTTCTTTGTGACGAATTACGTATCTGCAAGAAGTGAGTTTTTCTTCTGTTTTTTTTTTTTTTTGCCAGCACCCTCAAAATGCATCGTTGCCTTGCCACGAATAACAGGAACATGACCAGGGTGATAAAAACTTATATCTATATACATAGATAGATACATAGATTATATAATATATGCATATATGTCATGTATATTATATAATATTTTTATTTATTTATTTTTAAAACAGTAATCTATGTACATGCATGTTTCGGGGCCCTACCCCTCTTCAGCCTAGCTTAACTGTTATTAGGAATCGAACCCTGGACCTTATGTATTTTCAGTCCAGCGTCTTATCCATTACGTTATGATGCCATAGACAATTTACTGTTTAGTTTTTATCGTTTATATATTTACGTTGCTTTTTTGTTGTTAATTTTTTAAGCGATATTGAGGTTAGCGTGTATGTTATATATATATATACTAGCAGTTCAGCAGGCTTTGCTTGGGCCCTAAGTACTCTTCATAACTTTATGTGCATATGTATATATATATATATATATATATATATATATATATATATATATATATATATATATATATATTAAAAGTTTGATTCATGTTCAGGTAACCTACATCTAAAATTCCAAGGGTTTATACCCAAAATTGGTGGAGGAGTTTGGTAGAGTCGGCAAAGGTCAACTCTTTCAACTTTCACCTCTTGCTACCAAATTTTCGGTCAAAAACTGATTAAAAAGCTTGCTGCATATTTGAATACCCTTTATGAAAAATCTCAAATGTTTAGACCAAAAATTAGCAGAGTAGCTTGCTAGAGACTGCAAAGGTAAATTTTTTTTAACTTTGACCACTTGAAGAATAAATTTTCGGCTAAAAACTGATTAAAAATTTACCCCATGTCTGAATACACTTTATGTAAAATCTAAATGTTTAAACCAATAATTGGCTGAGTAATTTGGTAGAGACCGCAGAAACTTTTTAAAAAATTTTATCCTAATTTTGACCTCTTAATATTTATTGTTTTGGGCTCAAATCAAATTAAAAAGGTTGATCCATGTCCAAGTAGCCTACATTTAAAATTTCAAGTGTTTAGACCCAAAATTAGCAGAGGAGTTTTGTAGAGTTTCAAAGGTCAAATCGTTGAACTTTGACCCCTTGGCAGTCAAATTTCTGGCCGAAAACCGATTAAAAAATTTAATCAATACCTCTTATGTCAAATCTTGAGCCTGTAGACTGAAAATTGGCATAATAGTTTGATAGAGAAATGTACACACACTGACACTAGCATTTCTGCCCGGAGGAAAAGAATGGGGAAAAAAACAAAAGACCTGATGTCTTTGCGGTTACGACCACCGCCAAGCCTGAAGTGACTCATGCTCAAATTAAGGCTAGACAATCGAAAGGAGAGGATAACTTTAAAAAATATCGGCGAGAAAAGCCCCCCCCCCTTAGAAAAGTGCCTTGTTGTAGGTAAAGATGTTAATGTTTTTAGCCAATTTTTCGATATTTGTTGTATGAGGTCGAACTTTAAAACGATACTAATCTTGGTAAAATCCAGATGCCTTTGTCGAAAGTTTTAGATCACATGCAAACATACATACATACATACATACATTAATATATTGGTAACTGAAATTTTCGACCCAAACCGATGAAAAAGCTTGCCCTATCTCTGAATACCCTTTATGTAAAATTTCAAATGTTTAGACCAGAAATTGTCTGAGTAATTTGGTGGAGACCGCAGAGGTAAAAAAAATTTTTTAACTTTGACCCCTATTATGACCCCTTAACATTTATTGTTTGGGGCTCAAATCAAGTTATTAAGTTAGATCCAGGTCCAAGGAACCTATACCTAAAATTTCAAGTATTTAGACCCAAAATTGTCGGAGGAGTTTGGTAGAGTTCTCAAAGGTCAAAGCGTCGAACTTTGACCTCTAACAGCCAAATTTCTGGCCAAAAACCGACCACAAAGATTTTCTCAAATCTCAGTACACTGTATATCAAATTTCAAGTCTGTAGACTAAAAATTGACAGAGTTATTGCGTAGGGAAATGTACAGAGACACACACCACACACACACAGACACGTTCACTTTTATAGATATACTAGCATTTCCACCCGGCGTTGCCCGGGTGTTTGGATGTGCATGTTGAGCAAAAAAAAAAAAGTGGTAGTAGGAAAGCAGGCTCAAACCGCGAAGGAGGAAAAGAACGGGAAAAACCCTGACGTCTTTGCTGGTGCGACCACCGTCAAACCGGAAGTGACGTAAGTTTGAATTAAGGCTAGACAATCGAAAGGAGAAGATGACCCTAAAAAATATCAGCGAAAAAAGCGACCCCCTCCTGTAGAAAAATGCCTAGTTGAAGGAAGCCAATTTTTCGATATTTGTTGTCTGGAAGGTCGAACTTTAAAACGATACTAATCTTGGTAAAATCCGTCGCCTATGTCTAAAGTTTAAGGCAGACATGCAAACATACATACATACATTTATATATTGGTATCTAAAAATTTTCGACCCAAACCGATGAAAAAGCTTGCCCTATCTCTGAATACTCTTTATGTAAAATTTCAAATGTTTAGACCAGAAATTGTCTGAGTAATTTGGTAGAGACCACAGAGGTCAATTTTTTTTTAAACTTTGACCCCTATTATGACCCCTAAATATTTATTGTTTGAGGCTCAAATCAAGTTATTATGTTAGATCCATGTCCAAGGAACCTATATCTAAAATTTCAAGTATTCAGACCCAAAATTGCCAAAAAAAGGAGTTGAGCTTTGACCCATTAACAGCCAAATTTCTGGCCGAACAAAGATCACAAAGATTTCCCCAAAACTCAGTAACCTATATATCAAATTTCTAGTCTGTAGACTTAAAATTTAGAAAGTTATTGCGTAGGGAAATGGACACACAGACACACAGACACACACACACAGACATGCAGATACACAGACATGTTCACTTTTATAGATATATAGATAGTGTGTGTGTACGTATATATATATATATATATATATATATATATATATATATATATATATATATATATATATATATATATATATATACTAGCAAAAGTACCCGTCGTTGACTGGGTTCAAAAACAGCCTACAGAAAATGGACTCTGATTTATGAAAGTATGATAGGTTATGAAAAGGAACGGTTGTAAAGAGATAGCTTCGAATTTGGGGGCATCAAAACCAAAGCAAAATATGATGAAAGTAAAAATAAAATAGATAAACCCCATAATTTATTATATCATACCTATTCACACTGAAACACTTATCACAATATTCTGTGGATCTATATTAAAAAACCTTGTTAAACTTTGTGCCTATTTCCATTCTATGGAGGCCAGGCGCGAACGCAGGCCCCACAATTTTATTATACCATCCCTATTTAAGTTAAAACATACTTATTAAAGTATTATTATGTACATATATATATATCAAAAACACTTGTAAACGTTGTTTTTTAATTTTTAAATTTTTTATTTCCATACTTTGTGGACCAGGTGCGAACGCAGACCCCACAATTTTAATGAACCACTGTTCTGCCAGATCAAATATATACCTATTCCTGTGTATCGATACATCTTCTATCATTATATGTAATCAGTTTTTTTAAAATAGTCAACCATATAGGAGCCTATTCGTGACCAGACACACACACACACATTCAGCTTTATATTATGGATATATATGCATACATATATGCTCAGGCCCTATGTACTGTTCATAAGGTTATGTGCATATGTATATCTCAAAAAGTGTGAATATGTAAAGTAATGCCTTTCTCTATAATAGTCTTCTTTAACTACCATAGAGAAAAGACAGGCAGACATTTTCACTTTTATAGATATATATATATATATAGATAGATAGATAGATAGATAGATAAATAGATAGATAGATAAATAGATAGATATATAGATAGATAGATAGATAGATAGATAGATTGGATGCAATATATAGTAATGATTTAAAAAGTATTAAAAAAAAAAAAGACTCATGCCTCACCACCGAGAATCGAAATCAAAACGTTCAGCTCACGATTTATTTTGCCTTTGCCATCAATGACCGGCTATGAAAGCATGTTTACTGTAAGGCTAAAAATTAAACTATGAACCAATACCTACTATGTTATGCATTCGTAATCCCGGCGTTCGACTTTCACCTGGCAAATTTCATTTTTTTTTTAATTTTCACACTTTTGCACCGATTTTCCGGGCTAAAACCCCAATATAAAGTTTTGCCTGGATTTAAATACCTTATATATGAAGTTTCATGTCTGTAACCCAAAAATTCTAGGAGGAGTTTGGTAGGCAAAATTTGTTAAACAAAAATATATATGTATACATAAATATATATGGAAACAATTTTGTGTTTACTATAAACTTTTTATGCAAACATTATGCAAGTATAAATCATGTAGAATATCTGCATGAATATAACACGTAACAGTTAACTAAAGATGATTACCCCATTAGAAAACCGAAGCAACTAATAGGGAATTAATTAAACTAAATGTTTAAAAGACTATGCAAATTAGCTAGATGTTTTGCTAGTGAATGTAATTCCACAACCCATATATAAGAAAATTGTATTTTCTTTTTAAATAGATAGAAAAGAGAGTTGCCTTTTTTCTGTTGTTCTTTAGGCCAGGATCAAAGTGTAGTATCTATTCTGCAGATACTGCAAGCAAAGACCATATGTAGGGACCACCCCACATATAAGACCTTGGTCAATGTAGGGGCAACCCTTCATACCAATTGTCACTATCCAGCTCCCCTACTCCCCGGGGAGCTGGTCCCCTACTCCTCTTCACTCCTCACATTAAAAATCGGCCTTGTGCCTAATTTGCTCGATAAAGGAGCAAATAAATACCCTGTTGTTCTTGGCCTTCGGGCTGGGATCAAATGTAGTATCTGTTCTGCAAGATGCTGCACTTAAGGTAATTTGTCCCAGTCAATGGAGGGAAACCCTCTATACTACCCCAATTATTATTTTTGGTCCCAATCAGAGTGCTCCTTTTTCTTTTTTTCAGGGAGCTGGTTTAACCCCACATTAAAATCGACCTTGTGTCACATTTTGCTTTGTTGGGAAAGCAAATAAATACCAATAGAAAAGAGGGGTTTTAATATGAATATCAATACACATAAAAGAAAAACGAATTCATTGGAGTATAGATATATAATTTACTAGCATAGGCACTCGGCGTTGCCTGGGTTGACATGAAGCTCCGTTTGAAACACACCTGTATACTAATCATTTGCATCATGGGCAACGTGGATACCCCCACAACAAAAATAAAAGAACAGATGAAAACATGCAAATTTAATCGGCAAAAAAAAAAAAAAAATTCGTGATACCCTCTCCACCAGATATTTCGGCAGAAGGGCTACAAAGAGAAGAAACTATTCTCCGGATATTGAGCACTGGAAAGAACCCCACTCCCACAAAGAATAATTAAAAATAAATCATTATAACTGTTGTTTCAAAATAGCTGCGAATGCCCATGCGATCGAAAAAAAATCTACCAAAAATTAATTAGAAAGACAATTAAATGAAATTTTTTTGTCATTTTATATTTCTAATGTAATCCACCCTCCCCACCAAAAACAAATTGAATTTTGGGGTTCGTTTTGTTTATAAAATTGTTAGGTGAAAGTCTCATATAAAATAATTAAATTTATTGTTATTTTATGTTTCAAATGTAATTCTCGCCCCCACCATAAATAAACAAAAAAAAAATAGAATTTGTCATATTTGCCCCCCCCTCGATCACAAAACTTGCAAAAATGCTCGAGATGACATGTCTCATTGAATGCTTTGTTGCCAAAAAGTGGGTGCTCCTTTTACGTTAAATTTATATAGAAAAGTGATCTCCCGCGCTAAAATGTTAATTTTCTTTTTTTTTTTTTTCAAAATTTCTTCTTTCATATTATTTACAAAGACTGTTTAAATGTATTAGGCCCCAAAAAGTAGATCTTAATTTCTTTAGAGGTTAAACGACGCTGAGTCTCATCGTAAAAAGTGACCATTTTTAATTTAAGATATTAAATAAATTATCAAGAAAATCTGTTTCGCAGGCAATTAAACACACTTGCTATGGTATAATTATTATAATAAATCCTGGGCAACACCAATTAAATTTTTATAAACAAACAAAAAGGAGCATATAATGCATAGGATGATGGATTTTGCTCACATGGAAAATTGGCTCTGTGTCTGACTAACTTTGCCCTCGTGGGGATGCAAGTAAATGAGGACATTAGTTTTCATTATTTTTCTCTAACCCCATACACCCCCCTTCCCCCGGGCATCGTCGTTGAAAATAAGGGAAAATGATGTATTCTGGAGAATAAGTTTTTCAAAGAACAACTTATGAATTATATCGGCGTACTTATAGTTTACATGACCGAAGAAAACTGCTAAATACAGTGTAAGAAACAGATGACCCAACAATCTATATAATTATAAAACTCAAATGACCTTGTAACGGGTGTTATAACCCAACATCCGATTTACGACTTCTGGTTGCGTATGAGTACATAAACATAAACTCATAACAGCGTAAACAAATAAACACAAATCGCGGGACCGGTTTCGTTCGAACAAACGGACGTCCTTAGAAAAGCAAATATTTTAAATTCATTGAATAAAAAAATTCAAGATATGGGAAGCAAACGCAAAACGTGATTACAAATAATATGTGTAATCATCGACCTGTTTCATATATACGATATATATTATACTAAATAATCAACGTGACAATAAAACGTATTGTTTTACTGTGTACATTTTCAGCGTCCCAATTTTTTTTTCGCGTTTAAAATATCCAAATAAACAATTGTTATACTTTCTGCTTTTTTTTACATCATTCATTTCTATATTGCATTTAAGTTATTATAACGCAATTTTCTTACAAATAAATCTACTTTAACCTGTTGACAACCATAAGAGCATTTTACAACAGCGATTTACGCGACAATAAAATGTATTGTTTTACTATGTACTTTTCAGCGTCCCAATTGATTTTTTTTTCACGTTTAAATTAAAAGATATATCAAAATTTGAATTTAACTTCAAGTATTATGGCATCTGTTCAGTGCACATATACCTATAAGTATGGCAAACTACTTATAATTTCAATGTCACAAAAACTATTTTCTTTCTGTCACAAGTGTCAAGCTCATACATTAATTCCATAGCTAATATAACATACTGACCCAACGGGTCATGGGTAGTCTAGTAACAAATAAAAACTAAAAAATTAAGAATTGTGGAAAAAGCATGTTCCCAGTTCTCGACCTGTCCCAAGGCGGTGATTGAGGCTACATTGATTAGATGCCAGATCTACGACATACTCAAGTTACCTGAATTGATTTTTTCAGTAAAATTTTAAAATAAAGTTGTAGTGTTGTTTTCTTTTGGGCGACCAATTTATTATCCCACCCCGTATGCAGATATATCATATCTATATATCATACTACTACTACTACTACTACTACTACTACTACTACTACTACTACTTCAGTATATTATTGCTATACACCTTATGAGAGGACTGACCAATTTTTATGATTTCAGGTTAAAATGAACAGTACAACAGAAATTGGAATGCACCCTACTAAAGCCTAATTGTCACAGCTGATGAAAGTCTGTGAAAGATAATAAGAGGTGTAGGAGAAGTAAAGATGTCAGAACACCAGAGTTGATTGATTAAATAACGAATTCCATGAATAAGAACCGTCTTGTATCTATAGCGACAATAAGTGCAGTGTGATATCAGTGTAGGAACTGTACATGCAATTATTTGAAAGGAACTGAAGATTCAGAAGATTTACACGGTTTGTCCCAAGGCTGCTCAGAAAAGATCAGAAAGAAAGACGTTATTATGACAGTAGGGAAATGGGAAAGCTGATCAATTCAGATCCTATAGTTTTTGATACTTGGTGACTTGCAATGAAAGCTGGATCTATTGCTATGTCTCCTAGACCAAGAGACAGAGTTCCCAGTAGAAGCATGCTGGCTCTTCCAGATCTCAAGAATGCCAAACAGAGCAAATTCAATCAGAAACCTATGATGATCACTTTTTTTGATAGCACTGGCATGATCTACATTCACTGGGTTCCCACTGGACAGACAGTCAACAAGGAATTCTATGTTAAGGTTTTCAGGGAATTCAGGAAAAGATTCACTCAGAAGAGGCCAGCATTCTACAAATCAGGTCAGTGGCATTTCCATCAGGACAATGCACCAGCCCGCGATTTCATCTTTGTCACAAACTATTTGATGAGCATCAAGGCAGTTACTCACCCTCCCGATACTTTTACTATACTCAAGGAAAACCTTAGAGGTTGTCATTATGAGACAATTGAAGAGATGAAAGAGGCTGTGACGAGGGTCATTGGCACGCTCACACAATACGCCTTCTGTGGTGTCTTCCAGAAGTTTTTGGAATGGTACAAGTGCTTTACAGCTGGAAACTTATTTAAGGCACCTCGTCTCATAGTTCAAGTGTGCATTACACAGAAATATTCATTTAGAACATGCCCTTGTCATATGAAAGGACTGCTGATTTTAGATGCCAGGCCTTTTTGCTAGTGCGGTAATAAAATTTGTATTAAATGCACTTGTGATGTTAGGCTGTATAAGGTGTTAACTTTGGTTGAAATTATTTTTCGGAATTTTTCAATTTTCGATTACATTTGTTGCATGCATTGTGTCAGTTGATTTAGAACGAATCTACTGTGCTGAATCCAAAAATCACATTGGTTTTGTTTAGGTCAAGTTTTTGAACTATGGTTACATGTTTTTATGCTTTTGTTCACAGGTGCGTATGTGATGTGTGGAGCATTTAAGAGGTTGGTGGGGGTAAAATGCCATGTCGAATAATTTTGATTGGAAATGATTATTTTAATGATAACAAATATCCATGTCCGATAGTTCTGGGTAATTATGTCGAAAAGAGATCAGCTCGAAGTTATAAAACCTCAAAATCTTCCAAAAATTAGTGCTCAGCATACATGGAGAAGGATTGTGTTTTGCAAAGAAAGGAACGTCATCAACGACTCTTTGGTGGAGGGACAGAATACTCCTCTATCCGCTACACATCAAGCTCGGCTTAATCAAGCAGTTCACCAAGGCTCTGGATAAGGATGGTGACTGTTTCAGTTACTTGTGCCAGGCTTTTCCAGGATCAACTATGGAGAAGTTGAAAGTTGGCATCTTTGACGGTTCTCAGATCTGACAGTTCATCAAAGATCCAAAGTTCGAGAACTTAATGGATGAAGTGGAACTGGAAGCATGCAAGGCATTTGTTCTGGTAGTGAAGAACTTTCTTGGCAACAAAGAGCAAAGAAACTATGCAGAACTTGTCAACAACATACTGACTGCTTTCTGAAACTTGGGCTGAAACATAGGCGTTAAGATGTATTACCTATTTTCATATATGGACCGGTTTTCTGAGAACGTAGGTTTAATGAGTGACAAGCAGGGGGAGAGATTCCATTAGGATCTGAAAGAGATGGGGACCAGGTATCAGGGTCGTTAGGTCGCAGTCATAATGGCTGATACCTGTTGGAATCTGAAGAGAGACTTCCCTACGACTGAGCATTCCAGAAGTTTGAAGAAGTGGAAGTTCAGTTCCTAAAGTTTGAATTATAGTGAACAAGATGCAGTTTACGTGTATTTACCTTTTTCAATGTCCACTGTTAGTAATCGATGTTTCTAGCAGGTAATCGATATATTTTGTCTTAAAAAACATATTAAGAATGATATGCGTTGACAAAAATCAGCTGATAATGCCACAAAAATGTAATCGCTTTTGTCACAAGATCTGATTTTAGTTTTTTATATCTACCTAGAACAAAAACCTGAGCTGATTGAGAGAAACGAGTGCCATTTCCTGATTCAGCAAAAATACCTTTAACCAGTTGTAGAAATCTAAGTTGTAGAATAGATAGTTGTAGAAATCATCTAAAATAACCAGTTGTAGAAATCATCTAAAATAACCAGTTGTAGAAATCATCAGCTTCGTCATAAATCATCTTTGTTGTTGACCAGTGAATTTAAATACAATTTTGGATATATACCCCCGCGGCTCGCACGTAGATGGTGTAAACCTAGAAGTCCAATTTTTACAAAATTTAAGTAAAAAATTAGGCTTTTTTCGGCAATAACGAGTCAAATGTTGTCTTCCTAGTGGTCTATTGTGTCTTGTTTATCAGCGTAGACATGCGACTTCACATATTCACAAAGAATATAACCTAATGGAGTTAAATCGCGGAAATGAGATGGCCAGTTAATAGAGAGATATATGCATACATATATACATAGATAGATAAATAGATATATCTAGGGTAAAATTGACCTCGTTGACATTGACATCTGCTGCGTGAAACGAATGCAACATCGCGGAAATCAGATTAAAGCACCAGGTTGTATAGTCTACAATGGATATGAATAAGGCCGGATTTCATAATTACCAGGCTCTTTTACAATTTAGAATGGATTAAGATTATTCTCGAAATATAAACGTAAGAATATGGCATAATGGCTGTAGCCGGCCACGCGTTGCTGTGGCTCAGTTAATGGCCGAAACCCTCTGGTAAATCAAAAATGCGAAATATGAAACTTTTGGTATATGAAACAAAATACGCGTTCCGGCTATTAAAAAGAATCGTTCATTTAACTGGAATTTGCATACAAATAACGAAATAAATCAACATAATCGACTGTTGTTGATTTTGTTGTTGTTGTTGTTGTTGTTGTTGTTTTGTTTTGTTTTTTGCGTTGTAAATTTGAAAATACTTTTTTAAAATAAATGCTATCCACAGAAATACTAAAAGAAAATTAAAATAAATACTATTTCACAAGAAGTTAAATTTAAATTTAGCAAATGAACGAATCTAGTCAAAACTTCCTTTTCGTTTGCAATATTTTATTTGTTCTAATCAACTTCTTGTTAAATACAAAATAGTTCGGTAAAAAAACAACAGTTGATTGTATTTATTTATTTTCTTAGTCGGGAAAACAAAGATTTTTGTGAAAAGAAATGTTTACGTACGTAAGTGTCCAGTAGGTGGCCATATAGTGACTAAAAACACTAATGAACGATTCTCTTTCAATAGACGGAACGTGTGTTTCGTTCTATTTGCCCGACAACGAAATAATTTTTTAGTTAAGATGCATGCTAAACCGAACATACGCACACAGGCATACTCATGCCCAAACTGTAATAAGCATTACACGCATTGAGAGAGAGAGAGAGAGAGAGAGAGAGAGTGAGGGGGAGATGTGCTGAGAGTAACCCCTTAACACACAGAAGAATAGGTAGCAGCAGTATATAAACTATAAAGCAAGTATTAGTAATTAGTAGCGTACGCACACACACAAACACACACACACACACACAAACAAACAAACAAGCACAAGCACACAACACACAACTGACTGTAATAATCTAAGCATTTAATGGATTTGAAGCGGTGCGAAATAATGTCTGTTAATGATGCTATGTTGTATTTTCTAATAACTATTCGTTTATATAAGAAAGAATCAAATGCTACAATATCAAAATGTTCAGAGCTCAGCGAATCAGAATGGGCGGAATATGACTAGGGAGCTGTTATTATTTATTATTTATGCCAACCTTCTAGACTAAATATTATATTGTGGTGGATAATTCCTACTAATGCTTAATTGTGCATCGAAGGGATACCCTAATACTTTGTTTGCACCATCTTAGCATAACAAAGTTTATACAAAATTTCAGTCAGATCGGCTTATAAGTTTCCAAGAAAAAAATGAGAGTAAATAGGTGACTAATCCATCATAATTTCTAGCAGTTCATTGAACAGATACCATAATACTGAGTTCGCTGCACCTTATCATAACAAAGGTGTCTACAAAATTTCAGCCAAATCCACCCAGTTTTTTCTGAGAAAAGTATAACGGACAGACAGACAGACAGACAGACAAAGAGGAATATAATGTATATAAATGCTGTATAAATACACAGAACAAATTCTGTTAAATATTTCGTTTGGTATTCTCCCCCCCCCAAAAAAAAAGATTAAGAGTATGCGTCGATTTTTCTTTTTCCTAGCTGTGCCTCATCCTACCAGATCAGGGTGTGTGAAGATACCAGCTTCCTGGCCTAAAGTGTATCAAACACTGATGCTATTGTTTTTTCCTTCCCTTCAGTCATGTTCTGCAAAGGCAAAAACAAAAACAATTTTTCTCTGCCAAACAATCAAAGCAAACCAAAAACCATGAATAGATAGTTGAAGATATAAAGAACTTGAAGTATAAAAACTTTAACAAAATGACCAAATTCGACATTAAATAAACCAACCAAATCCTCCTAGACACATATCAAATAGCATGTTAGATTAGACCTTTAAGCCCTCGGAGGGCTCTTAATCAAAGCAATTCGTCCAGATTAGAACCCTGAAAAGGCACGTTTTGGCGAATAAATATGTTTTTAGAAAAAAGCTAAAGTCATGATTCAAAGAGAACGTGCAGTGTCCACTTTAAGCATTTATTAATTGTGTTTTTCACATCGGAATTACGTGTCATTGGTGATGAACCTCTTTCCTATTTCTGATTAATGATATCAGTGAAGAGTTCTAATAACTTATAAGTTGTTATAACTGACTACACTGTAATTACTTTTAATTTCGTTAAATTTATTTAGTTTAAGTGTCACTTTCATTTTCTATTTAGTAATTCATTCTCTGTAATGGTTGTACTTTCCAAAGAGATCAGCCCAGTTGTTCTGCTTTTGTGTCGGATGTAGTGAGTAGGAATATGCGATTGTGTAGGAAATCTGTAGTCAATTAATGATGTCTAACCCCCAGAAAAAGTAGGAAAAAGTATAAAAGTACTCGGTGTAGAATGGTGTCGTAAGAGAATTTCGTAAAGTGAGGGTGAAATTTGAGCTACTTCCTCTGTAGGTTAGGACAATGATGAACATGGCGCTCCTCGGACTAAATGTAATGTTTTAATATTACGAAATAATATGTATGTAATTGCGTTCCATAGCTAGATAACGTTGTGGATAATGTCGTAAACATAATACTTTTTTATGTGTCTCTGTCGTCCAGAGGGGGGAAATTGCGCGTTTTTTATTATATACATGATTATATTGGACCCAATAAGTAATGATTAAAAAAAAATGACTCGTACGCCACTATTGGGAATCAAAACCAAAACGTTTAGCTTACAATTTATTTTTTCTTGGCCATTAATGACTGCGCTATGAAGACATGTTTGCTGCAAGGCTAAAAATAAAAACATGAACCAATAGCTACTACGTTATGCATGCATATTCGTAATGCCGGCATTTGACCATCACTTGGCAAATTTCATTTTTGTTTTAATGTTCACACTTTTCTTGGACTAAAACCTAAATATAAAGTCTCGTATGGGTTCAAATACCTTATATATATGAAAGTTCATGTATGTAGACTAAAACTCTACGAGGAATTTGGTAGGCAAATTTTTTAAACAAAAATATATACGTATACATAAATATATATAGTTTTGTGTTTACTATAAACTTTTTATGCAAATATTACGCAAGTATAAATCATGTAGAATATCTGCATTAATATAATTACATATAATAGTTAACTAAAGATGATCATCTCATAAGAAAACCGAAAAATCTAATAGGGAGTGAATTAAAATGAATGTTTAAAAGAATATGTAAATTAGCTAGATCTTTTGCAAGTGAATGCAATCCCACAACCCATATATAAGAAAGCTACATTTTTTTTTAATAAATAGAAAAAAAGGCAAGCTTTTTTTCTTTCTTAGCCTTTAAGCCAAGAGAAAAAATTTAAAACCTCTGCTGGATTAAACTAGTTATGGCTCGGCTGAAGCTAGGAAATAGGCCTAAGTTAGCAGGCTACTGGAATTAAACACCTCCCTTCTGGAGATAGAAGACTTCTGAGATAAGTTAATGGAGTTAATTTAAAAGGCACTAGTGGGAGCTGTTATCAGGAGTAAGTGGTAGGTGGGTCTTAAAGCTAAAATGAGAAGATTCTCCATCAATTATGCCCAACACGTCGCACTAGATAAGGCCTAGATGAAGAAGCAGCTAGAGCAGAAACTAGCCCAGCCTTCCAGGGAGGGTGATAGGGTCAGTCATGAACTAGCTAAGCAGGACCTTCTGCACGAGACTAGCGAGCATTACGAAGATCAAGTAGTTAGAGCTAAGCTTAGAAAGATAAGCAACAAAGCAATCAACTCTGACGCGGCTGTGTGTCGTGAGGTTTCTAGGTGTGGTTCAAACAAGTATATTAACAAAGTCAAACATCCGGATCGACACATCTTGGAATTGACTCGGAAAATCTGCGAGGGGTTTCAAAAATATTTCAAGGAACATTTTACGCAGCAGCCTGATCTTCTGGTCCACGAGTTTAGTGACTATTTGGCCGACTCTCCCTACCTCGAGGCAGCTAGAGCAGCTAGTTGCGAGAGCCAGGTGATGAAGTGGGAAGTTTTTAATGCACTGAAGCAAGTCAGCTGTGATAGATCGCCAGGACTCGATGGTCTGCTATACAAACTGTATTTGAGGCTGTCACCCATGTTTTTGTCTTTTCTGATGGATGTGTTCAACCACTGGTTTGCTCAGGGATCCATCCTGGGAAGAGTTATCAAGGGAGTGATCACATTCCTGAGGAAAGGTGACGGGCATGGCGGGGAGGCTCATAACTCTGCTAAACACAGAGTTGAAGATTTTGGCCAAGATCTTGTCGAATCGAATACAGGTGGTTATCTGCGATTTGATCAAACCGGATCAGAACTACACTGTGAAAAGAAGATCGATTCAGAACAACTTGCACCTGATCTGCACTATCCTAGAAGGAGGGAGATATAGAAGACAACACAGAAGGCACGCTGATCAATTCATACCAGTCCAAAGCTTTCGATAAGGTCGACCATCGTTTCCTGGCATCTGTCTTGGAGGCCACCAGTTTTAAACCGGACTTCTGCAAGTGGATCTCCGTGATGTATTGCCAGCCCATGGCTGCTATACAAGTCCACAGAAAGCGCTCGAAACCTATTGTTATCTCTTGGTCAGTTTGTCAGGCCACCAGAGTATCCCCGTTCACCAATGACATCATAGTGTTTGTGTCGAGCTTTCGTGTCAGAGGCGCTCACTCAGTACAAAAGAATTACAGGGCCCAAGATAAACTGCAGTAAATCTGTTGGACTGTGGTTGGGCGCCTGGAATGGTAACACAAACCTCCTGGCACCCTTCAACTGGATGGATGACCGGTTCAGATCCTCGGTGTGTGGTTCGGACCAGGTCTCCAGTCAAACTCTTGTACTCGCTTCCTTGGGGCAAAAGGAAAACACTGGGCGCGCAGACAGGTCTGTATTCAACATCCACATAAGGGAGGCTTGGGAATTCCGGACTTGAAGTGTCATCCGGACGCTGAGAGGTTGACTTTTCTGAGCTGCTACTTTCAAAAAGATCAACTGTGGCACTCCGCAGTTACTACCGCCTTTTCCAACCTACTTCTCAACCCGTCAAGAGCCGTCACAGGCCACACGGAAAATCAGCCTTCCTAAAAGAATGCTGAGCTGTGCTTAAATGACTACCAAGGTCCAGCGACCTTGAGAATGCAATCCATAGAGAACTCCACAGGGATCTAGTGAGAGGGGCCACCGACGACTCGCTATGTGTGCGTTTGGGTTGGTAGCACAGTGAGTTCTGCTCCGCGTGGAGTTGGGAGCCAGGTTCAAGTCATCTGAACAATTCAGAGTTCTCTCTGACCTGGCGATTGGCCTAAAATGCACTTCCCCTCAACAATGTACAAACGGAACAATGGTCGTAGAAACGACTGATCATGAGTTCTTCGATTGGCGCAAACTTCGCTGGTACTGGTCATGTGTCAGGAAGGTGACAGCTCGCCCGATTACCGTCACCATGGGACTGGGAAAGACAAATGGTCTACATTACAATACTGGCCGTAGCGAGAATGATGATTTGGATGTCGCGACTGCAAGGTGGCTGGTAGGGTTTTGTCTTTTTCTGATCAGGATCTGATCGCTTTCTCTAAATATCAACTATGGGCGAATATCAGATGTGATAGAAAAAAGGCTGCATAAAGCGGTATTTGACAGAAGATGGATACATGTAGCTAGCCTGTGTGTACGAAAAGGAACCAAATTTGAATATGCGTTCCTTGACTAGGGGTGGAACATGCAGTTCCGTCAAATATGATCTAACTTTTAGCCTCTTAGCTAGCTGAGTGATTGCTCCATCCCTCCCCGACTAGGAATCCTCCAAGGTCCCCACCTTCTCCTAATTGCATTTTTCCTTTTGCACCCCCCTCTAAATTTCACCCATCTCGAAGAGAAAGAAATTAATCACTAACATTCCCCCTCACCCACCAATTTTTCTTTTCTCCCTTTCGTCCCATCTAGAGGGCACCCCACTTAGAGACTGCTCCGCAGGACCCCAGGTTCCTTTACAAACCGAAATGAAATGGGTGTTCTATCAATTAGACAGGGTTGGGAGGATCTTACTAACCACTTTTTTATTTTTTCTTCCCTGTCCTCGATAAAAATAAATTATTGTATCATTATTATTATCTTTTTTGTTTTTCTACACCAATAAAAAATGTTTTAAACAATTGGGTTCTAAGTAACACATCTCCCAGTACGAATGGGTGAATGCGGTATTATGGTCAAAGAGTATGCTAGCTAAGAGAATTTCTTGTTTAGTTCTGGAGGATGACCAATTCTTCCCTCTTTTTGAGTTGACCTTGTGCCTAAATTTTTTGTTCATGTTGAATTTATATTGTATTTTTAACCTAAATACCTCAAAGTGTAGTATCTGTTCCGATGTTACTCTTAAGGAAATTTGTCCTCGGCCAATGCAGGGGAAACCCTCTATACTGAGACATTTATTATTTTTGGCCCCTACCAGAGTGCCCCTTTTACCCTTCTTTTGGGGAGTTGGTTTTCCACCCACATTGTGTCACATTTTACTTTCGTGAGAAGGCAAATAAATACCATTAGAATAAAAGGCTTTTTAATATGAATATCAATACACAAAAAAAAACAGGAGTATATATAGAGTCGTGATTTCAAAAGAAATGTATTTGGGTGCCATCAGCTAGAATTGAAACTAAAACTGAAGCATTCACAGCTGTTTACGTTACCACTGTACCACGCATATAACCTTATTAAAAATTTAAATTAAAAATAAACTAAGATGAATGTACAAAATGTATAACGCTTGTTTTTTTCAATTTTTACCCATTTTTGACTCCCTAAAACTATTTTAACTAAAGACTAAAAAAAAAAGGTCCATAAAAATCCAATTATTTTATGCCGCTCTGCAACTTTTAGTTTAAGAGGAAATAGAATTTGAAAATATAGAGACGGACAGACAGACATATAGCCCCTTATATGTATATATATATATATATATATATATATATTTAATTATTTTAATTATTATAGTAAAAAAATAATTATATATATATATATATATATATATATATATATATATATATATATATATATATATAATTTTATCTCGAATTCAATCGTTTGGATAAAAAAATATTCACGCTTCAAATTCTTCATATTTTCAAATAATTATCATGTTTGATTTGGTTCATTTGTTTTACGCTATATCGACATTCTTTGGTAATTTTATGTAGAGTGAATTTTTGTGAACCTAGAAGCTTAAACTATTATGGGGCACTTTTATGGTAAATAACAAAACGCCAACATTTTAAACTTCATTAGTTTCATAGTATATCAACCACTGAACTATCTTGTGATATTGCTCGGCTAATCATGACTTCGTTTGTTTTTTAGTTTTCATATACCTTTTAATAAAGAAACATGCGAATTCCATGTTTATAAAATACATAAGCATTCTATTCGCTGATTCAGCTAGTACAGACACAATATGCAAACTATTTTAGTGCAACAGTGAAAAGTTAACATTGGTAGCAATGCGTGTTATAGATTTGCAATAAACTTACCGCAGTTCAGCATTCATCGTGAAAAGTAAACAATTTCATATTGTTTTTCAATCATCTGAAAATCTTATGCCTGCAGAATAAAAATAATATAAAATATTTGAAAAATTACAGCTAATTTATTTTATTTGTGCGCAAATAAATTGCGATCAATAGAAAGAGAAGTAGTAGAAATACAATGTATAAAAAGAAGTGTAGTGAAATACAATGTATAAAAAGAAGTGTAGTGAAATACAATGTATAAAAAGAAGTGTAGTGAAATACAATGTATAAAAAGAAGTGTAGTGAAATACAATGTATAAAAAGAAGTGTAGTGAAATACAATGTATAAAAAGAAGTGTAGTGAAATACAATGTATAAAAAGAAGTGTAGTGAAATACAATGTATAAAAAGAAGTGTAGTGAAATACAATGTATAAAAAGAAGTGTAGTGAAATATTCGTTCTCTTCGTATCAAGTCCACCTTGTCCATTTTGGATAGTCAGCGTTTGTCTGTTGAATATTCAGCAATCTCTCTGGGGCAGCGAACAATCCTAACGCTTAGTAGTGATTGCTGTTATCGTAGAGCAAGTTGGTGTCATAAAAATAACTGTTTGAGTAGAATGGTAGACTGCCAAGATGAGAAGACAAACACGCCTATTGAAAGAATAGCCTCATAATTCCCAGATGGGTGAGATAATTGACAAAACGATGGAAATGACAGATGATTTAGCAAAAACAGCAACACCTTGCCATTTTGTTCACTCTGTCATATCGGAAGATGGAGTAATCGTCAAGATACATTTTTTGATGAACTGCTCAACTCGACATTGCTGATGCTCTGATCACTAGCATAAGTTGAATTGTGGTTTGCAAACAAAAGTGCCATGGTCAAAAATAAGACATGTGATCAGCTTATTAGAATGCAAACTATTGAACCATTTGATGATATTTTAAAATAAAGAGAGAGGCTTCATTGATTGAAATCTAAATCTCGATATAACTTTTATCATTTATAGATTATGTGTTTACCATCATTTTATAGTTATGGGCAAGAGACGCCAATGTCTTGCGTAGTCTGTTATCCTGAAATCTAAACGCTGATCTTTCTCTCTACTAACCAAATTATTGATTTCATCTGAAATATGACTTTCGAACGAAACTAGTGTAGCAATTGTCAGTTCATAATTTACGCTTACAAAAAAATCAAATATTTACTCTGTTTTTTTGTTTTTTCACCCAGCAGAAAAATGTACCACGTATTTAAAAAAGCAGGAGCAACAGAATCATATTATCGTATAATCCATCGTCAATAAAAGTTCCTGCTGGAATCTCCCAGATGAATACTGAGCACGATAGAAGCCGAAAGAAGATATCAGTTTGAAAGTAAATTTTCTTAGTGGATACTGTCGCTAGCTTTAAATATAGCTATGCTGAGTTCAAACCTTTACATATTAAAACTGCTGCGAACGGTATAAACGCTAAGTATTTTTGGAGCTGCGAGTAAAATAATGTCGTGTTCAATTAATCGAATACAATTGTTCGCTTGCTTAGGTAGATTGTATCATCCAAAAGAGTTTATGTGCCGTAAAATGAACAAAGAAATTCGAATATCTTCAGGTTTACAGTTCCGTTTAAAAACTAAACTCACCTGTACTTTATCAACTGTACTAAGTGTTCACCTGAATATACTGGTGCATGGTGCAATGTCGATATAATGCACTTAAATGTATAGGGTCTAAGCTGCAAGAAGCTTTGATGTCTTTGTTTAACTGCTCGGTATACTTGAGTGGGTCCTCACACACAGAACATCACAATCGTATGTGTGTGCTCATCCACTGTTATTTAGATTCAAGAATAGAAAAAATAAAAATACACACACATGCATACATACATATATATAATGTGTGTGTGTGTATATGTGTGTGTGTGTGTGTGTGTGTGCCAAAGGGTACGTTTTTGATAAAATTGTAAGGAAAAAGAAAAGACGAAGAGGGGGGGAAGAGAAAATAATAGCTGTAGCCCTACAAAAAGTAAGGATAGGGTTGATGATGAAATATATTAATCTCTTTTCTACCCTGCTACCTTCCACTGCCTCGCCTTTATTAGTATCCCATCGACAAACACGCTCTCATTCCAAACTTCTGCGACTTTTATTCAAAAAGAAAGAAGAAAAAAGGGGAAAAACGACGAAAGATGAAAGATGCCGCCTGCTGTGCGATGGCGTTCAATAACAAAATCACAATTAAAGAAAAAAAATCATGAAAGCCATCTAATCAAAAACCGGGAACAATGAACATTTAAAAAAAGAAAATGGATATAGTTTGCCGGAAATGATATCTAAAAAAGTAATATTAGAATATCAGAAAGCGCAAAAAGTTGCATTTCGTTGCCTTCTTTACAGAAAATGTAAACAAATTGTTTGTTATTTTCACAATTATCAACAAGCAAATTATATTTGAAGCATAAACACAAGTTAATGATACCACAGTATTGGGTGTTATGAACGACAGACACATATCTCGTTCTAAGGTTTTATTCAAGAATAGTAGGTCTACTCGGTATTGCCGGGCTTAGGATTAAGAATCCAACGATCCTTTGGAAACATTACATTTATAATCTTCTTCTTTATTTGTACATTTTATGATGCTTTTTTAATTACTTCTTATACTTTTTAATGTATACAAAGAAGTAAAGCGCTGTATTTTCTTCTTTTTTTTTTATATGTCAGCTTTGAAAGTAGACCACACGATAATGTTGAACAAATTTTAACCAAAAGCACAGAAATTAGGAACCCGTGACTTCTGGAAAATCTACAACAATATAGTAAATAATGGGCAATCAACAAATCCCCCACTATCCAACAATCATGAGGTTGTTTGCTCAGCAACCGAGAAGGCTAACATGCTTGCCAGTCGGTTTGCCTCCAACTCCACACTGGACCCTGATAACCACCTCCTCCCAGACTTTTCTTTGCGGACAGACGCCACATTAGAGGATCTGAAAATCACCCCTTCTCAGGTGCATGTTATCATAAAAATCTTGACATTTCAAAAGCATATGGACCTGATTTCATCCCGGTTGTGCTATTAAAAAAGTGCTCCGCCGAAGTAGCTCCAGTTCTCTCCAAACTTTATAACAAACGCCTTAATGAATCTTGCTTTCCTGCCTGCTGGAAAACTGCTCCTGTGGTACCAATTTTCAAAAATTCTGGCGAAAGAACTGACCCAGTAAATTACCGCCTCATTAGCCTCCTCCTACTTTTTGCTAAAATATTTGAGTCCATAATTAACCAAGCTCTAGTCCATCAACTTACAGATGCTAAATTTCTGACCGACCAACAATACGGATTTAGGCAATCCCGTTCCACAGCAGACATGCTAATTGTAATCTCTGAACGTATATACCATTCACTTGACAAAGCAGGGGAGGATAGATCGGTAGCTCTAGATATATCTAAGGCTTTTGACAAGGTATGGCATGAAGGTCTTCTTAGGAAAATCAGATCATACGGTATCACTGGAAGAATAATTAACATAATTAAATCCTTCTTAGATAAGAGAAAAATCCAGGTTGTCCTCGATGGTCGTACATCTAAACAATATGATATAAATGCGGGAGTGCCTCAAGGGTCTATCCTTGGACCTCTATTATTCCTAATATTCATAAATGACCTCCCTGACAAAATTGTCTGTGAAATGGGTATATATGCTGATGACACCACGCTCTATAACAGACACGACAGGAAAACAAATGAACACATATCTAAAGAAATGGCAGAAACACTAAAGGATGATTTCCAATCTGTAGTGGAATGGGGACAAAAAATGGATGGTCACCTTCAATACTGCCAAGACTACACTTATTTCCTTCAATAATTACAAGAAACCTTCTCTACCACCAATAGCAATGGCCAAAGACTCTTTATCTGAAAGCATATCTTTTAAACTCCTTGGCCTGACGTTCACAGGAAACATGAGTTGAAACAATTAAATTGAGAGCATTGCCGGGACCACTGGGAAGAAGGTAAGTTCTCTCTACCGTACTAGAAAGCTACTAACGCCCGAAAGTATCCTGTACCTCTATAAGGCCATGTATGGAGTATTGTTGTCATATTTGGGATAGTGCATCTGCTACTAGTCTCTCGCTCTTGGACAAGGTTCAAAAGAGCGTCGCCAACCTGGTAGGTCCTGAACTGTCATCTAAGCTTCAGCCTCTGCCTGTTCTACAAGTACTTTAACGGTGAATGCCCCAACGAACTGCAAGCACTCGTACCCCCTCGACGTAAATACCCCCGGCAAATTCGACAAGCAGCTAAATCACACTCCTTCACAATAGAGATCCCTAGATGTAAGAGAGCCTTCTTCTCCAGTAGTTTCTTCCTCAGAACCGCTAGACTTTGGAATTCCCTTTCCTGTTTCTGCTTCACCAACTGTACTGACATGCAGAAATCCAAGTGTAACATGAACCGACATCTTGCTGCCCAACTTCCCACATAGTACCCCTGTAGATTATGTCCCTGATAGTAGTCGCCTACATCAAAGTGGCAATGTGCCTTGTTTGGGGTGAAAATGTAATAAAAAAAATTTCTACCAAGTAGTGAGTCATATAATTTCACAATATATCATGGAGATGAACGGGGTTTATCACTAAAACTTAATAATGCATAAGCACAAAATAGCAAATAAGAAGACAGAGTATATTACTGGTAGAATACATTAAGTAAGATTAATACATTATCGAAAAGAAGAAATACATCTATCGTTAAACCATTTACAAGCGTCATGTTTTGCAACTAAATTAACAACATTATATATGCAGTAAAATGGATTAAACCATTGGTGTTGCCCGGGGTAATATAGGAGAATGTTAAATAAAAAAAGCAATATTATTAAGGATTCTTTTGGGATGGAAGTAATATATTTATATAAGTGGTCAGTAGGAACCTCCATTGCTCGACAAGTTGATATCATCATCATCATCATCATCATCATCATTCAGTCTCGAAAGACAAAGGATACTCCCTTTTAGGATAGCTGCGAGTGGAATTGTGAGGCAAGGGTTGTACAAACTACAGCCACACTTCTTCTGAATCGGCACTGCTTAAGTTCAGTAGCAAGAAGTTCGGGACGACTGAAAACAATGCCAAAATAAGCGGAAATTCCATGCAGCGCCGGGAATTCCCAAATAGCCACCCATTTTAGTACTAACCACGCTCAATGTTGCTTAACTTCGGTCATTTCACAGGAACAGGGGTGTCATTGTGGTCATGCCGTCGTGTACTGTCATAATTTGATGTTTAATAAATAGACAAAAAATAGGAAACGTTTACTTAAAATTCTGTGGTTAAAACTGAACATTTTGGGAGAATGGAATTTAAATCATTTTAATGTATTTAAACTTAATTATTCGAATTCATGGTAAACATGAAAAATAAATGTAACCTCGACATGTTACTACGTCGAAAGATTGTAACGTATTTTATTGAGGTTGAATAAGATAAATATATCTCTGATATATATTTCCCAATACTGCATTCTACATATAAATCAATGAAAAATTCAATAAGTGTCGAAAATATTGTTAAACTATTATAATTAGTTGAATTTTGGTAGATTCATAAAACATGCGTATGTCTACGCATTGTAAGTGGCCACTACATAAGAACATTAACGATTTTAGTCTTGCATTTTTGTAATTATTAGCAGTTTATTTTAGGCTTCTTCTTTTGAATAGTACAAAAGTTATGATGAGAATATTAACCTATATTAAACTAGCATGAAGACCTGATGTTGCCCGGGATTGAATGATAATCAACGAATATTTCACACTCCTATATTTTTATTGTCATCGAAATCCGTGAAATCGTCTGGGAGGAAGCTTCACAAGCCTTTAGGCAGTAACTTAGTCTAAAATATATGGCACCCTAGAGAACCTACTGTTTCTTTTATAAAATTATTTTATATAAACTTCTTTCCAGTAAACGAAAAAAAACATTAAGAAATTTACGTGCGAATTTTGAAACTACAGACCACGTCACGCAAAAAAACAAAAAACAAAAACAAAAACAAAAAACGCGCTATCAACTTACCCACAGTAGAATTTTCACGACCCGTTGTTCTATCATTGTTGCTAAACGAGGACATGGTAAAAATGGCTTTCGTGATGATAGATAAATTAAGATAACGGTTTCGATTATCGATTATCGTAATTATCGGGATATTCTGAGATAAAACTTAACTAAGATCACTCTCAGACTTATACACTAAAGTTCTGTAACTTGTAAAGAAAATCTGCACACCCGTTTTGAAGTCTATAAGGAACAAACTCACACACAGAGAGACAAAGGTGCATTTATATAATTGCAGAGATAACATCGTTTACATAGAGGAGTATATTCTATGGTGCGCTTTGGAGGTATCCGGTGGTCAGTAATTTAGAAAATGAGTATGTCCCCATAAAATTAATTTTGAATAACTGAAATAGTAACTCCTCGCACTTGTATGCGTTATAGAAAGGCTTAAAAGATTAATTTGCGGAGTAAAAACGAAAATACCAGTACACGAATTTTCCGTCAGAAAATAACCCCCATCTCACACACACACACACACACACACACACACACACACACAAGGGAAAAGGCTGAAACCACTGCTTGTTCGTTTGCCATACTCTTTCTGCGAAAAACTGTGGTAATTGTATTGAAAAGAAAAGTTATATGAATCAAGAACAGTTGGGTTCTGGTGGTGCCCGGGAAATTGGGCAAAAGGAAAAAGGGCAATTTTAGCAAAGTTGGAAAATTGTGCAATCATGAAATAAATATCGATTAAAAATAGATTTTAGAACCGTTCCTGCGGGGATATAGTTTTAAACAGGAATCACCCCCCCCCAAAAAAAAACAAAGGTGTAATGTAGTTTTGAATCAAATAAAATCTAGGTTTCTAAGTGTTCGTTCTAAGAACATGCTTATCTATTCCAATTATAATATTAATACAAATCAAAATATAATCAAGGCATCAAGTCTATTATAATTAGTGACCGCCAATCGATCGAAAACTTCTTATTAAAATCTATGAAAATCCGGTATTTCTGAACAACTTTTGATTTTATCAGAAAGATAAAACCCTGATGTTTATAATGTTAAAAGCAGATTAATATATACTTTTCCACCATTTTAATAGAATTTTAAGTTTTAAATTTTTCCAAAAAGTCTTCGCAGAATGTAAATAAAACATAAATATTTTAAAAAGGGTTTTGTATCAATTATACTAACTTTTTATGTCTAAATAAAATTTACTGTGATTGGCTATAAGAATATGCAAAAATATTAGAATATAATTACCTTATATTTCAATAAATTCAAATAATCCCATTTTTTATCATGAACTCGAACTTTTTTACCTACCACCGCCATATTGGATTTCAAGTATGGGAACCCAGTCGCGTATAAATATTTATTTAAGCATTTTCATGATTTTTAATGTAACTAGACAGACAAATACATTTTTTAAATAATTGAATTAAATTATATTTACAAGCGCCATTTATTGTAAAATATGTTATTTTAGTTTTATAATTTTCCCCTCATAATAATTGAACAAGCTTTAAATTTTTCCTAATATTTGTTAAAAGTTAAGAAAAGCTGCTTTTCTTCTATTTTTACATCAAACATACATTTTTGGCATTATATTTCTCAGTTTTAATATCAACTTTAGTCAGATTTTAATTTCACGAGTAAAATCATTTTTCCTTTCTTATTTTCTAATTAATAATAACCAATGAGCCACACTTTTTTCCATAAACTAGATCATACTGTAGTGTCCTCAATTCTTTATTGCATAAATCAAGTTGATAAAGACTTTCATTAGAGGTTGGTGGCTCTTAAAAGAGCCGTTTTTGGTAACCCTCTGGGGGGATGCGACTTGTTGGGATGTCACAACCATTATCTACGGAAATCCACGTCTTCATAGTTAGAGTCAATTTTCAAAAAGGGAGATAACAACTATATCCTGAAAACATTTTCGCGTAAAACGGCACTTGCAGATATAATTAACACTTATAATTTTCACATCTTGTTTTTATTTATTTGTGTGTTTCTTTTTGTTTTTGGTATCGATTCTTTAAAACATGTACTGATACATGGAAAGTTTACGCATTCTAAAATTAAATGTTTCATTTATTTTTTAAAGATTAAAAAATATGCCTATTTTAGCGTTTTCGGTAAAAATAAAATTATCCTCATCTGAAAGATAATTATTGATAACATATTCAATGAATTTGACACTTCAAAACGCAAAAGATAAAATATTAAACGCATTTAAACTTTGAATTTCAATCTTCGATATCGAAGACAATCTGAATTTTTTTCTACACTCATTCGCCCTTCTTCCACAAAATGAGTGTGTACTTAATGGATCGCTTGGACTTTAAGGGGTCGAACAAGGGACAAAAGAGGAAGGGGTATAAAGTCTCCAAAAATATATTAATACAATGAAACTGAAAAAAAAAAATTACAACATATTGTAATAAACTCACAAAAGTACAGTAAACGAGAACTTGTTTGTATTAGTTTCTATTTACAACGATGTACAACTGTCATGGCGTCCACACATATGTGGTGAAAACCCGGATGTTAGTTGGTTTCTTAGTTCAAGGGAAACTACTCTGTCTGAACCTTATTTACATACATTACATCTCCTCCACCCTAGTTCAGAATTACTTGCTTGTTTATGTGACATAGTATTTTAAGTGCTTGGGTTTGTTTTTAGTTCTTTCACTACATCTAATGGTTTCTCTTACTGGAGCCCCATGCTGGGTATTCCCCATTCCAGTTGTCATTTCCCTGGCCGGACGAAAACTACCTGGACTACTGGCATCCGAGGTCAGTGGGATCACCCAGTCTGTTTCCGAATTTTGTTTTCTTTTTTTGTGGGCTTGTTCTTTCTATTTCCGAAGCTCTATCTGAGTCCAGCCTTACCACTGTCCCCGACTCTAGTTCAATTTCATATGACACTGGGCGTGTTCGTCTCGTGATCACTCCCTTTTTCCATCTTGGTCCTGTATAGAAATTTTTGTCCAAAACTAATTCACCTTCTCTAAATTCTCATATGATCCTAGAGTTGTCATGATATTTCTTTTGAATTTCTTGTTGGTGTTTTTTCATCCGCTCTCTCACTTTAGTCTTCTTTGGAATGATCCAATCCAAAACTGTCTTTATTTTCCGGTTCATTAATAATTCTGCTGGTGATATGCCCATGACCGTTTGTGGTGTGGAGTTATATGACAACAAAAAACGGCTCAGTTTTAAACTTAGGGAGCCTTTCTCATGACTCATTTTCTTTATCCCTTCTTTATAAATGCGTACATATCTTTCAGCTAATCCATTTGAAGAGAGGTGTTTTGGTGATGTGATATGGTGGATTCCTTGACCTGACATAAATGTTTGGAATTCTTCACCTACAAAAACGGCTGCATTATCAGTTACAATGTTTTTTGGCAACCTGTGAGTTGCAAAACATCTTTGTAGGTTTTGAAGAGTGGTATTTGTGGTGGATGAGTTTTATATATAGACATCTAACCATTTGCTGAAAGCGTCCACTATTACCAGAAACATATTACCTTCAAATGGCCTGCATAATCTATGTTCAGTCTAGACCACTTCTCTTCAGGGATTTCCCAAGGATGCAAAGGTGCGGTTGCTGGCATTTGGTTGGTTTCTTGACACTCATATCAATTCCTCACCTTAAATTCTATTTCCTGGTCTAACTTTAGCCACCAAAAATAGGTTCTGCTCAGCCTTTTCATTTTTAAAATTCCTGAATGTCCCTCATGGAATGCCTCTACAAGTTCTTTTCGCCCTTGCATGTATACTACTACTCGCTTTCCCCAAAGTAAGCATTTTTCCACAATTCCCAATTCATGTCTTCTATTGAAGTAAGGCTGCCAATCTTCGGTAGTAGGACACTTCTCTGGCCACCCATTTTTTACATAGTCCAGCACCTGCTTTAGGAGTTTGTCCTTTTTTGTCCACCTCGTAATTTCTTGGTATGTAACACGAGTTTGATCCAGGTATTCTAGCAGCATGATGTTCTCCTCTGGGCACTTCTTCCAGTGTTGTATGTCTCGGCAACCTACTCAACCCATCTGCATTTCCATTTACCCTTCCTTCCCGATATTCTAGTTGGTAAGCATATGCGGATAGGATTACTGCCCAACGTTGAATTCTTGCCAAACTAATTTCTGGGATTTTCTTATTTTCTTTAAAATATCTCCAGAGCGGTTTATGGTCAGTATATAATGTGAATGCCCTTCCATACAGATATTGGTGAAACTTTCTCCCCCCCAAACCTACTGCCAACGCTTCCTTGTCAATTTGGGCATAATTTTTTTTCTGCTGGTGTGAGGGTCTTTGATATAAAAGCCATTGGTCTTTCGGATTCTTCATGATGTACGATGGTACAGCACCTACCCCATAATGGGGAAGCATCACATGCCACTGTCACTGCTTTGTTTGGGTCGAAATGTACCGACTCTTTTGAGGAATTTAATTGTTTGTTTTTTTTTTTTTGCTTCTTCCCATGCTCCTTCTTGTTTTGACGTCCACTCCCATTTTGATTCCTTCTTCAATAACTGATGCAACGGAGCCAGAATATTTGAAATGTTCGGAATGTACTGGGTATAGTAATTTATCATACCCAGAAAAGCTTGTAGCTCCTTTACTGATGTTGGGCGTGGGCGCCTTTTTGATGGCTTTCACTTTTTCTTCTGCAGGTTTTATTCCTTCCCTGTTTACTATATGGCCTAGATATAATACCTCGGGCACTAAAAATTGGCATTTTTCTCGGTTTAGCCAAATTCCACATTTTTCCAGCCTGTTCAAAAGTGTTTTTTATTTATCTGGTTTTACCTGTCAGTAGAATGTCATCAATTCTAATAATTACGTTTCCAAAGCCCTGCAAAATGTTTTCCATAGTTCTTTGAAATATTCCTGTGTCTGATTTCAATCCATAGAATAATCTGTTGTACATGAAAAGGTCCTCATGAGTATTAATAGTTGTTAATTTCTTGATTTTTCATCCAGCAATAATTGCTGGTAAGCTTGGCTTAAATCTAGCTTCGTATAAGATTCACCTCCTCCTAATGTCGCATATAGATCTTCCGTTTTTGGTGTTGATAATTATCCAATTTAGTGACTGGATTGTCACTTTATAATCACCACAAATGCGTACAGACTGATCCGCTTTTAAAATAGGTACTATTGGTGTAGCCCATTCAGAGAATTCAACTGGTGAAATTGTTCTTTCTTTTTGCAGTCTCCCTAATTCATCTTCTATTTTCTTCTTTAGCCTATAGGGTATTGACCTTGGTTTGAAATACCTGAGTTTTGTCTCTTGGTCTACATACAAACTGGCATAGGTTCCTTTCACTTGACCCAACTTCCCATCGAACACAACCTTATGCTTTGCTAATATTTCTTCCAGTTTGTCTTGATCTGCCTCCTTCACGGTTTGAACCTTGAAAATCTCTTTCCATGGCAATCTCATGTGTTGCAGCCAGTTTCTGCCCAGGAGTGTGGGTGAATCCCCCTCTACCACAATTAACGGTAATTCCATCCGACGACTGTCCAACTGCACTGAAACTTTCGTTTATATAATCACCTGAATACAATTTCCCGTATAAGACGTACTTTTGTGGGCTGCAACAACTTTTAATGGCTTATTGTTTTCCACGTTTTCAGTCCCATTATCGTTACAGATGCTCCTGTATCTATCTCCATAGAACCCCTCTTCTCGCAATACACAATAGGGTTCCACTCTTTCCAGTGGCGCTCTGATTCTATTTATGGTATAAACTTCCTCGGAATTATCTAAGTCTGTGTCTTCCACTTCTATTTGTCTCACCAATTTTTTCTTCTTTTCTACCCTATTGGCATATCTAAAAGGGCACTTACTTGCTTCGTGTGTTGCTCCACAACGGATACACTCTTCTTCCGACCTTTCATGCAGTCTATTTTCATGTTTTATTTTTTCGGACTGCCCACGTGGCCGTGCAAAAATTTTGTTTACTTCCATTTGTTTTGTTTGAATGCCCTGTAAATGTTTGGAAGCCGATTCGATGTTGACCGCTATGTTGAAAACTTCATTAAAGGTGATAGGGTCTCTCTCTGCAAGTAGTCTCCTCTGAATGTTGTCATCGTTTACTACTACTACGAGTTTATTCCGTAGCATTTTGTCCAAAAATGTTCCAAAACGACAATCTTCACACATGTTTCTTAACTCTGCCATAGTCTGTGATCACTCGCCCGGTTGGCGGTTTCGTGTATAGAACTTTGTTCTCTGAACGATCACAGACGGCTTTGGGCTGAAGTAGTTCTTCATCAGTGTGACAAGTTCGTCAAATTCTTTATCTTTCGTTTTTTCTGGGGCTGATAAACTTGATATTTGTTTGTACACCTTACTTCCACAAACCGATAAAAGAATCGGTTGTCTCTTCTTCACGTGAGTAGTATCCTCGGGTACTTACTCGGGTATTTACTTCGAAAAAGTTTTCCAGACACTCGATATATTGATCCCATTGTTCACTTGAGCTATCAAACGATTCCAACCGACCGAAGGTAGCCATAATTCGTTTTTTGTTCGAATCATCGTCGCCAATTTGTAATAAACTCACACGAGCACAGTAAACGGTAACTTGTTTGTATTAGTCGCTTTTTACAACGATGTACAACTGTCATGGCGTCCACACATATGTGGTGAAAACCCGGATGTTAGTTGGTTTCTTAGTTCAAGGGAAACTACTCTGTCTGAAAGTTATTTACATACATTACGCATATACAGTGCATTCTTTACTTATTAATCAATGAAAATTTTATATTGATTAGATAATTACCTGATTTTTGGTAAATTTTAAAAGACAGACTCCGAAAATCCAAGACACTCATACATTTGGCGGTCACTAATTATAATGCATGTCGGTGTCTTTGTAAATAAGTCAGCAATTTTCATGTTCAATTAATAGTCGAAAAAAGCAATTACTTTTTATGTTATTTGTGTTACGTGAAAATATCGAATAGTTATTAAAATCCGCAACCGATTTCCGCCGGAATGCGTATATAGTAAATATAACTGTTATATTATTATATAATAATACTAATAACAATAAGTAGTAGAATAAACAATAATAAATAGTAGTAGTAGTAGTAATAATAATAATAATAATAATAATAATAATAATAATAATAATAATAATAATAATCAAACGTAAAGAAAACAAAACGTAGGTTCTGTCATGCAGGGCTTCCATAGCTATGAATGCCGCAAAGTGTAAGTAGGAAATCATACGTGGTCTGAATACGTCTAAAATAAATAGAAGTGTTATATTATTAATACTAGCATTTTAAAAAATGCGAATGCAATAAATAAAAGTAGTAGTAACAATAATGCAAATAGTATTTAGTCACTGTAGCAGCAGCAGAAAATAAAGTGTTTTCTTATTTAAGAATACCAGGAAGTGATACAGAATTGTATTTTAACGTTCAATGGAATGAATCAAACGCAAGGAGGAATAAAAAAAAACTAAGTTTGTGCCATTCTGGGCTTCAATAGCTATGAATGGCGCAAGGTGAAAGAGGAAATCGTTCATTTTGTTGAACGAATATGTTTTTTTGTTTTTTTTTTTGATGAGTAATTCAAATGAATTCAAATGAATAATGTAAAGTGTGGTTTTTATATTGACGAAAATAAACTAAAATTAAAGGAGAAAATATGATACGATATGTAAGAAGATTTTCTTTGATTAAACGTATTCAGGCGCGACGCTGAGAGGGTTTGTGTCGTGTTCGAATATATGAACTGTTAATCGGAATTGCGACTGGTTTTAATATTACTGTATAATTTGAACGGCTGATTGACGTCTATTTCTAAGATCTAAAAAGGGATCGTTTGTTATTTCAATAATTATAGTGTTACGTTAGTGTCGGTTGCGTGACACTGCTGTCCCAACTTTCACTTTCTGGTTACCACTTGACGCGTCTTCTCTCCACTCCAAAACGAACTTCTGCAACTTTAGCTTTTCTCTCCCCTCCATCCGACTTTTCTCTTCTACAAATACAACTTCTCTGCTCGCAATCTAACTTCAGAATGCCTTCCTTCCCCAAATCACTCCTCTTTTATCTCCAATCAGGAGCATCTCATTTGCATACCTCGTAGTTACCCTGTAGGCATATAAAGAAACAGGGCAGCCATTTTTGTTTCTTTCTTCTTCATTATGAACACGAGGTAAGCCACACAAAAACGCGGTCGGTCGTTCTTGTTTCTTTTTTCTTCATTTACACCACACACCCCCCTGATCTTCGAGATCAATAGGATACTTCGTAATCCTCCATCCAAGCAGGCCGCCTCCTCTCACGTCGAGGCCTCTGGGGGACAACTTCTCGGGGGTTAACATTTTCAGGTTCACTACAACACGGGCCTAAGTCAGGTCGAGCAGCATCATTTGCTTCTCGGTGGCCCTCGATTTCCCCTTCTTCACTGCTCTCACTGCATACCGGCAATGTCACACGACGCAGGTCTAAGATATGCAGGGGAACGCCATTCACCATCACATTGTTCTTCGACTGCAATCCTGTTACGACCCCTCTTTTCCAACGAGTGGTACACTGTGGATTGGGGGGTTTCACCCACACCTCTTCACCTACTTTGATAGTGGCTTCTTCACTCTCAATTCCTGCTGTTTTGTTGCACGGATGCCGCCACTTATATGTGAAAACAGCCCTATGAGGCACAGTTGTCTCATCTTGTTTGGTCTTCGGTGAGATGTTATACCAAAACACCGCCCCTATGGGTGATACGTTGCTTTTTTCCGCAGCAGCTTTAATGGTGCGATGAGTCCTCTCCACTATTCCGTTGCCACTCGGCCGATACGCTGCTCTGAAAAATTGCCTTACTCCCCACTTATCGCACACCCCTTTAAAGGCTTCTGATCGGAAAGCGGAGCCATTGTCCATTAAGAGTTCCTCAATCGGCCCTCTCTCCAAAAATATCTCCTCGGTGACCCCTCCGATCGCCCATGCAGCTTCTGCCCTGATCTCTCTCCAGGTGGCAAACCTTCCCGGTCCACAGTCGACCATCGACAGATACAATTTGTGGCGATAGTGTGTCACATCAATGGCCAATCGCTTCCAGTCCTCCGCAACGTGTAGCTCTCCTGCTTCGTGTCTGGACGGTCCAGAGTCAATTGATTGGCACTCTCGACAGTTCTCCACCACCTCCCTAACCTCCTCCTCGGTGGTCTCCGGGTAAACCTCTCTGGCTAGGAATAACGTTCGTTCTCGACCAAAGTGGTGCATTTCGTGTGACTCTTTGACTTCTTCCCCTGCACAGCATACCGAGGAGACCTCCTTTCCCTCCTGCAGCCAGGCCTTCTTCACGTGTGTCATCGAATCCGCCTTGTTTTTTTTTTCTGACGGGACCAACACAACAGATACTCTCAACTGGAATTCCGCTATCAGGTCGGTGAGCGCTCCGAGTCTGCGCTTGATCAGCATTTCCGCAGCACCCCTGGTCTTAACTCTCTTATCGCCAGTTACTGCCGACCGAATCCACGACGCTACAGTTGCCGAATCGGTTTTGACTTCAATTATTTTCAATCCCCATTTCAGGGCCAGATTGATTCCTTTTATAGCGGCATCTAGTTCTGCTACGTTGATATGGGAGAAGTCGTTTTTTCTTAGCCACGCCGCATCCTCCACAGTTACACCTCCTATCTCTAGTACGACGCCCAACGCCAGGTTATTGGCATCCCACCAAACCACACCCGCGTCTTCGCCGCTGACATACCATTTCCCTTTCACTGGGTCCTCATTCCTCACTCTCGCAATGACTTCTTGCAGCATATTCATGACCTCCTTCGTCACACGGCCCTCCCAGCCATCAGTGCCTGTTTGTCGTTTAATAAAGCTGCATACTATCCTTAGCCAGCCAGCGATAGGATAGTGCCCGACCAGCCTCCCGCAGACTGAGAAGAGTTCTCGCCTCGTCAGCTCAGATCCGACTTCGGGTATTGCATTCCCTCGTTCGAAGACAAGGCTTTCTTTTCCATCTCGCCTTAGTTTCAACCCCAGCACCGCTCCTCCATCTAGGGCCTCCGTCGGTTTCGCAGTTAACCCATACTTCTCGACATGGCTTCTTACTTCCTCTGCTGTCACCTCTGCCTCTTCCACCAGGATGTCGTCAATGTACGAACTAGTGGCCTCCTCCACTGTACAGTCTTTGCTCAGCACTGTCTTCAGCACGGCAGTCATAATTTTGCCTAACCTCGTCAGACAATACATCCGCCCCTTGTACCGGACCAGTTGGTACTGCCAGAGTTTTTCATCTACATGGATCTGCAGATATGCCGATTTCAGATCGACAATCTTAGTGGCCCGCCCCATTCTTCTCCATTTCCTCATGACCTCCTCACATACGTCGATCCCGTTCCAGTGTGGCAGGCTACGTGTCTGTTCAATTCCCTAAAATCCAGCACGGGCCTAATCTTGTTTTTGGTAGGCTGAACAACCGCCAGTAGTGGCAACACTCCTTTTTCTTCCTCTGTCCACGGTTTCAGAATTCCTTCTTTTATCCACCTCTCCACTTCTTCCTCGAATCCTTTTCTTATTTCTCCTCGCAGGGTGTTTTCGTAGCAGCCCACCTTATTCTGTAGTTCTGGGGGCCCGGAGATCCATTTCCATTCCACCGTCCACCTCACGCCATCAAACTTCGCCAAGAAATCTTTGTCCTCAATGCAGCAAACCTCCGGTTTTGGGTTTCTGACGGTTCTATCACTTTCCACTCCTGCCATCCCCACTGCGCCGAGACGTCCAAACGTCACTTGGCCTCCTCTTAACGTAGCGCCCCCCAGTCGGTTAATTGCACTCATACCTATAATCACGTCGACACCACCGACCAGATGATTCAACACTAGGGCTTGCAGTCCAATGGGCACCCCTTGCACCATTACTTCCGCTGTCGTCTCTCCTAGGCATTTCACATCCCTGCCATCCACGGTCCTAATAATCCTGGTTCCGCTCCATGACCTCGCGACATTCCTCGCTAACAACGTTGTAGTGCAGCCTGTGTCGACAAGGGCTATGGCTCTCTTCCCATTGACTACCACCGGTAACCGAGGCAATGTTCCATCATGCGCCATTTCCACACAGAAGGGGTAACCACTGGCGCAATAGCTCCCCTTCACTCGTTTCCCTGGTCCCGTGCAGCAACACAATAGCGGCTAATATGCCCCACTTGTCCACATCGGTAGCACGTGATCCCCGGTCTCGGCTCTTTGCAGTCCTTGATCAGATGAGGACTCTGGCACCGGAAACACTTGATGGCAGGTCTCCCCTCCTGTCACCTCGCCGGCTGCCTCTCATTCAAGTGAGGCCTCATGCACATATTTCCACTAACAGCTGCAGCCACGATTGGGCTTTTAACATTTTTCACTAGGACTCTGGCGTGGACCAAGAGATCGTCCACTTCCATAGAATGGATCCCCGTGATTCTCTGCATGTTCGCAGAGATTTCCTCTGGGAAGCCGTTCACTAGGTACAGCTTTACCGTCATCTCCAGGCTCCTCCCC
Organism: Euprymna scolopes; assembly: GCF_053919585.1. Lineage (NCBI taxonomy): Eukaryota > Metazoa > Mollusca > Cephalopoda > Sepiida > Sepiolidae > Euprymna > Euprymna scolopes. Next base: position 71,321,007 of record NC_136493.1, on the reverse strand, counting down.
ACGTAACCAGCCAACCCTGCCAGTCTCCTGATCTCTGCCGCAAAGACGTCAACGGACTCGCCGGTCCACCTCAAACTTGACAGCTTGCCAAGTGTTTCAAATGGGCCCTCAGCGAAGGCCAATTTCAGCCTTTGCTCCACTAAGGCAAGGTCTTCCTTGTCTTCATCTCGCATCTGCTGGTAAATCGTGAGGGCTTCCCCTCTAAGTATAGCGGCAGCAGGGTGACCGCATCTTCTATCTTTTGCAGCTTCGCCACCATTTTTAATTTCTCTAGCCACTTAATCAGGTCACCCTCCCCAGTAAAGGGTCTCAACATCTGAGTGCTCAGTCTCCACTCAGCCATGTTAATTTGCTTGATGCGCCGAAATAGCTTGTCGGTTGCGTGACACTGCTGTCCCAACTTTCACTTTCTGGTTACCACTTGACGCGTCTTCTCTCCACTCCAAAACGAACTTCTGCAACTTTATCTTTTCTCTCCCCTCCATCCGACTTTTCTCTTCTACAAATACAACTTCTCTGCTCGCAATCTAACTTCAGAATGCCTTCCTTCCCCAAATCACTCCTCTTTTATCTCCAATCAGGAGCATCTCATTTGCATACCTCGTGGTCACCCTGTAGGCATATAAAGAAACAGGGCAGCCATTTTTGTTTCTTTCTTCTTCATTATGAACACGAGGTAAGCCACACAAAAACGCGGTCGGTCGTTCTTGTTTCTTTTTTCTTCATTTACACCACAGTTAGTTCGTAGTGAATGATAATAACTGAATGTAAGAAAACGAATATTTTTTCGGTAACATGTGGGTGTGAATGATTATGAAAAATACTCGGTTATTTTGAGGTCCGTAGCAAAACTAAATTTAAAAAGGGACCTCTGTGGGGTTACGTATTTAGGAGAGTGAGTTTATAAAGATAAATTGTAGCATTTATTAAACGGTGCCGAAATGTGCGTATTCTTCCGTGAAACACGCTGCAATATTTGCTGGAATTTTTCAGCATTTGTAAAACAGTAAACACAACTTATTCTAGTCTTCTTTCTTTGTTCTCTTCTCAATTAATAAACGCGAAAGAATTTTTTTCATCTATGCTAAATATATTTATATAAAACTTGGTTCGGCTTATTTAATTCTAATCATATTACGGAAATATTTTTTTATATAATCCCCAAACTCCCTCAAACAAATCTCGGTATTGTTTATTTGCATAATTTTAATTTCTAATAAATTATTTTTCTGTAATATACATTTCTAATTTGCATTGCCAAATTTCATCCTATATATGCAATCGTTTATCATTATTAAGATTATTCGAATTATTATCAGCTTAACAAGAAAGTTTTTGCCGTTTTTAGTCGTGTGCAAGAGCGTCTATAAGTCACTCCGTCGGTCGATCGGTCGGTCGGGCTGTCCGTAACACTTTTGTGCTTGGTCTTTTTGGTGAAGATCGAAGGTCTGTTGTTAATAGATGCTGTTCTTAGCTTTTTAAGCTTTTCAAGCTTTTCGTGGCCTTTTTGCCAATATCAAAGTGTACTATCTGTTCTGATACCTACATCGTGCGAGGCAGTGCTGTTCTGGCGACACATTCTCGTGCCCGGAACACTTGACAAGCTTTTTGGGTCGCGTTCTGTCCGCACTCCCACTTTGTCTGTCTTTCTCTGCTCTCCCCTCTCACAGGAGGGATCCGAGCTGATAATTTACGACCTTCCCGAGAGGGAGGGTCGGAAACAGTTTCTCTCTTCCCTCCACTAACTTCCCATTCCCTCTCTCAGTTCTATCTCCCCTATTGCCGCCTTTGGCGCCAAATCGGCTCCCCACTTTGAACGCCGTCTCCACATCAGTCAAAACAGTGATTTTCTTTTTCTATACACATTGACTGACCATGGAAACCACAGATACAGGAAGAGAGAAAAAAGAAACAACACCAGGCAAGGAAATGATAACTCCCCCAAAGTACGCCTCCCCACATAGGGGAGCAACACTCAAAACCAAAGAGGCGTACCGCCCGGACAACATGAAAGCAGAGGCAGCAGCCCCAAAAGACAGTGCCCAGGGAGAAGCTCCCCACGGGGGCAGCTCCCCCAAAGAGGGAGCAAATTACCAAACTGAGGAGGCACACCCACGAGATCCTCCAAACCAAGGGGCAGCAGTACCAAAAGACATTACCGGGGGATAAGCTCCCCAAGAGGGCAGCTCTCCCAAAAAAGAAGAGGCATACAGCCCAGAAATGAACACTGGCAAGGAGGTAGCCGCCTCAAGACATTATGAAGAGGGATGCGCCCCCAAAGGGAAGCTCCCCAAATAAGGAGCAGTACTGGACACACCCAATCAAAGCGTGGAAGAATCAACCCCTAAAGGGAAACTTGTCTCAGAAAACACCTCCAAGACAGCGGCGGAACAGTCTTTTAACCCCACAAAAGACCCCTCGCCCAAGACATCAGAGGGATCTACATGGGGTAAAACCGCTGATAAGAGATTCTCCCCACAGGAATATAAAGACTTGTAACTTACCAAGTACAAAGAATATATTGAGGGGAACGTCCGCAAGCCAATACCTGGGGACTGGGAGGCGAAGGAAGACAAGATCCTATCCTTCATCACTTCGGACATCCGGGCAAATCAGCTCAAGGGGATGAAAAAAGAGGAAATGGCTGAGCTCCTCCAGAAACTGAAGATACCCGTCAAGTATATACACCAGAGGAGCTTCACGGTGTGGGACGTACTGCTCCCCAACAAGGATGAAGCAGAAAAGTTCTCATGCACAGAACTTAAATGCGCAGGTATCAAGTTACTGCCAGAGTATCAGAGCAGGAGGAGAATCCGAGTACAAATATTCAATGCTCCTGCTGATCTACACACAGAAATGCTGGGAGCTTTCCTCAGTATTTTTGGAGAGGTGGAGCGGATGGACCCGGCACGCTCCAAAAACGGTGTCCACATGGGAAGTTATACAGTAGCAATGCGGGTCAAAAAAGAAGGCTTTCTAGGCATACCAGCTACAATATCTTTCAAGAAAGCCAACATGACAGTGGTGGTTGAGAGTCAGCGCCCTCATTGCTGGTCTTGTCTGAAGCAGGGCCACATGGCAAAGAATTGCCCCCAAAAAGCAGTTCCAAGTCAAACAGTGCCACAAGTAAACACATTTCCAGTAGCGGGGTAGCAACAGTCATTGAAACTAAGGAATCACCAACATCAGCCCTTGAGTTGGCAAAGCCCAAGGATCAATGGAGTACGGTGGCAGGGCGTAAACGGAAAAACATATCTATCTCCACATCAACCCAACCACCTGCTCAACAGCAACAGCAGCAACAACAGTCGCAGCCACAACGACAACAGCAGCAGCAACAACATAAGCAGCAGGAGCAGCAACAGCAGCAACAACAACAGCTGCAGCAACCAAAGCCCCTCTGAGGATGAATTAGCGAGTGAGAGAGAGAGGAACCCAACTTCACCACTCTCCGGTTCACTCGAAATGCAGAAAAAGAAAAAGAAAAGAAGAAAAAGGGAAGAAAAGGTGGCCCCTACTCCCTGTCAGCATACACCACCCCAAACAACAACACAACCCACTTTCCCCTCCAAATCACACACTGCATCAACACTAGACATTACACCAACACAAGACACTGCACCAACACCAACACTAGACACCACACCAATCCCAGACACCGCACCAGACACTGCACCAACACCAACACCAGACACCACACCAATACCAGACACCGCACCAGACACTGCATCAACACCAACACCAGACACCACACCAATACCAGACACCGCACCAGACACCAGACACCACACCAATATCAGACACTGCACCAGACACTGCACCAACACCAACACCAGACACCACACCAATACCAGACACCGCAGCAGACACTGCACCAACACCAGACACGACACCAACACCAGACACAATACAAACACCAACACCAGACACCACACATACACCTGTCCCCATAAAAATGCAGACTGAGCGACCACCCCAAAAAGAAAAGAGTGAACCCGGGAGTGGGAGAGACCCTTCAACTTCTCCTGCTCACGGACTTACTGCATCAGAGACTCTTCCCCTTGAAATGAGGGAGAAACTGTGTTTTATAGATACCCTGTCTGCGGCAATATATTTACACCACCGACAGAGAAAAAATTTAAACCCTCTGCTGGATTGCCAACAGATAGGGGAAAAAGACATTAATGTTCCCTCTAATTTCCCGGACACCCCACTGCTAACAACTTTTGTCAGGCTTCCAGAGGCCTGCAAGATAAACTTATGGACAATGCTGGAGGCCGCTGAAGGGGCTGTTCTGGGAATTGAACTGATTAGAAAAAATGAGACTTCCCTTGAGGAACTCTCAAAACAATGCAAGGGAAGGATCCCACTGTTGGTTCATCCGTCACTTTATAGGGCCCTTAAATTGACTTTCCCTTTGGACGTTGGCGGCATTGTGAGAGAAGGTCAGGATATGAAAAACCTGACCACCTTGAGCATTGCATACAGTGTCAGCGTCCTTTCCCCGACCGATTTCGGAGCTGAGTGTGACACATCTTAAGCTAGGTACCATGGCTTTGAATTTGGCTTGTCTGAATGCGAGAGGCTTGAGATCATCAGGCCGGACGGCTCGCCTCCGGCATCCTTTGGAGTGGATGTGGCTGCGATTCAGGAGATGCATTTCATTTCTTCTGTGGACTGTCAGGTGCTGGCACGAGATTTTGAGGTTTTCTCAGCATATGGCAGCCTGCGGGGGAAGGAAGTCTCCTTGCTGGTTAAACGCACCGTGTCCGCAATGGTCGACGTTGTTCATAGGGATGCGGAGGGCAGGCTGGTTGTGGCTGATGTTCTGTGTTTTGGGTGATCAGGGTTCATGCGCCCAGCACCGCTCGTGAGAGGGTCTCATTCTTCAGTCAGCTTAACGCATTTGTAGATTGTCGGAAGCGGGTAGTGCTAATGGGGAATTGGAACGCCATATTAGATCCCGAGATAGATAAGGTAGGAGGCGATGCTAGAGGATCGGAGAGGTAAGAGTCCAGCCTGGCTGATCTGATGGCTAGATGCGGTCTGGTCGGCAGGTTTCGGGTTGAGCATCCAGGGCAGGAGATGTGAATATGGACCAATAGTGTTTCCTCCTATCCAAACACTTACTTGGACAGGATGTTAGTTAGGAGAGGCGGAGTAGACTTCTTATCTTGTTCCATGTTCACTTGGCTAAACCAGACGGATCATAAACTAGTTATGGCCCGGATGAAGCTAGGAAATAGGCCTAAGTTAGTGGCTCACTGGAAGTTAAACACTTCCCTTCTGGAGATACAAGACTTCCAAGAGAAGCTAATAGAATTAATTCAAAAAGCACTAGTGAGTAAGTGGTGGGTAAGTAGCACCGGGAGTAAGTGGTGGGTAGGTCTAAAAGCTAAAATAAAAACCTTCTCTGTCAAGTATGCTCAGCGCCTCACACTAGATAAGCCAAGACGATGAAGAAACTAGAGCAGAAACTAGCCCGGGCTATGGGGGAGGGTGATAGGGTTAGTCAGGAACTAGCTAAGCAGGACCTTCTGCGTGAGAATAGCGAGCGTTATGAAGGTCAAGTAGTCAGAGCTAGGCTTAGAAAGGTAGGCAATGAGCAGTCAACTCCAACACTGACGCACGTCATGAAATTTCTAGGCATGGCTCAGACAAGTACATTGCAAAGGTAAGACATCCAGATGGACGCACTCTGGAATTGACTCAGGAAATCTGCGAGGGGTTTTGCGTACATTTCGAGGAGCATTTTACGCAGCAGCCCGATCTTCTGGTCCTTGAGTTTAGCAACTGTTTGGCTGACTCTCCCCACCTCGAGGCGGCTAGAGCGGCTAGTTGCGAGGGCTGGGTGACAGAGTGGGAGGTTTTTACTGCGCTGAAGCGGGTCAGCTGTGACAGATCGCCGGGACTCAATGGTCTGCCATACGAACTGTATTTGAGCCTGTCGCCCATGTTTCTGCCTCTTCTCACGGATGTGTTCAACCATTTGTTTGCTCAGGGATCCATCCCAGGGCAAGTCACCAAGGGAGTGATCACATTGCTGAGGAACGGTGATGGGCATGGTGGGGAAGAGTTAGACGATTACAGGCCCATAACTCTGCTAAATACAGGGTTGAAGATTTTGGCCAAGGTCCTGTCGAGGCGCTTGCTCAGTATGAAAGAATTACAGGGGCCAAGATAAACTGCGGCAGATCGGTGTAACTGCGGTTGGGCGCCTGGAGTTGCAACGCCAACCTCCCGGCGCCATTCAGCTGGACAGATGGCTCAGTTCGGATCCTCGGTGTGTGGTTCAAACCAGGTCTCCAGCTTGACAAAAATTGGTTGGAGGTACGGTCAAAGGTGGAGGCTGCAGTCAATTCGTGGCTTCCTAGGAAACTTTCCTAAAAGGGTAAAACTGAGGCATGCACCACTTACGTCTTTCCTCCCATCCTTTACCGACTGGCCGTACTTCCCCTGTCTGCACAACACCTAACAGCTTTGTCAAACTCTTGTCCTCACTTCTATGGGACAGAGAAAGACACTGGGTTAGCAGACAGGTCTGTATTCAACGTCCGTGTGAGGGAGGCTTGAGAATGCCAGACATGAAGTGTCATCGAGACGCTGAGAGGCTGGCCTACCTGAGCCACTATATGTAAGATGACCAACCGTGGCACCCCGTGGTTACTGCCGCCTTCCCCGACCTCATTCTCGACCCTTCTAATGAGAGCCGTCGCAGGGTGCGGGGAGAATCTGCCGAGCCGCGCTAAAATGACTATCAAGGTCCAGCGACCGTGTGACTGCTACCCGTAGGGAACTCCACAGGGATATAGTGAAGGGGGCTGCCGACGACCCACAATGCGCGCATTTGGGTTGGCAGCAGAGTGAGATCCACTCCGCGTGGAGCTGGGCGCCAGATTCGAGTCATCTGAACAATTCGAAGTTTTCTCTGACCTGGCGATTGGCCCGAAATGCACTTCCACTCAACAACATACAATGTAGTTCCGGGTTTTTGGAGTGGCTTGATTGTCCCCATTGTGGGACAACGGGCGTAGAAATAACTGATCATGCTTTCTTCGATTGTCGCCATTCCGCCGGTACTGGTCATATTTCAGCGAGGTGACGACTCGCATCGATCCTGAGCATCCTCGCCCAATTACCGTATCCAATGTCGTGGACAACGTGAAGCCACAGTGGGACGGGGAAAGACAAATGGTCTATGTTACGATCCTGGCTGTGGCGAGAATGGTGATTTGGACGTCGCATTTGCCCGGTTGCCGGGGGGTGTTGTCTTTTTCTGATCAGGATCTGATCACTTTCTTTAAACACCATCTACAGGTGAAGATCAGATGTGATAGAAGAAGGCTGCATCGCGCGGCATTTGACAGAAGATGGATACATGTAGCAAGTCTGTATGTACGAAGAGGAGCCAAATTTGAATACATGTTCCCCATCTAGGTGTGGAACGCACAGTTCTGTAAAGTAAAATTAAACAAATAGCCTCTCAACTAGCTGAGTGTGTGTTCCATCCCTCCCTGATTAGGAAGCCTCCAAGATCCCCACCCCCTCCTTGCAATTTTTGTTTTCCCCCCTCTTCTAAATTTCACCCATCTTGGAGAGAAAGAAATACAAACTAACCCCCATTCCTTACCCACAAAATTTTTTTTTCTCCATTCACCCCCATCTAGAGGGCATCCTCACTTAGAGACTGACACGCAGAAGCGAGGTTCCTTTTACAAACCTAGTGGAACGGGCAGTCTATCAACTAGACGGGATTGGGAAGGTCCTACTAATAACACCCCCTGCCCCCCCGCCCTCGACACAAATGAATTATTGTACCATTTTTATAGTTATCATTTTTGCTGTACACGTAAAAATGTTTTAAAAATTGAGAGTTAAGTAGGATGTCCCCCAGTATGAAATGGTGAATGTTGTATTATGGTGAAAGATACTAGCTGGGAGAAACTTTTGATTTTGTTTAGTTCTGGAGTGACAAGGATGACCAACGACACCCACGATCCCCCTCTCTTGAGTTGGCTATGTGCCTAAGTTTTTTGTTCAGTGTTGATTTTCAATGTATTTTTAACATGAATAAAGGATTTAATATCTCAGTGTAGTATTTGTTCTCCCAGTTACTCATTTTTGATTTTTTTCAAGAGGTCCGCCACAAGTTTAAGGCTTTCACTTTGGTCACTTTTGTGACTTTACTAACCTTTGTTAGTGGGACCGACCCCCACTTTGGGGAGTCTGGACCGTTTTTTGTTCCCCCAGGACCGACGCCATTGTGTGGACCCAAAAACCGATCCCTTCTTTGGGAGTTTGCTGTTCTCGGGACCGACAACACTTTCTTTGGTAGAAGCGACCTGGTCGTGTTAGCTTAGCATTTTTTCTTTTAGGTACTGTGTTTCCTCCTCCCACTGAGGTTGAAATAGTGTACTTTCTCCCCTCTTAATTGCCTGTGCAGCACTCTGACCTGTCAGGCCAACTCTTTGTCTTCCTTCGCTGCTCTCCCAGTGGATTGAGCAGACCGGGCTCTCTTTCTCACTTCCTTGGGGTTGTTTGTGGGCAGGGTGACGTGGGTAGGGCGGGTGTTTCGTTTCTGCTCCCCTCTCTGGGCAGAGATGTCTATCCCCTCTCTCTCTTAATTGCGACGCGGCACTCAGACCCACTTCCTTCGCTGCTCTCTCCTCTTGTGAGGGGGGGATCTGAGCTAACTAACCTGACATCCCCACAAGGGGAGGTCAAACCACTTTTGCTTCTGATCTTACCCACTCCCCTCCACCCCACCCCCATTTCCCCGCATATTTCTTTTCTCCCTCGCTAGACTTTGGTCCACGTCAGCGGCCGGTGCAGTTTTTTCCAAGATTCCGGGAAAAAGGGGTATACCACCCCAGATCCGCCACATCGCCCCCTTGAGTACTCCCCATCGGAGGGAGCACCCACGACGAAAGAAGTAGAGGAGGAGAAGGCCAGGGTAGGGCTGCAGCATCAGGAGGGCAACCAATGCCATCTTAGACCCCGAGATAGATAAGGTAGGAGGTGATGCTAGAGGATTGGAGAGGTGCGAATCCAGCCTGGCTGATCTGATGGCTAGATGCGGACTGGTCGACAGGTTTCAGGTCAAGCATCCAGGGCGGGAAATGTGGACGTGGACCAATAGCGTTTCCTCCTATCAAAATACCTATTTGGACAGGATGTTAGTTAGGAGAGGCGAAGTAGACTTCCTATCCTGTCCCACGTTCACTTGGCTAGGCCAGACGGACCATAAATTAGTTATGGCCCGGATGAAGCTAGGAAATAGGCCTAAGTTAGTGGGGTACTGGAAATTAAACACCTCCCTTCTGGAGATACAAGACTTCCGAGATCAGTTAAGAGAATTGATTAAAAAAGCACTAGTGGGGGCGGTTACCGGGAGTAAGTGGTGGTTAGGTCTCAAAACCAAGATCAGAAGCTTCTCCGTCAAGTATGCCCAGTGCCTCGCACTAGATAAGGCCAAGACAAAAAAGCAGCTAGAGCAGAAACTAGCCCAGGCTACGGGGGAGGGTGATAGGGTTAGTCAGGAACTAGCTAAGCAGGATCTTCTACGCGAGACTAGCGAGCGTTACAAAGGCCAAGTAGTTAGGCTAGGCTTAGAAAGATAGGCAATGAAGCAGTCAATTCTGATGCAGACGTGCGCCGTGAGGTTTCTAGGCGTGGCTCGGACAAATACATTGCGAAAGTCAGATATCCGGATGGACGCACCCTGGAATCGACTCGGGAGATCTGCGAGGGGTTTTCAGAACATTTCGAGGAGTGTTTTACGCAGCAGTCCGATCTTCCGGTCCTTGATTTTAGCGACTATTTTGACGACTCTCCCCGCCTCGAGGCGGCTAGAGCGGCTAGTTGCAAGAGCCGGGTGATGGAGCGGGAGGTCTTTACTGCGCTGAAGCAGGTCAGCTGTGAAAGATTGCCAGGACTTGATGGTCTGCCATACGAACTGTATTTGAGGCTGTCGCCCATGTTTCTGCCTCTTCTCACGGATATGTTCAACCATTGGTTTGCTCAGGGATCCATCCCAGGGCAGGTAACCAAGGGAGTGATCACATTGCTGAAGAAAGGTGACGGGCGTGGAGGGGAAGAGTTAGACCATTACAGGCCCATAACTCTGCTAAACACAGAGTTGAAGATTTTGGCCAAGGTCCTGTCGAATCGGCTGCAGGTTGTTTTCGACGAGTTGGTTGAACCGGAACAGAACTACGCTGTGAAGGGGAGATCGATTCAGAACAACTTGCACCTGATCCACACGATCCTAGAGGGGGGAATAGATGACGACACAGAAGCCGCGCTGATCAACTTAGATCAGTCCAAAGCTTTCGATAGGGTCGACCATCGTTTCCTGGCATCTGTCTTAGAGGCCGCCGGTTTTAAACCGGACTTTTGCAAGTTGATCTCCATAATGTATCGACAGCCCATGGCTGTCGTGCAAGTCAATGGAAAGTACTCAAAACCCTTTGTTATCTCTCGGTCGGTTCGTCAGGGTTGTCTGCTGTCGCCCCATCTTTATGTCCTGGCTTTTGAGCCTCTGCTCCGCAAGCTGAGACATGGGGAGGCAAATTCGGCCCTGCGCGAAATGGCTCTGCCTGGTGGCTCAGCTGCCAAGGTATCCGCGTTCGCCGATGATGTCACGGTCTTCGTGTCGGGCTTCAGAGACATTGAGGTCGTGTCGGAGGCACTCGCCCAGTACGAAAGAATCACGGGGGCCAAGATAAACCACAGCAAGTCGGTAGGACTGTGGTTGGGCGCCTGGAGTGGCAACACAAACCTCCCGGCGCCCTTCAGCTGGACAGATGGCCCGGTCCGGATCTTTGGCGTGTGGTTCGGACCGGGTCTCCAGCTTGACAAAAATTGGTTGGAGGTACGGTCAAAGATGGAGGCTGCAGTCAATTCGTGGCTTCCTAGGAAACTTTCCTTAAAGGGTAGAGCTGAGGCGTGCGCCACTTACGTCTTTCCTCTCATCCTTTACTGACTGGCCATACTTCCCCTGCCTGCATAACACCTAAAAGCTCTTGTCGAACTCTTGTCCTCACTCCTCTGGGAGAGAGGAAGACACTGGGTTAGCAGACAGGTCTGTATTCAACGTCCGTGTGAGGGAGGCTTGGGAATGCCGGACTTGAAGTGTCATCGAGATTCTGAGAGGCTGGCCTTCCTGAGCCACTATATGCAAGATGACCAACCGTGGCACCCCGTGGTTACTGCCGCCTTTCCTGACCTCGTTCTCGACCCTTCCATCGAGAGCCCTCGCAGGCCACGGGGAAAATCTGCCTACATGAAAGAGTGCCGAGCCACGCTAAAACGACTACCAAGGTCCTGTGACCTCGTGACTGCTACCCGTAGGGAACTCCACAGGGATCTAGTGAACGGGGCCGCCGACGACCCGCTATGCACGGGTTTGGGTTGGCAGCAGAGTGAGATCCGCTCCGCATGGAGCTGGGCGCCAGGTTCGAGTCATCTGAACAATTCGGAGTTCTCTCTGACCTGGCGATTGGCCCGAAATGCTCTTCCACTCAACAACATACAATGCAGTTCCGGGTTTTTGGAGTCACCTAATTGTCCCCGTTGTGGGACAACGGCCGTAGAAACTACTGATCACGCTTTCTTCGATTGCTGTGAACTCCGCCAGTACTGGTCGTATGTCAGCGAGGTGACGGCTCGCATCGATCCTGAGCATCCTCGCCCAGTTACCGTATCCAATGTTGACCGGGAAAGACAAATGGTCTACGTTATGATTCTGGCCGTGGCGAGAATGGTGATTTGGACGTCACGTTTGCAAGGTTGCCGGGCCGGGGGGTGTTGTCTTTTTCTGATCAAGATCTGATCGCTTTCTTTAAACACCAACTACGGGTGAAGATCAGATGTGATAGAAGAAGGCTGCATCGCGCGGCATTTGACAGAAGATGGATATATGTGGCAAGTCTGTGTGTACGAAGAGGAGCCAAATTTGAATACATGTTCCCCATCTAGGTGTGGAACGCACAGTTCTGTAAAGTAAAATTTAACAAATAGCCTCTCAACTAGCTGAGTGTGTGTTCCATCCCTCCCCGATTAGGAGGCCTCCAAGATCCCCATCCCCTCTTATCTGCAATTTTTGTTTTAACCTCTTCCTCTAAATTTCACCCATCTTGGAGAGAAAGAAATGCAAACTAACCCCCATCCCTTACCCACAAAATTTTCTTTTCTCCATTCACCCCCATCTACAGGGCATCCCCACCTAGAGACTGACCCGCAGAAGCGAGGTTTCTTTTACAAATCTAGTGGAATGGGCAGTCTATCAACTAGACGGGGTTGGGAGGGTCCTACTAATCACCTTTTGTTTTGTCTTCCCCCGCCCTCGACACAAATGAATTATTGTACCATTTTATTGTTATCTTTTTTTGATTTTACACGTCAATAAAAAGTGTTTTAAAAATTGGGAGTTAAGTAGGACGTCCCTCAATATGAAAGGGTGAATGCGGTATTATGGTGAAAGAAGATACTAGCTGGGAGAAACTTTTGACTTTGTTTAGTTCTGGAGTGACAAGGATGACCAACGACCCCCACAATCCCCCCTTTTGAGTTGGCCATGTGCCTAAGTTTTTTGTTCATCGTTGATTTTGACTGTATTTTTAACATGAATAAAAGATTTGATATCTCAAAGTGTAGTATCTGTTCACCACGCGAGGCAGTGCTGTTCTGGCGACACATTCTCATGCCCCGAACACCTGACAAGTTTTTTGGGTAGAGTTCTGTCTGCACCGCCACTTTGTCTGTCTTTCTCTTCTCTCCCTCCTCACGATTGGGATCCGAGCTGATAATTTACAACCTTCCCGCGAGGGAGGGTCGGAATCACTTTCTCTCTTCCCTCCACTAACATCCACTCCCTCTCTCAGTTCTATCTCCCCTCTTGCCGCTACTGCTCCCCAAGAGGACGACTCCCCAACAGGAGGAGCAAGAACAATGTACCGCCCGGATATGACAGCATTGGACGCTCCCGAGGAAAGGGAAAATGTACCAACATCTTACCCTCGAGGGCGACTCCCCCCAAAGGGGAGCAAAACCAAAATCGGTCGTAGCATCTCACTCCGACCACAAAAAGGAGGAGGTGCCAGGCCAAAAGGACAATAAAGGGAGCAGATCAAGAAAATGAGGGGTCATACCGCCTGGACCTCGCAAACGATGAAGGAGCAGATGGCTTCAAAGTAAACAAAAAAGATCATGCTCCCCAAGAGGCCGACTCTCCAAAACGGGAAGCTGCTCTCAAAAAAGACTCTAACACAAAGAGAGTCAAGCCCAAAAGACACTGAAAGGGGAGCTGCCCCCCAAAAATGCGACACTCCCACAAAAGGACAGACTAAGAAATCTGGGGAGGCAGGAAGCGTCGCAAATAAACAGGCAGGGGCGACCTCCATAAAAGACCAAAAACGGTCTAACCCCATCAAAGACCTCATACCAACACTAACACCACCAAGAGGGTCTGAGTGGGGTAAGACCATAAAAAAACAACTGTCCCCTTAAGAGTATAGAGACCTGTATCTGAAAAAGTACAGACAATACATAGAGGGGGCAGATATAAAACCCATACCGGGTGCCTGGGAGGCGATTGAGTGCAGAGTCCTGTCCTTCGCCATTTCTGATATACTGGAAAACCGCCTCCTGGGGATGAAGAAGGAAGACATGGTGGGGCTCCTCCACAAACTTAACATCCCGGTACTATACCTGTACCAGAGGAGCTTCGCCATGTGGGAGATCCTCCTACCCACCAAGGACAATGCGAAAAGACTCTCCCTCCAAGAAATAAAGTATGGGAGAGTCAAACTAATACCCGAATACCAGGGCAAGAGAAGGACTCGCGTGCAGGTATTTAATGTGCCAACCCAAATACCTGCGGAACTATTAGGAGGCCTCTTCAGCCAGTACGGTGAGGTGGAACAGGTGACCCCAGTATGGTCAAAAACTGGGACTCACCTGGGCTGCTACACAATAACAATGAGGCTGAAGAGGGAGGGTGTTTGGATGATACCAGCGCTACTGACATACAAGGACACTATCATAACGGTAGTGGTGGAGGGCTGTCGTCCACACTGCTGGTTCTGCCAAAAGCAGGGCCACATGGCTAGGAGCTGCCCCCAAACGACCCAAAAGATGATCACAACCTGTGAGACAGCGCCCGCGCCAAAACAGGCGGCAAAACCTCTGCAACTGCGGCACCAACCCCAGCTCCAAGGAAAACCGAAACCACCCAGGAGGCCAAGGGGGAGGAATGAAGCACGGTATTGAGACAAAAATGGAAGCACATAATCCCTTCTGTCACCGTCCTACCACCAGCCCAACAATCGAGGCAGCAGCCTGTGCAAATGCAGCAACAACAACAGCCACCACAGCCGATGACACGGAAACAGCTGCAGCAACAACAACTACTGCAGCAGCAAAAGCAGCAAGTTCAGCAGAAGCAGCAGCAGCAACGACACCAGCGAGAGCAGCAGCAACAAAAACAGCTGCAGCAACAACTAGAAGAACAGACACAACCAACGGTCCCCACACCAATCGAGAAGGGGATCAAGCGGAGAAAAGACTGCTCCTCTGAGGATGAATCCACAAGTGAGAGGGAGAAGAACTCAACCTCACCTCTCTCTGGTTCATTCGAAAGACTAAAAAAGAAAAACAAAAAAAGAAAAGGGGGAAAAAATGTGGCCCCCACTCCCTGTGAACATACACCACCCCTAACAACAAAATCCACTTCCACCCCAAACCAGACACTGCACCAACATCAGACACCGCACCAACAACAAACATGGCACCAACACCAGACACTACACCAGCACCAACACCAGGCACAACACAAACACCCGTCCCCATACCAATGCAAACTGAACCACCACCCCAAAAAGAAAAGGAAAAGAATGAACTGAGGGAAGGGAGAGACTCCTCTGCCTCTCGCAGACCCACCAAATTAAAAGCCCTTGCCCCCGAGGAACTATGTTATGTAGACCCTCTATCTGTGGCAACAGACATTTCCCATCGGCAGAGGAAAAAGTTAAAACCTCTGCTCGATTACAAACAGATAGACGGGAAAGATGTAAATATCCCCTCAAATTTCCCGGACCCTAATAATAACTTTTGTCAAAACTCCAGAGGCCTGCAAGACCAACTTGTGGACAAGGCTGCAGGCCACTGAAGGGGCGTTTCCGGGAATAGAACTGGTGAAGAAAAATGACCCTTCTCTTGACGAACTATCAAAACAATGCAAGGGAAGGGTCCCAGTGTTGGTCCATCCGTCACTCTACAGGACCATAAAATTAATTTATCCTTTGGACATCGGCGGCATTGTGAGAGAAAGTCAGAATATGAAAAATCTGACCACCTTGAGCATGGCACATAACGTCAGCGTCCTCTCCCCGGCTGACTTTGGAGCTGAGTGTGACACACCCTAAGATAGGTATCATGACTTTGAATTTGGCTAGTTTGAATGCGAGGAGCTTGAGATCATCGGTCCAGGCGGCTCGCCTCCGGCATGACCTCTTGTCCCTGGGAGTGGATGTGGCTGCGATTCAGGAGACGCATTTCGTTTCCTCTGGGGACTGTCAGGTGCTGACCCGAGATTTTGAGGTTTTCTCAGCATATGGCAACCCGCGGGGTAAGAGAGTTTCCGTGCTGGTTAAACGTACCCTGTCGGTGATGGTCGACATTGTTCATAGAGATGCGGTGAGCAGGCTGGTTGTGGCCGATGTTCGGTGATCACAGTTCATGCGCCCAGCACTGTTCGCGAGAGGGTCTCATTCTTCGGTCAGCTTGACGAATTTGTAGATTGTCGGAAGCACCATCTTAGACCCAGCATTAGATAAGTTGGAGGCGAAGATAGAGGGTTGGAGAGATGTGAGCCCAGCCTGGCTGACCTGATGGCTAGATGCGATCTGGTCGAGCATCCAGGGCGGGAGATGTGGACGTGGACCAATAGCATTTCCTCCTATTCGAATACCTATTTGGACAGGATACTAGTTAGAAGAGGCGAAATAGATTTCCTATCTTGCACCACAAACGCAAAACAAATGTATTTATGTCAGTAACATAAAAAAATGTTGCGTTCTGATGGCGACGAAGTCGCTGAAGGCATTTTTGATATCTCTTGGGTTTTTTAAGCATTTCTCATGCAGAAAGTTATCGAGATGCTTGAAAAAGTGGCAGTTGGTAGGTGAGAGGTCTGAAGAGTATGAGGCTAAGTTTTGTAGCCTAATTTGTTCAACTTCTGCACGGTCAGTTTAGCAACGTGCGGGCATTGTCGTTGAGAAGTGGCCTTTTCTGTTGACTAATGCTGGATGTTGTTGTCGAAGTTGCTGATACATTTCATCCATTTGTTGACAAGTTTTCTGCCATAATGGTTTCGCCTGCATTCAAAAACTGTAATGGATGAGACCGGTCGGAGATAACCAAGCATTCAGCATGACCTTCTTTTGGTGTAACTCTGGCTTCGGGAAGTGTCGAGGAACTTCGTCAATGTCTAACCTGAGCGTCGCCGATTGTCATAAAGAACACACTTCTCATTGCAAGTCACAGCCTGGTCAAGAAACGGGTCGTTCTTGTTGCATAAAAGAAAGGAAAATAATAACGGCGTTTCTTTTGGTTGTTATTCTATTCGTGAAGCATGCATTTATTAAGTTTTTTATTCTTTCCAATCTCTCTTAAGTGGTTGCCAATCATCGTATTCGTTACGTCTAATTCAATATCGAGAAGGTTAACATGCTTGCCAGTAGGTTTACCTCAAACGCCACCCCTTCCTGACTTTCCTTTATGGCTGAAGGGGCGTTTACGGGAAGCGAACTGGTGAAGAAAAATGACCCTTCTCTTGACGAACTGTCAAAACAATGCAACTAGATAATTAGAAAATTACCCCTTCTCAGGTGCATGATATAATAAAAAACCCAGACACCTCAAAAGCATGTTAACCCGATCTCATCCAGGCTGTGTTATTAAAAAATTACTCCGCAGAGGTTGTTCTACTCCTCTCCAAACTTTATAACAAATCCCTTAATGAATCTTGCTTTCCTGACTGCTGGAAAACTGCTTCTGTAGTACAAGTTTACAAGGATTCTGACGAAAGAAATGACCGAGTACATTAGCGCCCTATTAGCCTTCTTTCGCTTTTTGCTAAAATATTTGAGTCCATAATTAACCAAACTCTACTCTACCACCTTACAGCTGCTAAATTTCTGACCGACCAACAATATGGATTTAGGCAAGCCCGTTTCACAGCAGATATCCTGAAATCATATGGTATCATTGGATGAATACTTAACATAATTAAATTCTTCTTAAACAAAAGAATAATCCAGGTTTTCCTCGATGGTCGTACATCTAAACAATATTATATGAATGTGGGTGTACCGCAGGGGTCTATCTTTGGATTTTTATTATTCCTAATATTCATAAATGATCTCCCTGATAAAATTGTCTCTAAGTATATATTTGCTACGCTCTGTAACAGGCACAAGGGGAAAACAAGTGAACACATATCTAAAGAAATGACTGAAACACTAGAGAAAGACTCTCAATCTGTAGTGGAATGGGGACAAAAATAGATGGTCACATTCAATGTTGCAAAGACTAAGCTTGTTTCCTTCTCAACTTCTAATAGCTATGGCTAAAGATACATTACCTGTAGTATTTCTTTCAAACTCCTCGGCTTAACGTTCACAAACATGAGTTGGAACAGATACATTGGGAGCATTGCTAGGTCCGGCGCGAGGAAGCTAGGCTCCCTTTAGTGTGCTAGAAAGTTACTTATGCCTGAAAGTATTCTGTACCTTTATTAGGC
Organism: Euprymna scolopes; assembly: GCF_053919585.1. Lineage (NCBI taxonomy): Eukaryota > Metazoa > Mollusca > Cephalopoda > Sepiida > Sepiolidae > Euprymna > Euprymna scolopes. Next base: position 71,303,204 of record NC_136493.1, on the reverse strand, counting down.
CACCATTCGCCCATGTATGGAGTATTATTGTTACATTTGGGCTGGTGCATCTGCTACTAGTCTCTCACTCCTGGATAGAGTTTAAAAAAGAGTCGCCAACCTGATAGGTCCTGAACCATCACCCAAGCTTCAACCTCTATCCTATCGACAAAATTATTGCATCCCTCTGCCTATTTTACAAGTATTTTAATGGTGGATGGTCTGACGAACTACAAGCCCTTTTACACTCAACGTAAATACCCCCGACAAACCCAAAAATCAGGAAAATCCCACTCCTCCACAGTAGAGATCCCTAGATGTAAGAAGGCGTTCTACTCTAATAGTTTCTTTCCCAGAACTGCTAGACTCTGGAACTCCCTTCCAGGTTCCTGTTTTCCCAGCTGTACTGACATGCAGAAGTTCAAGTGTAATGTGAACAGATAATTTGCTGCTCACCTCCCTTCATAGTGTCCCTGCAACATGCCCCCGATAGTAGCCCCCTACATCAAAGTGGCACAGTGCCTTCTTTGCGGTGAAAACGGAATTAAAAAAAAAGTTCTCAAATAGTTGTGCGTGGATTGATTACGACTAAGGCTCTTAATTGATCATTGTCAACATGTAATGGCCGACCACTACGCTCATCAAGACTTGTTGCTGCCACGATATTTCTAAAACTGCCATTGTACTGCACGTTAAGTTGTGGTTCTTGGGTCAAACACTTCGTTAGTATCGTGAGCTGTTTCAGCAGCGTTTCGGTCTTGCTTGAATTTAAATAAGAAATTTATGCGAATTTGCTTTTTCCAACGTCCTGAAAAGAAGACAATTGTTTTAAAACGATTGTAATGTAAATGATTGGATAGAACAAAAAACGTTCTTTAAAATGAATAAAGTAAAGTTATTATTGCAAAAACTTATTTGAAAATACATTATTTGAAATCAAAATTAAAAATTCTGCAAGAACTTTCTTCTCAACCTTATAATAAAGTAAAATAAGGATATTTTATCAAAAAGGATAGCGTTTAAATTTTGTTTTAGATTTTGATTTCAAGAGGATAATTGACTTCAAGCATTAGCAAAATATCAAATGTTGCTATGATGTGGCGATTAAGTTGATTGATCTTTCATCTAAACGGTCAAGGAATTATAGAGAAGTAAATATTTTGTGACAAGGCATTTTTAAACGATTAAAAACACACACGAGTAAATCAGAATATATTTTAATAAGTATCGATCCTATTGTCATAGGAAAGTCGTCCTAAAATTACCTCTGAACATTTTCCTTGAAACTATAAATTTACATAATCTAGAATTTTTTTTTTTTCACTAAAAAGGCAAACAAATAAAATAAATTTATTTTTCCGTTTAATTTCTTTTCGGTGTTTCACTTAGACAATGGAACCATTTATCATTGTTTTTCATGTTATCTAAAGGAATAAATGCGAAAATAATTTTAGGTATATTTTCATTCGTACGATAAATTCCTTTCAAGACATTGTTTCCTTTTTTGAAAAGGAGGCAGTGTTATATATAATTATTCATCACGACACTACCTTCCCAGGATTACATTCTTTTTATTTTGGGACGGTAGTGTACTATCTATTCTCTTACCCAGGCATTAACTCCTACGTTTTGCGGGAGACGTGTGTTGTTCATTATGATATCGTCCTTTTAGTCATTACCTCCTCGTTTGTGGCGTCAATGTAAGTAGTTCGTTCATCATAGTATCATTTTCTCAGCTTCGCAAAATATACGACAGGGGGCGTATATATATATTTATAGTATTTACATAAAAATGCTATGCAATGCCGTTTAATTTCAAATTAATGTTAAAGTAGTAATCCTTATTCCATTACTGTGTGGTGCAGGGGGGTAGGGAGATCTTGACGGCGTTTAAAAATTTTTTATAAATGAAGAAATAGTCAAAAATAGCAACGTAATAATTCAGTGATCTTATATTGTAACTTGTCCCCTTCGACCTCTCGCCTATGGGCTCGACTTGTGTACCGGCCTTTTTATTTTCTTCCTCAGTGGCTGTTTTACATCTGGCTTTCATTATTCTTTCAGTTGGTTAGGTTGCTCCGATGTGGAGATAATCGGATGTGTTAAAATTTGGGTCGGGTTGGGGCGGTTTTTGATGAAAATATTTTTAAAAGTCCGATATCGAGAGAAAAAAGAAAGGAATAAAAATAATTGTAGTGCTGGCATCAATTGGCACCATACTAAATAGTTGAGAAGGGTCGGGAAGAACGGGAAGCACTAATCAGACCTCCACTGAATGAGTACAAAGAGAACAGGGACCTTGGGGAGGCTTATTGCTACCTAAATTCAAATGATGACCAATGGTCATTGCTAGTGAGAAGGCAATGGTAAGCGGCTGTTGCGATGATGCACATTTATTTGCAAAAGTTATCGAAATGGATTAAGAGTAATGGAAATCTGGAGGACCTGTTGTCACCCAGGCACTAGAGAACACCATTGGTTGTTGGCAGTGACGATCTGTGTGAGAACTTCTAGGGTGTATTATTATTATTATTATTATTATTATTATTATTATTATTATTATGACGATGACGACAACAACAACAGCAACAACTAGCAGAAATTCCATGCAGTTGAAAACATCATCACATAAGCATACAATAGAATGTCCTTCAATAGAATAATCAGTGTTTTATTTGTTCCGATCAGACCGTGAACAAAAAATAAATATTTTTCTAGCTAAAAATAGAGAACTGCTTGAGATAAATTTTATTACAAGAAATAAAAGCATAGTCAGGCGCCATTTTTATAATTTGCCTTGCAAATCAGTAATAATTATGTCACAATCTTTTCCTGATAATCTGATAATTTGGCATGTAAGTAATAAGATTTGATAGAAATATGTTACTTGTCAGCTTTTGCAATTTTTTCATAGTTGTAAGAAACTGAATTCAATCAGAATGGAGTGCGATTAGTGGGATTTTGTTAAAGAAGAAATAAAAGTGTAAGATGATATGGTAACACTTGCAAATATATATTTTTTTCATAAGATAAATATTCATAATTCATTATGAAATATATTTTTTCATGAGATAAATATTCTTAATTCATTATGAAATATATTGTTTTCATGAGATAAATATTCTTAATTCATTATGAAATATATATTTTTCATGAGATAAATATTCTTAATTCATTATGAAATATATTGTTTTCATGAGATAAATATTCTTAATTCATTATGAAATATATTGTTTTCATGAGATAAATATTCATAATTCATTATGAAATATATTGTTTTCATGAGATAAATATTCTTAATTCATTATGAAATATATTGTTTTCATGAGATAAATATTCTTAATTCATTATGAAATATATTGTTTTCATGAGATAAATATTCATAATTCATTATGAAATATATTGTTTTCATGAGATAAATATTCATAATTCATTATGAAATATATTGTTTTCATGAGATAAATATTCTTAATTCATTATGAAATATATTGTTTTCATGAGATAAATATTCATAATTCATTATGAAATATATTGTTTTCATGAGATAAATATTCTTAATTCATTATGAAATATATTGTTTTCATGAGATAAATATTCTTAATTCATTATGAAATATATTGTTTTCATGAGATAAATATTCATAATTCATTATGAAATATATTGTTTTCATGAGATAAATATTCTTAATTCATTATGAAATATATTGTTTTCATGAGATAAATATTCTTAATTCATTATGAAATATATTGTTTTCATGAGATAAATATTCATAATTCATTATGAAATATATTGTTTTCATGAGATAAATATTCTTAATTCATTATGAAATATATTGTTTTCATGAGATAAATATTCTTAATTCATTATGAAATATATTGTTTTCATGAGATAAATATTCATAATTCATTATGAAATATATTGTTTTCATGAGATAAATATTCTTAATTCATTATGAAATATATTGTTTTCATGAGATAAATATTCTTAATTCATTATGAAATATATTGTTTTCATGAGATAAATATTCATAATTCATTATGAAATATATTGTTTTCATGAGATAAATATTCATAATTCATTATGAAATATATTGTTTTCATGAGATAAATATTCTTAATTCATTATGAAATATATTGTTTTCATGAGATAAATATTCATAATTCATTATGAAATATATTGTTTTCATGAGATAAATATTCTTAATTCATTATGAAATATATTGTTTTCATGAGATAAATATTCTTAATTCATTATGAAATATATTGTTTTCATGAGATAAATATTCATAATTCATTATGAAATATATTGTTTTCATGAGATAAATATTCTTAATTCATTATGAAATATATTGTTTTCATGAGATAAATATTCTTAATTCATTATGAAATATATTGTTTTCATGAGATAAATATTCTTAATTCATTATGAAATATATTGTTTTCATGAGATAAATATTCTTAATTCATTATGAAATATATTGTTTTCATGAGATAAATATTCTTAATTCATTATGAAATATATTGTTTTCATGAGATAAATATTCATAATTCATTATGAAATATATTGTTTTCATGAGATAAATATTCATAATTCATTATGAAATATATATTTTTCATTAGATAAATATTCTTAATTCATTATGAAATATATTGTTTTCATGAGATAAATATTCATAATTCATTATGAAATATATTGTTTTCATGAGATAAATATTCTTAATTCATTATGAAATATATTGTTTTCATAAGATAAATATTCTTAATTCATTATGAAATATATATTTTTCATTAGATAAATATTCTTAATTCATTATGAAATATATTGTTTTCATGAGATAAATATTCTTAATTCATTATGAAATATATTTTTTCATTAGATAGATATTCTTAATTCATTATGAAATATATATTTTTCATGAGATAAATATTCTTAATTCATTATGAAATATATTGTTTTCATGAGATAAATATTCTTAATTCATTATGAAATATATATTTTTCATTAGATAAATATTCTTAATTCATTATGAAATATATTGTTTTCATGAGATAAATATTCTTAATTCATTATGAAATATATTGTTTTCATGAGATAAATATTCTTAATTCATTATGAAATATATATTTTTATCATTAGATAAATATTCTTAATTCATTATGAAATATATTGTTTTCATGAGATAAATATTCTTAATTCATTATGAAATATATATTTTTATCATTAGATAAATATTCATAATTCATTATGAAATATATTGTTTTCATGAGATAAATATTCTTAATTCATTATGAAATATATATTTTTCATGAGATAAATATTCTTAATTCATTATGAAATATATTGTTTTCATGAGATAAATATTCTTAATTCATTATGAAATATATATTTTTCATTAGATAAATATTCTTAATTCATTATGAAATATATTGTTTTCATGAGATAAATATTCTTAATTCATTATGAAATATATTGTTTTCATGAGATAAATATTCTTAATTCATTATGAAATATATATTTTTATCATTAGATAAATATTCTTAATTCATTATGAAATATATTGTTTTCATGAGATAAATATTCTTAATTCATTATGAAATATATATTTTTATCATTAGATAAATATTCATAATTCATTATGAAATATATTGTTTTCATGAGATAAATATTCTTAATTCATTATGAAATATATATTTTTATCATTAGATAAATATTCATAATTCATTATGAAATATATTGTTTTCATGAGATAAATATTCTTAATTCATTATGAAATATATATTTTTTTCATCAGATAAATATTCTTAATTCATTATGAAATATTTTTTCATAAGATAAATATTCTTAATTCATTATGAAATATATTTGTTTTTCATCAGATAAATATTCTTAATTCATTATGAAATATATATTTTTTCGTAAGATAAATTCTTAATTCATTATGAAATATATATTTTTTTCATTAGATAAATATTTTTAACTCATTATGAAATATATATTTTTTCATTAGATAAATTATCTTAATTCATTATGAAATTGAATGTCTGAATTTGTTAGATGGAATAAAGTGATTTTTAGATCGTAAATTCCTTCAGTAATTTCCGGGACTGACTTCTTATAGCACCACTCTTTTAAAATATATATGAAATAATGTGATGTTTAGATCGGAAACTGCTTCAGCCATTTCCGTGGATGACTCCTTATGCCCCTCTAGTTCCTTCCATTATCGTTCACTATAATATGAGTGGAAATAAGGTACTTTTAAGTATTCTACACAAGAAATAAGGTACTCGTACAGTATTCTACCTATATAAGAAAACAATGAAAAGTCATACTATTGGATAATTTAATGTGATTTTTGGTTTTAAAACTTTTATGGACATCACAGGAAAGATTTTCTGTGTTGTTGTTCATATAGACATTATACTGTACAAGTACGTTATTTCTTGGGTAGATTACGGTACAAGTACCATTATTTCTTATTTAAAAATTATTATTATTTAACGTAATTTTCGGTTGTGCTAACATTTCCGTACGTTAGGGCTAAGAGTTTGTTTTTCATATAGATACTATAGCGTGGAAGCACTTTATTTATTCTTTAAAGTTCATACTACTCGATGATCTTACGTGGTTTTCAGTTTTAATCAATAATTTACAACATTCTAACTGCGAATTTTTATAATACAAACTACATCACAAATTATAAAAATAAATATTATAAACAGAAAAATATTTTTGAAAATAATACATATATATTCATTAATTACCATTATTGGTGAAACAGAACAGGAAGTAGAAAATTCTTGGTGAATATAAAAGAGATGTAAGCATAAATTCCTAAAATGCATTATTCTCTAATGTATTACATGATCGTTGTTCTCACTTGAAACAAGATTAACTCATTTAATTCATCTATTATATACATCTCGACGAATGTTTCGTCAATCAATACTCATTATAAAATCTAACACAATTAAACAACATAAGGCTTCTACTAGTTATCTACTTTAACAGCAAACCTAGACTAATCGAACAGAACTTTAATGTAGGCGATTTTAAACAAGATTACCAACAAAGCCTTTTACATAGCATCAATATTTAAAAAATCTATAATATGAATCTCATCTGTTTGTTTAAATGTATGTATGTACGTACGTTTGTATGTCTCGAAAAAAACTTTCGACAAAGGCGACGGATTCTGACAAGATCAGTATCATTTTGAAGCTCGACGTTTAGGACGTAAAATACCGAAACATTGGTCAAAACCATTAATTCCTTCACCCTAAACCCGGCCGTTTTGTACAACGAGGGTCGATTTTTTCGTCGACATTTTAGCATGTCGTTGTCACCGGTGGATTGATTTCGGGTAATTTGAACACTTTGACTTCCGGTGAAAACAAATCCCTTGATACAGCTTTGAAAAAGCAAGGGCAGAACCGGTCAGCTAACTCCCACATTTTTTCTTCTCTTCACCCCGTTAACTTTATTTTCAACGGCTTTAATCATGAATTTAAGTCTCCCCCTTCATGATTGCGATATATAAATTTTGTACCCATCAAAGAATCATGATATATATATATATATATATATATATATATATATATATATATATATATATATATATATATATATATATGAAATAAAAATTACTTGACTTACTTGTAGTTTCATAAAATACTTTTGTATACAAAATCCGATCCCACATTTTGCTAATTTCCTACCCTCTGATGAGAAGGAAAGTATTTCTTCGAAACTCCGCGGATTAAGGACTATCCACTTATTAAGTGCTTCCTTTTCAGATTAAATATGTTTTTTTTAACTCTTTTTCAAAGTGTTTTTAACATGTTTTATTAACTATTTGCTTTATATATATATATATATATATATATATAGAGAGAGAGAGAGAGAGAGAGAGAGAAAGAGAGAGAGAGAGAGAGAGGGAAAGGGAGAGAGACAGAGAAAGAGATATTTTCACGTTCTAGAACGTTTTATCTTAAATTCTACGCAATTATGCGGAATGTAGTAACCATGCATAAATACAATTACGCATAATAGTGAAATCAAACCAACCATCTAATATCAGAAACAATAAAAAATGTATAATCAATTAATTAAGTTTTATTTTTCAAAGGAATATGCAAATTAGTTACCTTCATGTAGTTGCTCGCATATCCATGACTGAGTATATTAAGAAGTTCGTTTTAATAATTTTTAAATAGAAAAGGTAGATCTGGCCTTCGGGTTAAGATCACAATATCTCTTCTGATACTGCACTAAACTTTTCCTTGGCCAAAGTAGGGAAAACCCTTTTATACTGAGGTAATTTTAATTTTGCCTATTTCCAAAGTGCTCCTGTTTAGGGAGTTGGTTTTCCTCACATTAAAAACGACCTTGTGTTACATTTTGCTTTTGTTGGGAAGCAAAGCAAATAAATACAAATAGAAAAAGTAGGGTTTTAATACGATGAGATATATATATATATATATATATATATATATATATATATATATATATATATATAATCCCCTTCCCAACACATATATGCATGTATTTGTTCGCTAATATCAAATAGCAAAATCGTATATATTAGGGTCCGATGTGGTTGATTAGCGATTCGCTTCCCTTAGCAAATGTCTTTCTCGCAGTTTGTAGCGCCGGTGAAAAGCGGCGCTGAAAATAGCGAACAGACCAAAAGTATTAAAGCCCCACAAAATCATTCGATTTATATTTCCAAGACGGTCCTTTGGCCAAGGCTCAAGTTTCGTGTGGCCTGAAGCCAAACTTAGGCGTCTCTTCAAAGTATTTTTATTTAATTTGGATTCTTCCATTTCTGTCACAACTACTACACCTCCATCCCCACAACCACACTTTACAATTGGTTTCGTACTTGAATCCTTAGAACAAAGTAACAAAGTGTCAAATTGAAAGTGAACGGAAGTTCTCTTTTGAAGTGAGATATTATATTAATGACTGGGGTCGCCAATCTTTGACGCATATTTCAGAAACAAAATTAAATGTAGACATACACACCTACGTATACATAAATCTACATTATTAGATACATGTGCGTATATGTCATATTATCATGGAAATATTGTGCATGTCTGAAACTGATACGAGTCATATTTCTCAAATATGTTCCGTTTCTATTTCGATGCTGAAACATTGTACACTTATGGTCATATTTTAAGGAAATATTTCTTTGAAGATGAAATAGTATATTAATGATTGGAAGAAAAGGACACGACATTTTGAAGAAAAACTTACGTGATTTACGTGCTCGAATTTGCGCCCGAGCGTCTGTTCGAGTTCATTGTGCGCGCGTGCGTGTGAGCAGACATATCCATACACATATTTGGAAAGAAGACACAAAAACAAACTCACAATCGCATATGTAGAAAAATACACACACACGGGCACACAAATACATATCTATACATAAATGACAATATGCTTATAAATACTAGTATATATATATATATATATTATATACACATATGCATATATATATATGTATATGCACATATATATATATATATACATATATATATAGGCATATACATATATATATGCATATACATATATATACTTGCATATATAATATATATAAAAATATATTATATACACATGCATATATATATATGTATGTGCACACATATATATATACATATATATATGCATATACATATATATATATATGAATATATATATATATATGCATATATATAAATATATTTTATACACATATACATATATATGTATATGCACACATATATATACATATATATATGTGCATATACATATATATGCATATATATATGCAGATATATAATATATATGTATAAATATATTATATACACAGGCATTTATATGTATATGCACACATATATATATACATATATATATGCATATACATATATATATATATATACAATATATATGCATATATAAATATATTATATACACATATGCATATATATATGTATATGCACACATATATACATATATATATGCATATACATATATAGATGCATATACATATATAGATGCATATATACAATATATAAAGATATTATATACACATGCATATATATATGTACATGTACACATATTTATATGCATATGCATATACATATATGCATATATACAATATATATATAAATATATTATATACACAAATGCATATATATGTATATGCACACATATATATATACATATATATATGCATATACATATATATAAATGCATATACATATATATATGAATATACATATATATAAATGCATATACCTATATATATATGCAAATACATAGATATATATGCATATATACAATATACATATATAAACATATTATATACACATATGCATATATATATGTATATGCACACACATATATATACATGCATATATATATACATATACATGTATATATGCATATATACAATACAAATATATAAAAATATTATATACACATATGCATATATATATGTATATGCACACATATATATACATATATATGCATATACATATCCATATACATATATATATGCAAATATACAATATAAATATATAAAAATATTATATACACATATTCATATATATATGTATATGCACACATATATATACATATATATATATGCATATACATATATATATGCATATACATATATATATGCATATACATATATATATGCATGTATAAAATACATATATAAAAATATTATATACACATATGCTTATATATATGTATATGCACACATATATATACATATATATATGCATATACATATATATATGCATATATACAATATACATATATGAATATATTATATACACATATGCACATATATATATGCACACATATATATACATGCAGAGATATATGCATACACATATATATATGCATATATCCAATATAAATATATAAAAATATTATATACACATATGCATATATATGTATATGCACACATATATACATATATATATATGCATATACATATATATATGCATATATACAATACATATATATGTATATATAAATATATTATATACACATATGCATATGTATAGGTATATGCAAACATATATATGCATGTATATATATGCATATACATATATATATGAGTATACATATATATGTATATGCATATATATATATGCACATACGTATATATATGCATATATACAATATATATACGAATTTTATATACACTTATGCATATATATGTATATTCACACATATATATATACATATATATATGAATATACATATATATATGCATATATACAATATATATATATATAAATATATTATATGAACACATGCTTATATATATATGTATATGCACACATATATATGCATATATATATGCATATGTATATATACATACATATATATAGGCATATATACTATATATATATGCATATATACAATATATATATAAATATATTATATACACACATGCATATATATATTTATATACACACATATATATACATATATATGCATATATATAATATATATGATATATATATAATATATATATAATATATATATATAATATATGTAATATAATATATAATATATATATAATATATATATGATATATATATAATATAGATATAATATATATAATATATATAATATATATAATATATGATATATATAACATATACAACATATAATATATAACATATATATAATATATAAATATATATATATATAATATATATATATAATATATATATAATATATATAATATATATAAAATATATATATAATATTAAATATGTATATATAATATATATAATGTATATAATATATAAATATATTATCTATATAATATATATATATTATATACATATAATATATATATAATATATATAGAATATATATATAATGTATATATCATATATATATAATATTTATATATATAATAACAAATGTATATATATAATACATATATAATATATATATAATGTATATATATAATATATAACATATATATAATATATATATAATAGATATATATAATATATACAATATATATATAATGTATATATTATATATATATATAATATTTATATATATAATATATAATATATATATAATACATATATAATATATATATAATGTATATATAATATATAACATATATATAATATATATATAATAGATATATATAATATATACAATATATATATAATGTATATATTATATATATATAATATTTATATATATATAATATATAATGTATATATATAATATATATAATGTATATACATAATATATATTTAATATATATATAATGCATATATACTATATATAATAGATATATATAATATATATATACAGAATATATATATATAAAATATATATATAATATATATACAATATATATATAGTATATATATAATATATATAATATACATATAAAATATACATATATATAATATACATATATATAATATACATATATATAATATATATAATATACATATATATAATATATATATAATATATATAATACACATATATTTATAATATACATATATAAAATATATATATAATATATATAATATATATATAAAATGTACATATATATATAATATATATATAATACATATATATGTAATATATGTATAATATATATATATATGTAATATATATAATATATACAATATATAATAGATATATATAATATATATGTAATATATATATTATATATTGTATATATAATATATATAATATAAATAAAATATATATATATAATATGTATAATATATATAATATATATTATATATATATAACATATATATAATATATATACAATATATATATAATATATATATAATATATATATAATATGTATATATATAATATATATAATATATATAACATATATGTAACATATATATAATATATATGTAAAATATATAATATATATATAATATATAATATATATAATATATATATATAAACTATATATATAATATATAATCTTCTATATAAATAAAATGAACTCATTTTTTCTCGTCTTATTTTGACATTAATAGGATGAAAAATCAAGATATTTACTGCAAATATAATATGCACAAACGACAGAACAATATCTGAGGTGTGTTATAGGCTTATTATTTCTCAAATTCCTCGATAATCTTAGATTTCTATACTTTTTCTGCTGAGAAGTCACGGCCAAAATCGGTTAAGATCAATGGAAGTGGTAAAATATTTTCTCTCTAATAAATTCCTCCTCCCCCTGCCACCACTTAACACCGTTTGGGGATCGTTCACAAGGAACAGTTGAGAAGAGAACACCGGTTTGACTTCGTAGTTCTTTCATGGGAAGTATTTAAAATCACTAAACTGAGCTGCAGTGCTCTGTGGCGTAGTGGTTAGCGTGCTAGACAATTCACATTATATTTTAACGTTCGCGCCGACCTACCGTAGTCGGTTTTTTTTCCCTAAACAACTGGAATGGACTTTTCTTGGGGGCCGAACTGTTTTTGTTTTTTTTTACACTTTATTTTCCTACTTTTACTCATGATTCCGGGTTTGATCCTTCCTACTTACCTACCATAACATTTTTTAAAACTCCCCCCCCCGTCCCGGAAACAAACACTCGGGCAACGCCGGGTACCCCCGCTAGTATATATATATTATATATAATATATAATTTATATATATTATATATATAATATATATATATAATATATATACATAAAATATACATAATATAGAAATATAATATATATATATAATATATATATATAATATAGAAATATAAAATATATAATATATATGTAATATATATATATTATAGAAATATAATATATACAATATATATGTAATATATATAATATATATACAATATAAATATACAATCTATATATATAATATATTTATAACATATATACTATATATATATATACAATACAAGTATTTAATATATATATAATATATGTATATGCAATATATATATAATATTTATATATAATATATATATTATATATAAAATATTTATATATAATATTTATATATAATATATATATATAATATTTATATATAATATCGATATAATATATATAATATACATATATATAATATAGTATATATATATAGTATATATCTATTTGTATATATATATATATATTTGTATATATATATATATATATTTGTACATATATATATATTTGTATATATATATTTTTGTATATATATATTTGTATATATATATATATTTGTATATATATATATTTGTATATATATATATATATTTGTATATATATATATATTTTTATATATATTTTTGTATATATATATTTGTATATATATATATATTTGTATATATATATATTTGTATATATATACATATTTGTATATATATATATTTGTATATATATATATTTGTATATATATATATATTTGTATATATATATATATATTTGTATATATATATTTGTATATATATATATTTGTATATATATATATATATTTGTATATATATATATTTGTATATATATATATTTGTATATATATATTTGTATATATATATATATTTGTATATATATATATTTGTATATATATATATTTGTATATATATATATTTGTATATATATATGTATTTGTATATATATATATTTGTATATATATATATATATATTTGTATATATATATATTTGTATATATATATATTTGTAAAAGTATATTTGTTTGTATATATAAATATATAAGTATATATATATATTTATATATATATATTTGTATATATATACAAACATATATACACAAATATTTGTATATATGTACATATCTGTATATATATGTATTTTTGTATATATATATTTGTATATATATATATATATAAATATTTGTATATATATATATTTGTATATATATATATATATTTGTATATATATATATTTGTATATATATATATTTGTATATATATATGTGTATATATATGTATATATATGCATATATATTTTTGTATATATATGCATATATATTTGTATATATATATGCATATATATATATTTGTATATATATATATATTTGTATATATATATATTTGTATATATATATATTTGTATATATATATATTTGTATATATATATATGTATATATAGGCATATATTTATTTGTATATATATGCATATATATATTTGTATGTATATCCATATATATATTTGTATATATATATATTTGTATATATATATATATTTGTATATGTATATATATATTTGTATATATATATATATATGTATTGGTATATATATATATATTTGTATATATGTATATTTGTATATATGTATATTTGTATATATATATATTTGTATATATATATGTTTGTATATATATATATGTTTGTATATATATAAGTTTGTATATATATGTATATATGTTTGTGTATATATATATTTGTATATATATATATATTTGTATGTATATATATATTTGTATGTATATATTTATTTGTATATATATATTTGTATATATATATATATTATATATATATATTTTTACATATATATTTGTATATATATAGATTTGTATATATATATATTTGTTTATATATATTTGTATATATATATATTTGTATATATATATATATATTTGTATATATATATATATTTGTATATATATATTTGTATATATATATTTGTATATATATATATAATTGTATATATATATATTTGTATATATATATTTGTATATATATATTTGTATATATATATATTTGTATATATATATATATTTGTATATATATATTTGTCTATTTATATTTATATATTTGTATGTATATATATATATATTTGTATATATATATATATTGGTATATATATATATTTGTTTATATATATATATATTTGTATATATATACATTTGTACGTATATATATTTGAATATATATATATTTGTATATATATTTTTTTTTGTGTATATATATATATTTGTATATATATATATTTGTATATATATATATTTGTGTATATATATTTGTATATGTATATATATATATATTTGTATATGTATGTATATATATTTTTGTATATATATATATTTGTGTATGTATATGTATATATATATATATTTGTATATATATACATATATATATATATAGTAGCTGTACCCTGCCATGCGTTGCAGTGGCTCAATTTGGTGTAATGGAAAAATTTAATAAAAAGAGAAAATGCATGTAACTTATATTAGTACAGCAATCCACTGCAAAAAGTGAAAAATGAGGCGAAAACGAAAAAAAATTGTACTCTTGCAGAATTTGATCTGAATCCTCTGGATTTTCTGTCAATCATTCATGGTTTGGACTTGACCAACAATCAGTGGATGAAGCCGAATGTAGCAAAAATGTTTAAACGCTAAATGTTTTTTTTTGTTTTTTTTTTGTTTTACAAAATTTTTAGTTAGTAATTAATATTTGGTTGATACTGGGGGAGGGAGGTTACTATACACAGAGTCAAAAAAGTTGTCCAAAAGCAAATAAATCAAAGCAAAGGTAAGGTAAGTTACGTTTCTACCTAATTGGATAATTGTTTAGTGTTTTTATGTAATGTAAAATGTTTAATCGGCTCAAAAAACAGAAATGGTCGCGGACTCTGTTGAATACGTTAAGTTTGGGAAAGTAAGTTGAAAACTAAAAACTATACAAAACAGTGTCTGAAACTCACCGAATATATGTTACCATGACAAAGGCTGGCATAATCGGTGGGTTTCTGACAGTATTTTGTATAGTTTTTTTTTAGTTTTAACTCACTTTCTCTAACTTAAAGTAATCAACAGTGTCCGCCACCATATGTTTCTTTCAAATACCCCGATAGACACTGTTTTTCGAGCCAACTAAACGTTACATTAAATGAAAAGGGTTTATATTACTAAACACAGATACAAAGATGTTGTCAGAAAATAAAGATATAACAAATAAATGTTATCAAATGCAAGAAAAGTAAATGTTCTACCTAACTGGATAAGATTGTAGTGTTTTTATGTAATGTATAATCGGTTCAAAAACATTCAATGTTTATCGGTATATCTGAAAAATACAAATGGCGGCAGACTGTATCGAACACGTTAAGTTTGGGGAAATTTTGGGAAAATGAGTTTAAACTAAAAAACTATACAAAATACTGTTAGGAACTCACTCAATATATGTTACCATGACGTAGGCTGGCATATAATCGGTGGTTTTAAACTTTTGCTCGATACAGGTGACGACTTTTGAAAGTCGCTTTTAGTGATTACCTGATTTGAGGATATTTGTACAATTAAACGGCAAATCTGCTCAAAAAAATCCGGTATTATTTTACTTTAAGGCCCGTTTCACGTTCATATATAACGAAATATTTTATTGTAGATTTCGGTGTGCTAAAAACGAATCTGCAAACCGTTTCCGTAGCAAAAAGAAAGTTTTCATGATATTCATGAAATTACTTTTTCGAAAAGTGGGTGATCACTTTTCAATGTAAATTTAACTTAGAATGAGCACCCACTGTCTGGCCACCTGAGAGAGGGGCATTTTTCTGTGTTTCTTGGCTAAAATTTTTTTTTGTTTGATTTCTTTTGCATGGTAATAACCCCTGAACTCTGGGACTATTTTCCATTTCACAGCCGTAGCCTTCGTTTCCGCTATGCGTGAGCATAAACGAAAGCTCTTTAGCCAATAAACATGGGAAAAAATCCCCCCTCTCTCAGGTGGCTAGAAAGTGGGTGCTCATAAGTTAAATTTACATGGAAAAGTGATCGCCACTTTTTCGAAAAAGTAATTTCTTCATATCATAAAAACTATTCTTTTGCGACGGAAACGGTTTGCAGATTCGTTTTTAGCACAACAAAATCTACAAAAAAATTTTATTTACGAACGTGAGACGCACGGCCCTTAATGGAAAATTATATAAAAAATCCGGGGGAAAATAGTTTTCAATAAAAACAGCAAATGAATTCGATAGAAAAAAAAATGGATGCTATTTTTTTTGTTTTTTCTGTGTGTTTCTTGGCTAAAACGTTTTTTGTTTGATTTCTTTTGCATGCCTTTGTTTATGCTATGCGTGAGCATAAACGAAAACTGTTAAATATGCATTCGCGTACCAAACTGCCTTGTCAAAAAGCCTTTAAGCCAATAAACACGAAAATAAATGCCCCTTCCTCAGGTGGCCAGAAAGTGGGTGCTCATTTTAAGTTAAATTTACATGGAAAAGTGATCAACCACTTTTCGAAAAAAAAATTTCTTCAGATCATGAAAACTATTTTGGTACTCCTTTGGCGTTGAGTTCCATGGCGACCCGTAGAATTATTTAATGGTCGTTCCCTTAGTACCCCCCTAGTCAAGGCTTATGCATGCGCACGTAACATTTATTTATTTATTTACTTACGTGGTGGAGTTTCTATACTGATAGGTTTTTGGAAATTTTTTCACTGGATTGATTGAACACTAACCATATTATGAAAAAAAATTGAAAAAAAAAATCATTTCAACATTTAAAAGGGGTACTCACTTTTTAGTTACCACGTTCTGGTAAATCGGTCACTCATTGTTTTTTTTTTTTTTTCTAAATACTTAAGTGTCTTCGGGAGATATAAAACGGTCGCATGTTGACGAAGCAATGTATCGGGAGGCGTACGGGATGAAAAATTATTGGTAAATTTTTAGATTAGGTCCACCTTAATTTTCTTTTAAATGACGACTTGAAATGGTTTTCGACTATGCTGAATACGAAAATCGCATTGAAATTTTGCAGAAATAAGTAGTTATCAAGATATACAAAGTTGTATTATGCATTGTAATCTTTGGCGGCCATCTTTTTTACGTGCATGTATTTGTTTATGGCGTGTGTGCACGTAAAAAGATGGCCGCCGAAGAATACAATGCATAATACAACTTATTTATTTCCGCAAAATTTCAATGCGATTTGCGTGTTCAGCATACTCGGAAACCTATAAATGTCGTCATTGAAAGGGAAATTGTGGAGGTGGACCTAATCTAAAAAAATACCAAATTATTAAATATTTCTCCAGCATGTTAGTGAAATTTAGGTACTGGTCGCGATTTGAGTTCCCTGCCGAACACCATAAAAAACACTGACTTCTCCCTACGCATGGACATGTTTTAGTTGCCATAGTAACTAAACGATCATGAATTTTTATCGACTTTTTATAAGTTTTACTGTTTATGAATATTGAAATAAAAGAAATTACTACACATTTATTAATAATATCTCACTTTTATCGCCTTTGTTTTTAATCACTTTTATCGACTTTTTCTTTTTTTTTTTAAATAGCATTTTCTTTTTAAATGACGACGTTTTTACTGTTTATGAATATTAAAAGAAAAATAATTACTAAACATTTATTAATAAAAAAAAATGGGTGCTAGTGCACTTATGATCCGCGCTATATTTTACATCGTATTTCTAAGTTTAATTAAAGTTTAAATAAACAAACGTAAGTAAATTTATTATTCTATCACCATTTTGTGGTAATAGTGCGCTTATTGATCCGTGCTGAAATAATGTTATTATTTAAAAAGCCATTCTTAACATGGGGAGGGTGTTTTGTACCTATTCTCTTCTTTAATCTTACAATTGAATAAAAAAAACATTATGATTTCTTTTTATTTATTTTTTTAATAATCTGTTTAATTAGTGTCCAATCAATAATAATCCAGTGAAAAAAAATTCCAAAAACCTATAAGTATAGAAATTAAGCATGTTAACTCTTTTCATAAATAATTTTTTAAAAAAAGTAACTAAACCATTTATTGATAATTTGTCACGTGTACAAACAATTATTTATTTACGTAAGCTTAATTCTTTTCATGAATAAGAAAAGTTTTACTCTTTAAGAATAATAAAAGGAAAAAGTTACTGAGCATTTACTTACTTCTTTTCATGAAGGCCAGAGTTGGCCGAAAAGTCGTGAAACAACAACTAATAAAGATGGGAATAGTAGTCCGCAATAAATAAAAATGGTGCTAATGCAGAGAGCGATCCGCGCTATTTTTTAAATCATATTTCCACGTTTAATTAAAGTTTTACGATATGTATTATTATTATTATTATTATTATTATTATTATTATTATTATTATTATTATTATTATTATTATTATTATTCAATTGTAAGGTTAAAGTACAGAATAGGTACTAAACATCCTCCCCTCCCATATTGAGAATGACTTTTTAAATAATAACATAATTTCAGCACGGATCACTTTCTGCATGAGTATCATAAAAATTAATACAAATAATACTTATCTCATTAAGTGAAAGGCTAATTTCTACCGGAAATAAAATGGCGATAATCTCGCAGTTACGAAAAATATTTTTTATTTAATTTAATATTTTTATAATTCGCAATGTTAAATTATTTTAATACCATGCAAACATTCCTTGACTTTAAAAATAGAATTTCTGAAAATGTCAATTAAATTGGTAACGTAGAAATGTGGTTTTATTCGCTTTTAAAGAACCAAACATTACATTTATATATATAGATATATTTGTATATATATATATATATTTGTATATATATATATATAAATATATTTGTATATATATATATATATATATATATATATATATATATATATATATATATATATATATATATATATATATATTTGTATATATATACTAGCAGGGGTGCCCGGCGTTGCTCGGGTGTTTGGACGTGTATGCTGTGCAAAAAAAAGCAAAAAAACAAAAAAAATGGTTAATTTTTAAAACTTGGCCACTATTATGACCCCTTAAGATTTATTGTTTCGGGCTCAAATCACTTTATTAAGTTAGATCCATGTTCAAGGGACCTATATCTAAAATTTCAAGTGTCTAGACCCAAAATTGTCGGAGGAGTTTGGTAAAGTTCTTAAAAGTCAAATCGTTGAAATTTGACCCCTTAACAGCCAAATTTCTGGCTGACACCCGTCACATCGATTTTCCCAAATCTCAGTACCCGGTATTTCAAAGTTCGAGTCTATAGACTAAAAATTGACAGAGTTATTGCGTAGGGAAATGTACACAGACAGACAGACACACAGACACACAGACAGACAGACAGACACGTTCACTTTTATAGATATATAGATATATATAAATATATTTTTATATATATATATACTTGTATATATATATATTTGTATATATATATGTATATATATATTCGAGGTTCTATATATATATATATACATATATATTTGTATATATGTATATATATATATTTGTATATATATATGTATATATATATTTGTATATATATATATATATATATGTATATATATATATTTGTATATATATATATATATATATATATGTATATATATATTCAAGGTGCTATATATATATATATATATATATATATATATACATATATATTTGTATATATGTATATATATATTTGTATATATATATGTATATATATATTTGTATATATATATGTATATATATATTATATATATATATATATATATATATATATATATATATATATATATATATATTCGAGGTGCTACATAGAGCGGACTCCAAAAACCATTTAAAGATTTTGGAGGCCGTCTCTATTGCGGTGGGTCAACCTTCTTTGTGCCGGCAAAAAGAAACATCAAACGCATTGTATCTCTTTGGGGAACTTTGAATTTTTTCTCCCGCTTTTTTTTTTCTCCCTCGTTGTACCAATATTTTAATTGTTTTTAAACGT
>NC_136493.1:71256525-71276525 GCF_053919585.1 Euprymna scolopes | reverse complement strand
ATATATACATATTTGCATGTATATATATGTGTATATATATGTATATATATATGTATATATATATTTATATATATATATTTTTATATGTATATATATGTATGTATATATATTGTCAGAGTGGTACAACACGTTCCTGGGTATTTACGCAAACTTTTTATATCATCCGTGCCTTTAAAGAATACATCCGGGCCTTTACGGAATACATCCGGACGACCACCAATTCTCGAATCGTCAATTGGTGTTCATTTGTACGAAAATAAAACTTGTGGCCAAGCATATTCTGATGAATGTTTTCGCATTTTACATAAAGCCCGGAACAAACAGTACCTCAACATCTTGGAGGCCGTAAGTGTGCTGATGCGCAAACCAGCTTTATGTAGACAAAAAGAACTTTCACATAAATTAGAGTTATTTAAAGAACTTAAAAAAAAAAAAAAGTCTACATGTACGCTGGTTTTTCTGTTTTGTCTATACCTATTTGTAGACAACGGATTTTCTTAATTATATATATATATTTTTTTCTCGACTTCATCTCCTCCCCTTTTTCCATTCTCATTCGTGAACTTAATGTAACTTACCGACGAGATCTATTGAAAAGGGTCGGTCGAAAGGTTAACCTCTAGATCCCTTAAAATTTTTTATACGAAATTTCGTATGGATCCTTTTTTATTCGATGTTTTTTTTTTGTTTTTTTTTTACCTATAATTCTTTTTAGTCGATTTATCTCTATACAATTTCCCGTTTCTCCTGTTTTTTTCACCCATAATGACTCCCTTCATACTTTTCAAAGAAATATTTAAATGTATATATATATATATTTGTATGTATATATATATATATATTTGTACTATATACATATATATATATATTTGTATTATATGTATATATATTTGTATGTATATATACATATATATATTTGTAGGTATATATATACATATATATATATATATATTTTATGTATATATATACTTATATATTTGTATTTATATATGTATGTATTTGTATATATATATTTGTATATGTATATATTTGTATATGTATATATTTGTATATATATATATTTGTATGTATATATTTATACATATATATATATTTGTATGTATGTATATATATTTTTGCATATATATGCGTGTATATTTAGGTATATATTTGTATATTTGTATACATATATTTGTATATATATATTTGTATATTTGTATATATCACATAAATATATATTTATATATATGTATATACATATTTGTACATATATATATATTTGTTTATATGCATATATATATACGTATATATATATTTGTATATATGTATATTTGTATATAGATATTTGTCTATATATATTGAGAGATATATATTTGTATATATATATATTTGTATATATATATTTGTCTATATATATATTGAGAGATATATATTTGTATATATATATATATATATATATTTGTCTATATATATTGAGATATATATATTTGTATATATATATATATATTTGTCTATATATATTGAGGTATATATATTTGTATATATATTTTTTATATATATATTGTATATATATATGTATATATATACATATTTACATATATACATATTTACATATATATTTTTTTATATATATATATTTTTTTGTATATATATATTTGTATATATATTCTATATATTTGTATATATACATATTTGTATATATATATGTATATATATACTTGTATATATATATATATTTATCTATATATTTGTATATATATATATTTATATGTTTATTTGTATATATATACGTATTTAAATATATATTTGTATATAGATATATATATTTGTATATATATATACATTTGTATATATATATATATTTGTATATATATATTTTTTATTTATATATATATTTGTATATATATATATTTGTATGTAAATATTTGTATATATATATTTGTATATATATATATTTATATGTAAATATTTATATATATAAATTTGTATATATATATATATATATTTGTATATATATGTTTATATGTAAATATTTGTATATATTTATATATTTGTGTATATATATTTGTATATATATTTGTATATATATAATTGTATACATATACATATTTGTATATATATATATTTGTATATATATACAGCTGTATATATATACATATTGATATATATATATTGTATATGTATATCTGTATATATATTTGTATATATATATATTTGTATATATATTTATATATATATATATATATGCGTATATATTTGTATATATATATGTATATATGTATCTTGGTGAATATATATTTGTATATATATATATATATTTTGTATATATATATATATATATTTGTATATATATTATGTATATATATATATATTTTTTGTATATATATATTTGTATATATATTTTTTATATATATATATTTTTATATTTATATATTTATATATATATATATATATATATATATTTATATTTATATATTTATATATATTTATATATATATATATATTTATATATATATATTTGTATATATATTCTTGTATATATATATTTGTATATATATATTTTATATATATATTTTTATATTTATATATTTATATATATATTTTTAATAATATATATTTATATATATATGTATATATATACTTGTATAAATATATTTGTATATATATATATATATGCATTGGTATATATATATATATATTTGTAGATATTTTTGTATATATATGTTCGTATATATATACATGTATATATATATATATATTTGTATATATATATATTTGTATATATATATTTGTATTTATATATTTGTATATATATATATATATTTGTATGTATATATTTGAATATATATATTTGTATGTATGTATATATATTTTATTTGTATGGATGTATATATATTTGTGTATCTATATTTGCAAACATTCAGGTATATATTTGTATATATATATTTGTATATTTTTATATACGTAAATATATATTTGTATATATGTACATACATATTTGAACATATATGTTTGTTTATATATATACATATTTGTATATATATATATATCTGTATATATATATATGTATATATATATATATATGTGTATATATATGTATATATACATTTGTATGTATATATGTATACATATATGTATATATATATATATTTGTGCATATATATTTGTATATATATATATATATTTGTGTATATATATATTTGTATATATATATTTGTATATATATATATATATTTGTGTATATATATATATTTGTATATATATATTTGGATATATATATAATTGTATATATATATTTGGATATATATATATATATAAATATATTTACATATATATATATATTTGTATATATATATATTGGTATATATATACATATTTGTATATATATATTAGTTTATATATATATATATATTTATATATATATATGTATTTGTATTTATATAAAACATTTTATACGTAAATATTTGTATTTATATTTTAGTATATATATATATTTGTATATATATATATTTGTGTATATATATATATATTTGTATATATATATTTGTATATATATTTGTATGTATACATATTTATATATATTTATATATATGTATATATATATATTTGTATACGTATATATTTGTATATATATATATATTTATATATATATATATATATATATTTGTAATTCAATGAATTTCAAAAAACTTTCATTGAAATGAAAATCATATCAAACAATTTTTCTTATTCTCAGCAAGGCAAAGAATGCTTTAGAAAGTTAATCTCCTAAACCTTTAGTGTTTTGATGTCTACCATCTCATCAGAGGAGAGAAAATATTAGCAAATATTTATAAGGTAAGCACCCTATTTGCTTAAGTCAGTGAGACATTGAAAGTCATAGTCGAAATAATAAATTTATTAGAAGTCCTTTATAGGGCTGAAATGCTAGTATATCTATAAAAGTTAACGTGTCTGTATCTGTCTGTCTTTGTGTCTGTGTGTGTGTACATTTCCTTACGCAATAAGTCTGCCAATTTTCAGTCTACCGACTCGAAATTTGATATACAGGGTACTGAGATTTGGGAACCTACAAATTTCGACTACGAATATGGCTGTCAAGGGGTCAAATGCAACGATTTGACCTTTTAGAACTCTACCAACCTCCTACGACTGTTTGTGGTCTAAACACTTGAAATTTTAGATACAGGTTTACTGTGACATGGCTCTAACTTAATAAACTGGTTTGAGCCCAAGCAATATATGTTAAGGGGTCATAATAGGGGTCAAAGTAATAAAAATTGGCCGCTTTTTTGTTTTGTTTTGTGTTCAACATACACCTCCAAACACCTGGAAAACGCCGGGCGTAAATGCTAGTATATCTATAAAAGTGAAGGTGTGTGTGTGTGTGTGTTTGTGTGTGTGTGTGTGTGTGTGTGTGTGTGTGTGTGTGTGTGTGTGTGTGTGTGTGTGTGTGTACATTTCTCTAGGAAATAATTTTGTCAATATTTTAAGTCTACAGGCTCGAAATTTGATATACAGGATACTGAGATTTGGGGAAATCTTTGTGATCGGTTTTCGGCCAGAAATTTCGCTGTTAAGGGTTTAATGTTCAATGATTTGACCTTTGAGAACTCTACCAAATTCCGCCGAAATTTTGGGTCTAAACACTGTAAATTTTAGATGTAGGTTCCTTGGACATGGATCTAACTTAATAACTTTATTTGAGCCCAAAACCATAAATATTAAGGGGTCAAATTAAAAAATATGTGTGTGATATGTGTACATATGTATGTGTGCGTGCGTGTATATATATGTATGTATGTATGACAATGACCGTCTTTAGTGTCATGTCTGCTTGAGCATGTGAATTCGCTGGCAGGACTATATGTCTTTTTCGGGCTCATGAACTTTAAGTGTCTGAGGGAGTGGCACTCGTCTGACAAGACGTTGCAATCATCATATATATATATATATATTTGTGTGTATATATATATTTGTATATATATATATATTTATATATATATTTGTATATATATATTGTTATATATATATATATATTTGTATTTATATATATATTTGTATATATATATATTTGTATATATATATATATATATGTGTATATATATACATATTTGTATATATATATTTGTATTTATATATTTGTATATATATGTATTTGTATATATATGTATATATACATATTTGTATATATATATATATGTGTGTATATATTTATACATATATATATTTGTATATATATATATTATTTGTATATATATATATTTGTATATATATATTTGTATATATATATATTTGTATATATATATATTTATATATACATATTTTATATATATATTTATATATATATTTATATATATATATTTATATATATTTGTATATATATATATTTGTATATATATATATTTATTTATATATATATTTCTATATATATATATATTTGTATATATATATTTGTATATATATATTTGTATATATATATATATTTGTATATATATATATTTGTGTATATATATATTTGTATATATATATTTATATGCATATATTTGTATGTATATATATATTTGTATATATATATTTATATATATATATTGTATATATATTTATATATATATTTATATATATATATTGTATATATATTTGTATGTATATATATATATTTGTATATATATATATATATATTTGTATATATATATATATATATATATATATATATTTGTATATATATTTGTATATATATATGTATAATATATATATTTGTATATATATATTTGTATATATTGTTAAACAGCACAGCATTTTCTTGTTTGACAATTTTTCGTTTTATTTTTTCCAGTTTTCGAATAATCCTTCTAATGTTATATGTAAAATGGTGTAAAAGTGTTCCGTAGTCTGCGAGCGCTTTCGGCGTTTCCGCCATCTTCAGGCTGGTTATATAAAAAGTCGTTTTAAAATTACGTCGAATGATAAGGTCGTGTTTTAAAATTACATCGTACTATAAGATAGTTTTTGGCTTATGTGGGCTATTTATATACAAATTTATTGGACAGTTTTTTTTTGTTTTTTTTATATATATATATATACATTAACAGAGGCATTTTAAAATATTTTTGCTGGATTCATAATTTATATTGTTTATTTTGGGTTGTCTCACTTTTATATACAATGCCTCCAAAACCTTCAGTCTCCTAACGTTAGAGTCTGTTTGTAAAATTTTGGTATTTTCTACCATGATGTTTCTAAATTGAAAATGCTGGCAGCCATGTTTTTTTAAATGTTGCGCGATAGAGCTAGTATCGGAAAGATTAACAATTTAAGTCATGCTGATGGTAGGAAAAGGGATAATAATCCGTCACCCATAAATATATTTTACTGTAACCAGTTACATAAAAACTATCACATAGACGAAAGGGTCTTAAAAGACATAATTCGACGATACGTATCTCCCAGCAGCGGTAGAGTGTTGAAGTTCATTATCTATTATAAAAAACGGAAAACGACTAATCTCGTAATTAATAACAATATTTCGCAAGCGGACAAAGTATTGGAAAAGAACAATGTAATTTATCAATTTAATTGCCCAATAGGAGAGTGTATCTCTAACTGTTCCTCTTACATTGGTCATACTACCAACACGTTGTCCCGTAGACTAACGCTTCATCTTTCCGATACTAGCTCTATCGCGAAACATTTAAAAAAACATGGCTGCCAGCATTTTCAATTTAGAAACATCATGGTAGAAAATACCAAAATTTTACAAACAGACTCTAACGTTAGGAGACTGAAGGTTTTGGAGGCATTGTATATAAAAGTGAGACAACCCAAAATAAACAATATAAATTATGAATCCAGCAAAAATATTTTAAAATGCCTCTGTTAATGTATATATATATGTATATATATATAAATAAAAAAAAAAAAACTGTCCAATAAATTTGTATATAAATAGCCCACATAAGCCAAAATCGATCTTATAGTACGATGTAATTTTAAAACACGACCTTATCATTCAACGTAATTTTAAAACGACTTTTTATATAACCAGCCTGAAGATGGCGGAAACGCCGAAAGCGCTCGCAGACTACGGAACACTTTTACACCATTTTACATATAACATTAGAAGGATTATTCGAAAACTGAAAAAAAAATAAATAAATAAAACGGAAAATTGTCAAACAAGAAAATGCTGTGCTGTTTAACAATATATGCTTAAAGGAGAATATGCTGCCTAAATATACTTAATATATTTGTATATATATACATATTTGTATATATATATATACATATTTGTATATATATATATATTTGTATATATATATTTGTATATATATATTTGTATATATATATATATATATATATATATATATATATATATATATATATATATATATATATATAACTGCCTCTGAGATGGGTATATATGCTGATGACCCCACACTCTATTACAGGCATGACAGGAAAACAAATGAACACATAACTAAAGAAATGGCAAAAACACTAGAGGATGGCCTCCAATCTGCAGTGGAATCGGGACATAAATGGATGGTCACATTCAATGCTGCCAAAACTAAATTTCCTTCGATAACTACAAGAAACATTCTCTGCCACCAATAGCAATAGCCAATGTCTCCCTGTCTGAGAGTACATTTTTCAAACCGCTTCACAGGAAACATTGGCAGGGCCGCTGCGAAAAAGGTAGGCTCTCTCTACCGTGCTAGAAAACTACTGACACCTGAAAGTATCATGTACCTCTATAAGGCCACCATTCGCCCATGTATGGAGTATTGTTTTCACATTTGGGCTGGTGCATCTGCTGCTAGTCTCTCGCTCCTAGACGAGGTTCAAAAGAGAGTCACCAATCTGATAGGTCCTGAACTGGCATCTAAGCTTCAGCCTCTGTCCCATCGACGAAACGTTGCATCCCTCTGCCTGTTCTACAAGTATTTTAATGTTGAATGCTCTGACGAACTGCAGAAACTTGTGCCCCCACGACGTAGACACCCTCGACAAACCCGACAGGCAGTTAAATCCCACCTCAACACAGTAGAGATCCCTAGATGTAAAAGGTCTTTCTACTCCAGTAGTTTCTCCCCCAAAACCGCTAGACCCTGGAATTCCAATCCAGGTCCCTGCTTCCCTAAGTGTACTGGTATGCAGAAGTTCAAGTGTGACGTGAACCGACATCTTGCTGCCCAAATCCCAACATAGTGTCCCAGTAGTTGCTGCCCCTGATAGTAGCTCCCTACACCAAAATGGCAATGTGCCTTGTTTGGGGTGAAAATGTAATAAAAAAAATGTATATATTTGTATATATATTTATATATATATATATATATATATATATATATATATATATTTGTATATATATATATTTGTATATATATATATTTGTATATATATATATATTTGTATATATATATATATATTTATATATATGTATATATATATTTATGTATATATATATATATATTTGTACATATATATATATATATATTTATATGTGTATTTGTATATATATATTTGTATATATATGTATATATATATATTTATATATATATGTATATATATATTTATGTATATATATATATATTTATGTATATATATGTGTGTGTATAGATATATATCTGTATATATATATATATATATATTTGTATATATATATTTGTTTGTATATATATATATTTGTATATACATATATATATTTGTATATATATATACATTTGTATATATATATATTTGTATATATTTGTATATACATATATATATATATATATATATATATATATATTATAGACTCTTCCGTCGATTTGGATGTTTGAGGTTCATGTGATTGTTTCGTGTGTATATATATATATATATATATATATATATATATATATATATATATATATATATATATATATGAGAGAGAGAGATTTTTTTGTTTTTGTTTCTGCGATACATTTTAAATTAATTCAATTATTTATGAAAGTGCGTTTTTACCTAAATGCGATTTGGAAATAATTTGCCATTTAACCTGTAGATTCGTACATACGAATAAGTAAGTATATACATTTACCACACCTTTTCTTTGTCTCTCACTTACTCTCCTTATATCTTTCTTTCTTTCTACTTATCTACCCACACTATATATACCCATTATCAAACCACCCAAAATATATCATGTAACATATGTTTGAATCTGTTTAAAAAAGACTTAACGCTAATTCATCTAATATTCAATAATCATAAACCATTCTATTAAAATGCTACTAAGGAAAGTGAACCCTATATACCATCACTAATTACATTGAACCTAATTCTTCAAGTAATTTTAATAACAAAAATAGATCTAGAAAAGTAATTTGGTTTAACCCCCCCCCCTTCAATATATTGGTCCAAACCAAACTAGACACAAAAATTCTTTCAACTAATAAACACCCACTTCTCACCTAATAAAACACTACACAAAATATTTAATAAAACCACAATTAAACTTAGCTACATTTGTACTGATAACTTAGAAAAGATAATTAAGAAACATTATAAGAAGATACTTAACAAAGACAAAAATACAAATAACATTAACAATAATAAGTGTAATCGCACATACAAATCGGAATGCCCACTTAATGAAATAAATTCCTATTACCAGAGGTAGTGTATAAAGCTACAATTCCCCCCAAATAAAACCCAACGATAAAAAATACTACATTGGTTTGGTCCGCACCTCTTTTACAAACAGATTTAGAGTACATAAATGTTTATTTACAAATCGCAACCACCGTAACGAAACCTCACTAACTACCAGTATGTACGTCTGATCCAAAATAACCTTACATAAACAATTAATTGAAATCTAGCACATGTAAATCCTTAAATTCCCTATGCGTCTTCTGTCTAAATGAAAAATCTTTATCATCAATTTTAAAGATAGAGATACATTACTAAATAGAAAGAAATGATACTAACACAAACCGTCGGCACTAAAAATCCCACCTCCATAGAACCTATACACCTTTCTGAAGCATCTTGCACACAAATTTAATAAATCTGCCAAAGCCTACTGCAGTACAACCATCTCTCAAATACAACAAATTATAGCAACATCTACATACCTACATCTTCATGTATCATTCTTCCTATATCCCATCTTATCTTACCTTTTCGCCCTAACCCTAACCCTAAATGCAAAATAAATAACATAGTAATTCGATTATTATTAATTTAAATCCAACAAAATAACATATTCATTTCAATATAATCAATTCAAATACAACAAAATAACCTAGTAATTCCAATATTATCAATTTTATCCCAACAAAATAACATATTAATTCCAATATTATCAATTAAAATGCAACAAAATAACCTAGTAATTCCAATATTATCAATTTTATCCCAACAAAATAACATATTCATTCAAATATTATCAATTTTAATCCAACAAAATAACATATTCGTTCCAATATTATCAATTTTAATCCAACAAATTACCTAGTCATTACAATATTATCTATTTAAATCCAACGAAATAACACAGTCATTCCAATATTATCAGTTTTAATCCAAACAAAATAACATATTCATTCCAATATTATCAATTTCAATCAAACAAAATAATATATTCGTTCCAATATTATCAATTTCAATCAAAGAAAATAATATATTCGTTCCAATATTATCAATTTAAGTCCAACAAAATAACCTAGTAATTCCAATATTATCAATTTTAATCCAACAAAATAGCATATTAATTCAAATATTATCAATTTAAATTCAACATAATAACCTAGTAATTTCAATATTATCGATTTACATCCGATAACATAACCTAGTAATTCCAATATTATCAATTTTAATCTAACAAAATAACATATTCATTACAATATTACCAATTTATATACAACAAAATAAGGTATTCATTCCAATATTATAAGTTTTAATCCAACAAAATAAGATATTCATTACAATATTATCAATTTTAATCCAAAATAGCATATTCATTCCAATATTATCAATGTAAATCAAACAAAATAACATATTCGTTCCAATATTATCAATTTAATTCAAACAAAACACCCTATTAATTTCAATATTATCAATTGTAATCCAAATAATTAACCTAGTAATTCCAATATTATCAATTTTAATCCAACAAAATAACATATTCATTCCAATGTTATCCATTTAAATCAAACATAATAACATATTCATTCCAATAATCTCAATTATAATCCAACAAAATAATATTCATTCCAATATTATAAATTGTATCCAACAAAATAACCTAGTCACACCAATATTATCAATTTAAATCCCATAAAATAACCTAGTAATTACAATATTATCAATTTTAATCCTACAAAATTACATATTCATTCTTATATTATAAATTTAAATACAACAAAATAACATATTCATTCCAACATAATCAATTTTAATCCAACAAAATAACCTAGTAATTTCAATATTATCAATTTTAATCCAACAAAATAAAATATTCATTCCAATATTATCAATTTTAATCCAACAGAATTACCTAGTCATTCCAATATTATCAATTTTAATCCAACGAAATTACCTAGTAATTCCAATATTATCAATTGAAATCCGACAAAATAGCATATTATATCCAATATTATCAATTTAAATCCAACTAAAAAACTTATTGATTTAAATATTATCAATTTAAATCCAACAAAATAACCTAGTCATTCCAATATTATAAGTTTTAATCAAACTAAAAAAACCTTGTCATTCAAATATTATCAATTTAAATCCAACAAAATAACATATTCGTTCCAATATTATCAACTTTATCCCAACAAAATAACATATTCATTCCAATATTATCAATTTTAATCCAACAACATAACCTAGTAATTCCAATATTATCAATTTAAATCCAACAAAATAACATATTGATTCAAATATTATCAATTTAAATCCTACAAAATAACATATTCGTTTCAATATTATCAATTTCAATCGAACAAAATAACATACTCGTCCCAATATTATCAATTTAAGTCCAACAAAACACCCTATTCATTCCAATATTATCAATTGTAATCCAACAAAATAACCTAGTAATTCGAATATTATCAATTTTAATCCAACATAATAACCTAGTAATGTCCATATTATCAATTTAAATCCAACAAAATAACCTAGTAATTCAAATATTATCAAATTTAATCTAACAAAATAACATAACCATTCAAATATTATAAGTTTTAATCCAACAAAATAACCTATTCATTACAATATTATCAATTTTAATCTAACAAAATAACATATTCGTTCCAATATTTTCAATTTAATTCCAACAAAACACCCCATTAATTCCAATATTATCAATTTTAATCCAATATAATAACATAATCATTCAAATATTATCCATTTAAATACAACATAATAACATATTGGTTCCAATAATCTCAATTAAAAATCCAACAAAATAATATTCATTCCATTATTATCAATTTTAATCCCATAAAATAACCCAGTAATTCCAATATTATCAATTTTAATTAGACAAAATTACATATACATTCTAATATTTTCAATTTAAATACAACAAAATAATATATTCGTTCCAATATTATCAATTTTAATCCAACAAAATAACATATTCATTCCAATATCATAAATTTAAATCCAACAAAATATCCTAGTAATTCCAATATTATCAATTTTAATCCAACAAAATAACCTAGTCATTCCAATATTTTCAATTTTAATCCAACAAAAGAACATATCCATTCCAATATTATCAATTTTAATCCAACAAAATTACCTAGTCATTCAAATATTATCAATTTTAATCCAACGAAAACCCCTATTCACACAAATATTATAAATTTAAATCCCATAAAATAACCTAGTAATTAAATATTATCAATTTAAATCCAACAAAGTAACCTAGTAATTCCAATATTATCAATTTTAATCCAACAAAATTACCTAGTCATTCCAATATTATCAATTTTAATCCAACGAAATAACTTAGTAATTCCAATATTATCAATTTTAATCCAACAAAATAGCATATTATATCCAATATTATCAAATTAAATCCAACTAAATAACCTATTGATTCCAATATTATCAATTTTAATCCAACAAAATAACATATTCATTCCGATATTATCAATTTAAGTCGAAAAAAACTCCCTATTCATTCCAATATTATCAATTTCAATCAAACAAAATAACATTCATTAAAATATTATCAATTTAAATCCATCATAATAACATATTGATTCCAATATTATCAATTTTAATCCAACAAAATTAGCTATTAATTCCAATATTATCAATTTAAATACAACAAAGAAACCTAGTCAATCCGACATTATCAATTTAAATCCAATAAAGTAACCTAGTCATTCCAATATTATCAATTGTAATCCAATAAAGTAACCTAGTCATTCCAATATTATCAATTTAAATCTAACAAAATAACATATTTATTCCAATATTTCCAACTGTAATTCAACAAAATAACTTAGTTATTCCAATATAATCATTGTAAATCCAACGAAATAATATATATCCAATATTATCAATTTAAATCCAACAAAATTACCTATTTATTCCAATTTTATAAATTTTAATCCAACAAAATAACCTAGTAATCAATATTATCAATTTAAGTCCAGCAAAATAGCATATTCATTCCAATATTATCAATTTTAATTCAACAAAATAAGATATTCATTCCAATATTATCAATTTAAATCACTCAAAATAACCTGGTCGTTCCAATATTATCAATTTGAATCCACCAAAATAACATATCCATTCAAATATTATCAATTAAAATCAAACAAAATAACCTAGTCATTCGAATATTATCAATTTTAATCCAACAATATTACATATTCATTTCAATATTATAAATTTAAATCCAACAAAATAACTAATTAATTCCAATATTATCTATTTAAATCCAACAAAAGAACCTAGTAATTCCAATATTATCAAATTTAATACAACAAAACAACATATTCTTTCCAATATTATCAATTTAAGTACAACAAAATAACATATTCATTCCAATATTATCAATTTTAATCAAACAAAATAATATATTCATTCCAATATTATCAATAAAAATCAATCAAAATGACATATTCATTCCAATATTTTCAATTTAAATATAACAAAATAGCCTAGTCTTTCCAATATTATCAATTTAAGTACAACAAAATAACATATTCATTCCAATATTATCAATTTTAATCCAACAAAATAATATATTCATTCCAATATTATCAATTTTAATCCAACAAAATAACATATTCATTCCAATATTATCAATTTAAATACAACAAAATAACATATTCATTCCAATATTATCAATTTTAATCTAACAAAATAACATATTCATTTCAGTAGTATCAATTTTAATCCAACAAAATAACATATTCATTCCAATATTATCAATTTTTATCAAACAAAATAACATATTCATTCCAATATTATCAATTTTTATCAAACAAAATAACATATTCATTCCAATATTATCAATTTTAATACAACAAAATAAAATAGTCATTCCAATATTATCAATTTAAATCCAACAAAATAACCTAGTAATTCCAATATTATAAATTTTAATACAATAGAATAACCTAGTAATTCCAATATTATCAATTTTAATACAACAAAATAAAATAGTCATTCCAATATTATCAATTTAAATCCAACAAAATAACCTAGTAATTCCAATATTATAAATTTTAATACAATAAAATTACCTAGTAATTCCAATATTATCAATTTTAAACCAACAAAATTGCATATTAATTCTAATATTATCAATTTTAATCCAACATCTTTACAAGGTTGTTACGGCCATAATATAAATATAGATACCAAATTAAAAAAAAAAAAATTACAAACAAATCAATCATTGGGAAATAAAGGAATTTAGGAACCCAACAAATGGAATATGTCTTTTTTTAATTTTTCTTTTTTTAATGGCTTAGGGCTCCCCGTAGAAACTTCACATAACTCTGTTCTTAAATAAGGATACGAAAATTAAGCGATACATTAATATTTAAATGGCCTTTTCCGCAACCACAACCAAAGTAAATGTTTCTCGCATGCTTTCCCCGTTAGGGACCCTCCCTTTTTTCTTTCCATTCAAAAAATGCTACATTGCCAAATGTGTGTTTATTCATAAAGTCTGAAGAAATGCTGGTTTCTGAAAATTTTCAAACGATATAATGCTTGAAATTGTCGAACTAGACATTGAAACAATTGTAACATAAAATAAAATACACTTTTCGTTGCCATCAACACCTTGTCTTGAAGTCTTGATTTTGCACACACAGTATATTAATGCTCAATTATGAAATGCGATAATTTTCTAGCTTAATCCTTAAGTCAACCATTTTTTACTTAAAACCTTAAATCTTATGCATATATACTTCTAACCCCTATATCTATTAAATTACTTAGCGAATTATACTTTATCCCTATCCTTACCTACATTTTATACTATTTTTATCTTTATACTTATTTTTATTTATTTTATATGACCATTTATACTTAACTCAGAGTGTTGATACATATGTAAGTATATATCTGCATACTTGTGTGTTTTATATGTATATATGTGCATGTGCACATTTATACCAATTTCTAACCCTAGTAACTCCGATTCATTTGACTCTAAATATCAAGTACCGCGAACTAACGTATTAAACCAGGTAATTACTCCCAAAACATTATCCTAGACTTCCACCCTTTTTTATCTAAACTTACGTGAGTTTTTAGGACTTCTTAATCTTTATAACTTAACCTCTAACCAGTTAATTCTTGTATCCGATACACCCCATACACACTCCCAAATATTAAACCCACCATATTTTTAATAATATAATGTATCCTACATCTTCCTAATATCACCTAATAATCCTTACTTATATATATATATATATATATATATATATATATATATATATATATATATATATATATATATATATATATATTATTGTATGTTTTATTCCTCTGTTTTATACCGACTGCATTTATACAATTACTTGGCGAATCTGATATCTTTTGCTATTATTATTATTATTATTATTATTATTATTATTATTATTATTATTATTATTATTTCATTATTATTATCATTATTATTATTTTATTTTTATTATCATTAATATTATAATTATTATTATCATTTTATCATTATTATCATTTTATTATTATTATTATCATTATTATTATTATTATTATTATTATTATTATTTTTATTTTATTATTATTATTATCCTTATCTTTATTTTACATCCTTCTACGTGTATATTTTAGTTTTATATTTTTTCAAGTTTTAATTCCATTCATATCTTGCTATTTTATTAAGTTATCTAGTTACTTACAGACTTTCTTATAGTCGATGCATTTAATCCTTACTTTGAATAACTAAATGCACTTAAGTTGAGAGTAACTAAGCTTATTTTGAGATAACTCATCTTA
Source organism: Euprymna scolopes (assembly GCF_053919585.1). Classification (NCBI taxonomy): domain Eukaryota; kingdom Metazoa; phylum Mollusca; class Cephalopoda; order Sepiida; family Sepiolidae; genus Euprymna; species Euprymna scolopes. The sequence goes on along the minus strand of NC_136493.1, from coordinate 71,260,067 downwards.
GTTACTTCAAACAATACCCCCTCGAAAACCGAATTGATAATTAACGTGTCAAACTCCGTAAGACATGTATTCAACGACCAACCGTTATATACATCCCCATAACATACCACCGCAAGTTAACGCTGCAATATTAACTGTTTGTTTCTCTCTTTCCCTTTTATTTCTTATCCCTTTCTCTCTCTCCCTTTGCTTCTGCCTTCAGCATTTTACCAATCTCACGTTCTTCTTTTTCACCCTTTCTCTCTCTCCCCTTCCCTCTATTCCTATTTGTGTCTGGTTTAATATGTTAAACCCCCTCGCCCCTTATCACCTTCCAATATTTTTTTAAACGACTGCTGGTGATATTGTCTGATTTAAATTTTTTGTGCTTTTTCTAATATATTTTTTCCTCATCATAATAATTATTTCTGTAAAGTCTAAAATTATCGGATCGTTGATACGATTCGGTTGTCGAAACGTGTAACCAAGCAGATAAAACAGTAATATATATATATATATATATATATATATATATATATATATATATATATATATATATATATATATATGCTCTGCAATAGTATTGAGCACTTTCAGGTTTTTACTAATTACCATCATTATATATATATATATATATATATATATATATATATATATATTATTATTATTATTATTATTAATAATAATAATAATAATAATAATAATAATAATAATAATAATAATAATAATAATAATAATAATAATAATACATTTATTTGTTACCTTTATTTTAGTTTCATCAAGCCCAGACTGTTCTGGCACCTTTAACCGTTTTCTTTCGCATTATTTTGCTTCGTGCCTTCAACATCTGCTCTTCAACCGCCAGCCGACCAAACAGGAAAAACAGGCAGGATTGAAAGAGCGGGAATCATTGTTCGCTTCGTGCTCTTCAAGCCAAACGCGTTAAACTGAAAAATCAAAACGTCATTTCGGCATCCATTTAGCACCAAACAAAATAACCTCCACGAATTGTTTTTAATACGTTGTTATTACACTAAGTTGGATTCGTATTTATTCCTTTTTTTATTATTTTTTTTACTTTTGTTGTTTTACTTTAATTGCTTGCATACTTTTTTTATAAAGGTTTTCTTATTTCTTCGCTCAGTTTATGCGCAAATGCTTAATTTTGAGGATAATTCTGAACGGGTACGTGACGAGGGTGGGCAAGGCCGTTGATACCCATTTCGGTTGTGGTTTTCATTTTTTGTCTGGACCACCGGCCTCAAGGGAATCAACAAATGAACGAGCGTGTGTTCACACCTAAATTTGAATAGAGTACTTGAATCCAATTATTTTTACATAAATTATTGGATTCAACTTTAAACATCGTAAAATGAATTGATATGTCGTAAAACACAACCATCAAAATAGTAGAATCATATAATCATAAGTTAGTCATGTCAAATATCCAGTGGTGAAATCATTTTGGCATTTTATGGACAAGCTTGATCTCGTCGACGATTTCAAAAATGAAAAACCATTGGATATATTATGCATTTGAACATATTATACATTTGAATATATTATGCATTTGAATATGTTATGCATTTTAATATGTTATGCATTTGAATATATTATGCATTTTAATATATTATGCACTTGAATATGTTATGCATTTGAATATATTATGCATTTGAATATGTTATGCATTTGAATATGTTGTGCATTTAAATATGTTATGCATTTGAATATGTTATGCATTTGAATATATTATGCATTTGAATATGTTATGCATTTGAATATGTTATGTATTTGAATATATTATGCATTTGAATATGTTATGCATTTGAATATGTTATGTATTTGAATATTTTATGCATTGAATATATTATGCATTTGAATATGTTATGCATTTGAATATGTTATGTATTTGAATATATTATGCATTTGAATATGTTATGCTTTTGAATATGTTATGCATTTTAATATGTTATGCATTTGAATATGCTATGCATTTGAATATATTATGCATTTGAATATGTTATGCATTTAAATATGTTATGCATTTGAATATATTATGCATTTGAATATGTTATGCATTTGAATATATTATGCATTTGAATATGTTATGCATTTGAATATGTTATGTATTTGAATATTTTATGCATTGAATATATTATGCATTTGAATATGTTATGCATTTGAATATGTTATGTATTTGAATATATTATGCATTTGAATATGTTATGCTTTTGAATATGTTATGCATTTTAATATGTTATGCATTTAAATATGTTATGCATTTAAATATATTATGCATTTGAATATGTTATGCATTTGAATATGCTATGCATTTGAATATGTTATGCATTTGAATATGTTATGCATTTGAATATGTTATGCATTTGAATATTTTATGCATTGAATATATTATTCATTTGAATATCTTATGCATTTAAATATGTTATGCATTTGAATATGTTATGCATTTGAATATGTTATGCATTTAAATATGTTATGCATTTGAATATGTTATGCATTTGAATATGTTATGCATTTGAATATGCTATGCATTTGAATATATTATGCATTTGAATATGTTATGCATTAAAATATGTTATGCATTTGAATATATTATGCATTTGAATATGTTATGCATTTGAATTTGTTATGCATTTGAATATGTTATACATTTGAATATGTTATGCATTTAAATATATTATGCATTTGAATATATTATGCATTCGAATATGTTATGCATTTGAATATGCTATGCATTTGAATATATTATTCATTTGAATATGCTATGCATTTGAATATATTATGCATTTGAATGTGCTATGCATTTGAATATATTATGCATTTGAATATGTTATGCATTTGCATATTTTATGCATTGAATATATTTTGCATTTGAATATGTTATGCATTTGAATATGTTATGCATTTGAATATATTATGCATTTGAATATGTCATGCATTTGAATATGTTATGCATTTGAATATATTATGCATTAGAATATCTTATGCATTTAAATATATTATGCATTCGAATGTGTTATGCATTTGAATATGCTATGCATTTAAATATATTATGCATTTGAATATGTTATGCATTTGAATGTGTTATGCATTTGAATATATTATGCATTTGAATATGTTATGCATTTGAATATATTATGCATTTGAATATCTTATGCATTTAAATATATTAATGCATTTAAATATATTATGCATTTGAATATGTTATGAATTTGAATATGTTATGCATTTGAATATGTTATGCATTTGAATATATTATGCATTTGAATATGTTAGCATGTTTTATAGAGGGTTGCTTAATTATTTTTAAAATCTGTCGGCTCACATTTGTAATAACTAATATTAAATGTTTTGTTTTATTTTTAAACGCAAATAGGTCATAAAGCAAAATGCAGTTGTAATTTGCTTTTATGTATATATATTGAAAAAATATTTGTGTGTACTTAAAATACTTATAACTAATGTTAAATGTTGTTTTCATTTTTAAACACAAATTGGTCACAAACCTTATCAACTTGTTTTGTCTAATTGTCCGTAATTTT